>NC_141350.1:3671296-4238796 GCF_057382095.1 Aulonocara sp. 'chitande type north' Nkhata Bay
GCTGAGCCAAATAAGACAGGTCAGGGTGAAGAAGTGACAGCCAAAGAAAAGCTTACCACAAAACGGAGAAGTTATGACAAATCAGACTATAAGGCAAAAAGAAAGTGCAGCTTTATGGTTTCATGGACAAAATAATTTCTGTGGCTGCAATATGACGAGCTAAATAACCAGGGCTGCACATAAGTGGTCCGCAGGTGCACATTCGCTGTCAAAATAAAAAACACGCACAAGAGTTAGGGTTAAATTTAAAAACTGTACTTTTGAGTTAAAATATATATTTATAATTTTAATAAATGACAAATTAAAAATGCATGAACATTTTTTTTGTATCGAAAAAATATCGAACCCTGACACCAAAGTATCGAACCGAACCGAACCGTGAATTTTGTGTATCGTTGCACCCCTAATATATATATATATATATATATATATATATATATATATGGAGATATTGTACTATTCTTAGTTAGCGTATTGTCTGTCTTGTTAATGTTGGTTTATAATGGAGTACTGTAACAAAACAAAAAAAATTGCCCCCAGGGATCAATAAAGTATTCTCATTCTGATTCTGATGATTCTGAAATGTGACCAAAACCTTAGTTCTGATTCTGTGTCCACCTCCTATTGGTCCCCGCAGGAAACCTTCAGCGCCGATGATGCTGATTGAATATTTACCCACTGACATGTATGTACTTTATAGTGAACTCTTGTTATATAATACTGTGCTTGATGTTCTGCAAAAAAAGGTTATTTGAAGGGGATTCATTTAGACAGTTGAGGTGGAAGAGTAGGATAAGGTGAATAATTTATGACAAAGTTTCACTGAGTCTCTGATCCTTTACCATATCATGTCAAATAACAGCTGCCAGGAGATGACATTATTAAGTGAGGTCAACTAATCCTTTAAAGTCTGTGTATATTTATTATGGCACTACATTCATACTACCTGGATTTTGGATTACCTCACGAACCGACCACAGTATGTGAGGACTCAGGGCTGTGTGTCGGACAGGGTCGTCTGCAGTACGGGGGCCCCACAGGGAACGGTTCTGGCTCCGTTCCTCTTCACCATCTACACTGCAGACTTCTCCCACAATTCCACCCAGTGCTTCCTGCAGAAGTTCTCTGATGACTCTGCAATAGTCGGCCTCATCACTGATGGGGATGACAAGGAGTACAGAGGTCTGACCCAAGACTTTGTGGACTGGTGCCAGCTGAACTACCTCCAGATCAACGCCAGTAAAACCAAGGAACTGGTGGTAGACTTCCGCAGGCACAAGCATTCTCCACTGCAACCACTGAACATCCAAGGTATGGACATTGAGGCTGTGGACAGCTACAGGTACCTTAGTGTTCATCTGAACAATAGACTGGACTGGACTCATAACTCAGACGCCCTCTACAGGAAAGGGCAGAGCAGGCTGTACCTGCTGCGGAGACTCAGGTCATTTGGAGTGGAGGGCCCACTCCTGAAGACCTTCTATGACTCTGTTGTGGCTTCTGCTATCTTTTATGGTGTGGTCTGCTGGGGCGGCAGCATCTCTGCTGGGGACAGGAAGAGACTGAACAGGGTGATCCGAAGGGCCAGCTCTGTTCTAGGATGCCCTCTGGACCCAGTGGAGGTGGTGAGTGACAGGAGAATGGCGGCTAAGCTGTCATCACTGTTGGACAACATCTCCCACCCCATGCAGCAGACTGTGACAGCACTGAGCAGCTCCTTCAGTGGGAGACTGCGGCACCCACGGTGTGGGACGGAGAGATTTCGCAGGTCTTTCCTCCCCACTGCTGTCAGACTCCATAATAAAGACTTTAACTGATCAAGCACACACATCCATACATATGCAATAATACTAAGTGCAATAATCCTTTCTGTCATCGTTGTATTTTTACTCAGTTGTATATAGTATTTGTATTTGTATTCTATTTTTATCTTATTGTATATTTATTTTATTTTATTCTACTGTATATAGTATTTTATTTTATTCTATTCTGTACAGTTGTGTACTGTATTTATTCTTATTGTATCCTAATTTTTGCCTCATAACTTTTGCACTGTCCACTTCCTGCTGTGACAAAACAAATTTCCCACGTGTGGGACTAATAAAGGTTATCTTATCTTATCTTCCTTATTATACTGCAGTGTGTTGTGTCATACTCTTTTTTTTTTTTGACTATTCAGAAGAGGAAATTAACAAAATAACCTGGATTATCATTTAAGAACATTGTTATTTATTTAGTTAAATTCAGTGAAAATCTCTCTTTTATAAAAACAAATAGAACTTTTTTTGCTGTGTGACTCTTACCGCTCTCTGTGCGATGCTAGAATCATGAAAATAACCGCAGGTATCAGTTATCCAATGCATGTCTCAGGACACACATAACATTAAACCTAAGCACCACAGCTATAACTCAGTTAAACCAAATACTTTTCAGTCTTTTAGAAAATAGATCTGTGTTCCTTAAACAGAATTGAGACAAATAGCAAACATGAGCGCAGTGTTGGTGACGACTGTCTGACTTCAGTTCCTTGAAGGTCGCTGCTCCTGTCTGCGCTCTGACAAAGCTGATAAAAACACTTTCCACCTGCTCAAGCTACCAATCAATGTGAGGGCCCTGCAGTTACAACAATAAACACACCCTGATTGAAATTAGTGAGTTTTACTTACTTACACGGGTCAGATAAAGTCCATTTTATAGTCTTGTTAAGATGGTCTAAAACTCTTACTGATACTGCAGAAAGACAGAAGATGAAATAAACAAAATCGCTCAAAACTATGTCAATATAAATTATACTCATTTGTATACATGTGCATATTTGTGCATAGGTCCATATTTACTCACAGCCACTTTGTTAGTTACAGCTTGCTAGTACCAGGTTCTTTTTGGTGTCAGACTTGCCTTAACTCCTCATGGCAGAGATTTGACGAGGTGCTGTAAACATTGGTCCATATTGATATGATAGCATTAGATTTGTCAGCTGCACATCTATTACATCCCAACAGAGCTCTTTGCATTGTATTGAGATCTGGTGACTAGAGGACATTTAAATATAGTGAATTGTTTGTCAAATTCAAGACGCCAATCTGAGATCTTGTGACACGGTGCATTATCCTGCTGGAAGCACCGCTGGTCATAAAGAGAAGCACATGGTCAACTACAAATCTCAGGTAGTGAGCCAAGAAAATGTGCCCACAACATTATATCACCACCAAAATCATTGATCGACGGCAGGGTGGATCCATGTTTCATGTGATTTATACCAAACAACTGAATATTGGAGCAGAAATTGAGACCAGGCAACATTTTTCCAATCTTATGTGGTCCAATTTTAGCGAATGAAGTGTAGTCAGTTTCCTTTTCTTACCTGGCAGGAGTGGCATCTGCTGTAGCGCATCTGCTGCAGGGTTCACTGTGATGTGCGGCGAGAGACCGAACCTTGTTTTTAACATATTGTTGTTTACGTTCCTGTCTCCTTTCTGTCATTTCACAGATATCGTGGTGCTCAGTTTGACCTTCAGCAGGTCATCATGACCATGCATGCATAACAAAAGGCACTGAGCTTCTGCCATGCGATTGGCTAATTATACATTTGCATGAATAAGCAGAATAGATATACTTCTGGTCTTCTGATATATATTAGCTGGTAAGTGCATACTGAAATTTATTTACCCAGCGAGTGCAAAGCAGCACATACTGTGAGACATTATGTGCACTACTGCACTGCTAATTGCAGTAACAACTCATCTTCCACAAACCACAAGTGTAATGAAGAATGACAAGGTTAATGACAAAGTTAAGGAGTTTAAAAACACAACGTAAAGAGAAATAATCAAATGCTGCTTGCACTCCCAAAAGTATTTTGCTGAAAAGTGCCCACTAATCAACATGATGACGATGATGATGATAAGCACCATAAGGGCAACAATATTCTGCAACTGCTTTCCCTGCTGTTCAGGTTTTTCTGACTGTCTAATACCAAAACACAGACATTCTTTCACAACTCTGCCAGTCTATTTTTACAGCATTATGCTGAACCTGGAACACAGCATCATGAATTATTTCGTAATTTCAGTAATGAACGACTCCTGGCACTTGCCAGACACTCAAATGGTGCATAAAGACAAAACACCTCTCACAGGCTGGGAAGAAGAGACCACATGACAGGTTTTCAGAATTCACATGCTGTTCTGCACATGTTCATCTTTGATATTACTGAACGTGATCTTCATGATATGCCTCGCTGGCGATCACGGCCAATTAGTACAAGTCTGGCTCTCGCCCAGGAACGTCCCTAGCTACCTATTAACTCATTCGCTCAGCGTGCTCCACCTGTGCCTCTTTCCCTTGCTGTATATATTACTGCTGCTAAGAGGAAAGGCCAGATTGGTCACATTATGATCCCTGCTGTGATGCAAATTAGTGGTCATATACTACAGTTTGTCTTGTCATTTCTGACTAGAATCCCAAAGCAAACACTGACTGTGCGTGTTTGTGAGCTCATTCCCTGGTCAGCCGTTAGAAATCTGCTGTTTATGGATTTCAGTGAAAGCGAAAAACAAAAATTAAAACGAGAGTAAATTGCTTTCTAAGGATATAAATCTGGTACAGAGGAAAACAGGACTTCTCCATACATAATCATAACAGTTAACACATGGATCCAACACCTGTTACACCTGTCAGAATGCTGGAGCTGATTGATTTATTATTTCTTAAGCTGTGAGCTTAGGAAGTACAGATAACCCAATAACTCTTGCTGGGTCTTGATGCAAGCTCGATCATCCAGGTAAGTAAATCTCCAAAAGTTGATTCTGTTCATCTGGACGTAGTGGGGGAAACGTTTTGTCACTCATCCAGGTGACTTCTTCAGTCTCAGCTGACTGCAGGTTTCAATCTTATAAACAGGACATTTGCATAATGACTGAAACCAGCCCACTGAGGAACAATGGGCTGTGAGGTCAGTTCCTTCATCATAATTATGCAAATTCTCATGACCATTGATCAAAGCCCACTGATCAATGGCCATGAGTACCATTCACAGAGAGTTGGGGAATGGCTGCAATCACAGCATTGTAAGATGGTGACAGATGTACCCTTAGGCCCCCTCCTCGATTCAGAGATGGTCTTTCCCTTTTCACGTAAATGGCCACCTTGACTCCGCGCTCGAACCAGCGTTTGAGCAAACTTTTGCTAGGAGCTCCCTTCGTATTATCTAAAGCTCACTGAAGCAACCTCCAGTTTTATGTTTCAATTTAAATACAAAATGATGTTGGTGTTGACCTTGTCCCCAAACTCTTTTCTTGCAAATAGATTTGCATAAAATATAGATTTTCAGCCTTAACCTTGTAGTTTTATTTGACTCAGAAACACTGATAGGAGAGAGTAGCACACTGAAGAGCTTTTAAGTGCGCTACCATTACACAAGTTTAAACACATAAACTCTGCTTCATGTTGATGCCATCCATCAGGGGGACCAGAATGTGCAGTCTAATGATTATGCCTTTTAAATTTCTCCCAGTAACACAGTTTAATAGCAGCATAACCGTGACTGCAGGAGAATCTAAGAGACATTCATGGTGAGTGATGAGTTTAACTACCAACGTTGAAATCTGACATGTGGATTAAATTATTAAAGCCACCCAAAAGTTTCATTGTGCGCCCAGATAGGATGCTTTAACCTCCTAGGACCCGGCGTCCACATATGGGGACATCACATTTTGGATTATCTAGACCACAATACTAAATTTTGCTCTTTCAAATGAGCCATATTGCTCAAAGGGGCACAATTGTTCTTGTTTTTTTCATTTTGTTTTCATACTCAGGAAAAATGCTGCTGTGTTCAGACACCAAATAAAGAGTTTTGCACATCTTTACTCAGTTCTATCGAACACTATAAAGCCAAACAGCAAAGAGAAATTAAAAATGGAAGCCATTAAAGAGATCGTGTCTTAGGAGGTTAAATCAAGAAGAGCTCAATGCACCTTATGGCTACGTATGACTGCATAACTGTGGGGCTACTGCATTCATGACAGGCTTTGTTGCACATGCATGTGTGGAAATGTGATTTTTCATCCCTGGAAATTTTAGATGATATGCATGAATACTGCCATGTTTACTTTACCAGTGAGCAATTTTATTCTCATCCTAACTTCAGTGTAAATAAAACGATGAGTCCAGTAAAGGCTTGTCAGCTAGTTCCAAATATTAAAATTCTCCATCCACTCCTTTCCTACTAAATTACTGTGTTTATGCTCACTTTGTCAATACAGCTTCATCATGTTTCCAAAGGAAGATTTTTGGGCACCATATTACTCTCACTCTGACATCTCACTCTTTCCTCTACATACTTGCTCTATGCAATCTTTTCAGATACACACACAGCAGCTAAAGGAAAACCTGGTAGCTTACTGAACACGTTTGTGATTACGAACATTGCAAGGACATAGATTTGCTGCTGTATTGGCTCATGAAATATATAACTGTATCAGAAACACCACTCGCTTTTTAATTAATAGGAAACATACTTTAATTTATTCTCTCTGGTCATCTGTCAAAACTCGCGTTATTATAACTGCCAAACTTTTATATAATCACACCCCTGAGTCACATCTTAATAAATCAAACATGTTTTCTATAGGAGTCCAAGCCTCTGTAACTCATAAAGGTCCGAGTCTCCGACGCTCCAGTCGGAGCCAGTGAGCGAGCCCCTCCTCCTTCCTCAAACTTCATTTCCTCCTCGTCCAACCAGATAGCTCAGTCCTCAATCCATCATATAATATAGCGGCTAAAGACATCTGTCAGGGAGACACGTCCGATTTTTGGAAAGGGTGCTGTCCCAGACACTTTGTGGCAGGACAGAAGTGGGACTACAAACGCGTCCGGCTGGAAAGTTTGGCCAAAGCTGCTCAGCTGAAGTTGCGTGGCAGTCATTTGCCGTCTGACAGCTTCCAGCTACAGAGAAACTTTAGAGTTGGGGATTCACCAGGTAAGAAACTGTTTGCCTACATGCTTTTATTATTGATATCATTATTTTTAAACGTGTCGGTGTTGAGGCCGCTCAGCGAGCGGTGTGTTCGCGGTAAAGCGCCACGCTGCTTTTAGAGCTTTCTACTCTCCGCTTGACATTTTTTGCATCGACATGCTTGAAGGCTTTAAAATGAAACCACTACAGTACGACGTGATGTGATAAGTAAGCGAACAAGAGTGCGGCAGCCAATTTGCAGTGACCCTTTTTTAAACTACTGTGGGAATATTTTCTTACTATTGCTGGACTGTAAGTTATTATTGTGGGTCTGTAGAGAATTGAGTGGTTTCAGTATCCCAGTGAATTACCTTTAATGGCTGTATTATTCCCATGAATGCTATTTCATGACCGTGTTCATTTCTGGCAGGGACTTGGCAAGATTTCAATGTGACACTGTGTCTTGTTTGATCACTTCAACTTTTCATCCTCCTGCTCTGTTCTCTCTCTATAAATGTATTAGCCTCCGTCCATTTTAAAGGCTTTTTAAATTTAAGTAAATTTCCCTGTCTTTGGTTTAAGCGAAGCATTTTGCTGCCTCTTTGGTCATATTATAAGTCGATCGTGTAAGTCTGAAGGAATTTGAAGAATCAAAAGCGTATATTCTGGGTCCTTTGCAACAGCTGAATGGGAGGCTGCTATGATACAGCATACTTCCATTCAACAATAGGCTCATCTCTGGAGTTCCTCACTGATTGTCCCTTCTGTTCACCATTGTGCACAGGGCGTGTTTAGTAACAGACATTCTGATGAGCCTAATAAGTATCACCCCATCTTTTTCGCCTAAGGATGCTGCAGATCTCATTTTAGATCTGATCACAGTGAAGTGTCTGAAGCTTTATTTCCATCCACATGTTTCCATGTGGGCAATGAGTGTTTTGTCTGTGTCCTGTGAAGCAGTGTCATGACTGAAAATGAGGATGTGAATGATGTTTTTGTGTATCCCATTTGCAGATATATTATTTAGTGTAGGCCTGGCTATGGGTAGAATACCTAAGCATGAAATTATGATTAATTGTTGTATTCCGAGCCTTGAAATGGCTGTTTTTCCTGCCCGTCTTTAAGGCCACCCTCCATTAAAGCCAACTTTTACCTGACTCGCCACAAACAAAAAACGTCAACACCATTTGGGTTCCCCTGGCCAGAGCTGTGTGCCTGAGATGACCGTATGAAGGATTTTACTGGCATTACTTAGAGCTTAGGGTATAAACAAACAAAAGAAACCTCATACAACTGGGTGTTTAGATCAGTCTGAAGCCTGACCCTTTGACTCACAGGGAATATTTGCACTTACACTGACTTCATCACCTTAAACTGCCTCCATGTGTATTATAAACATCAGTTCATTACCATGTAAGAGTATATAAATGACATAAGTAATGATAAGAATACTGGGTCTAGTTAAATTCTCTGCAAAAAGGTTTATGCATGCTTTCCTTAAAATCAAATATTTTTTCCTTCCCACAGAAAAATGTTAAATTCACAGAAGACACATTGTTAACGAAACCTACCACAAAGTTTAGACACAGAAGGGGTCAAAGGTCAAAAAGAGCTGTGTCAAAACAGCAGTGCCCCCCCCCCCCCCTTTTTTTTTTTTTAATCTCATGTTTCCAAACATGGATGGCACACCATATCTATTCCTGTGTATGAGAGGGGAGTGAGAGGTCTCCGTCTGACCTCGCATTCCTCCTCCTCTCATGGTATGAGGTCAGTGCCCCACCACTGACCTGCTGCTGTTAACTAACATTTCCATTTTGTTCTGAATTTTCATTTTTGTGGTGGATTATTTTCAGCAGCTCTGGAGGGAACTTTTTCTCTGTTCTTTAACCAAAGAAATCTACCATCAGAACAGAAATGGCCCGCCTTGGATTAGATATAGTAAAATTAATGGAAGAATTTCATCATAAGTACTTGACATGTCCATGAGCAAGCAAAATAAATACATAAATAAATATAATCTTTGCACAGTCAGCACTCTAAGGCTACTGTATTTTAATTCAGTAACAGTTATGAGCATTGTGAAGAGGTTTTCCCCTGGGGCACACTGGCTGATTCTCTGTGGTGACAAACAAAAGCGGCAATGTGAGCCTCTCAACCATGTTTACTTCCTCGGCTTTCGCTGTCCCACGCAGCCGCCGCAGAGTTCGTTTCTCTGTTCTGTCCCTTCGTGAACGTTCCTATTCACTGGGACGAGTAGGCACGACCGTCCGTGCTGGGCAGATTTCATTCTGCGAGGACTCACAATGGGTGAGCTGTGCTGCTATGTCAACATTTAGCTCTGTCTTGTATCCCCCCCTTTTTTTTCTGCTACTTTAATCACATCCCTCCAGGCCAATCAGCAACAGGAAGAGCACAGCGGCCTTTGTCTTTGTGAGAGATAACTGGTTCCTTGCTGCTGTGCACCATGTGCAATGACTCACTCTGACTTTGCAAGTTGCGTCAGGGAAGCCTGCGCTATGTTCTTTATTTTAGACTTTTATATTTATGGCCTACTCAAGGCGTGCATTTATGAGATGCAGATCAGATATCCAAGTCTCAGCTGCATGTACATAGCCAGCAGCACAGTCTATGCCTATATTTTGACTTTACAGTCACCTTTTATTTCCATGTCAGAATCCTGTCTGCTCAGAGTGAAGGTGAAACAGATTTCTCTCACCAAAACTCGTGTGATCAGGACTACAGTGCATCGTGTTTCTTATTCACTTTCTGTGGGAGAACATTGTTTCCAAATGTGTACAGCGGGGAACTCTTTTCCTGCGCGCCTCATTGCCAAACCGTCTCACTATGGAAGAAAAAATCAATAACAATGTAAAAAAGACTAAAGGTGCTACTGACAACACACAATCAGACCACCTTGCTTAGTTTGTGCTTTATTTTGTATAACTGTTGAATTTCAGCACCCTTAACTCAGTCCATGCCTTACATTTAATATTCTTGGTTCCGTGTGGTCTCGACTGATACTGTCTGCTCTGCAGTTTTGTTGCAGTCGGAGTGGAATTTGAAACAACAGACTTGTTGTCTTTTGCTTGGAGGACTTCCTTTCCTGGTGGCCTGTTTAGCTGTAGCCTCCATTGTTTGCCTTTGTCTGTGTTGATGGGCGGATATGTGGGAACCTTTTTCATCTGATCTCTAGGACACAGCCGGTCTATAATGGTTGCTGTTTAAAATGACTTCCCCACAGTAACCTGTAAACACTTTTTATTAAAATATTATTTGCAAGCTATCAAATAATTAAATGTAGCTTTTCCTCATGCAACTAAATAAATAGCAGAAAATAATAACAAACAAATTTTGGTACTGCTTAGACACTGATATCATATTACATATCATGTTTGTACTTTTTTGTCATTTTTTATTGGTGTACTGAAGATATCGTGTGGCTTCATTTTCAAAGTCAAGAGGAGAAAGCCAGAATCCATCTGGTTGCACATAAAAACATTTTCCACATTGAAAGACTTACATTCTTTTAGTTATAGACCATATCTTTTATAATGAGATTCCCTTATGACATCCATAAGGGAATCTCACTTCTGCAGTTACAGTATATGTCTATGTTTGATGTGATGCTGTTGATTTTATTCGTCATTAGTTGCTTTAGAGTTTAGGCTGTTTTGACCATGATGTGTGAGTGAGAGCTCCACAGGTTACAAGCAGTACTTTGATCATTATCTATCTCAGCTTTAAACATTTCAGTAGATGAAGTGAAGTGAATAAAATATGGCAGTTAATTCAATCTAAGTGAAGTTCTGCTTTATTAAACTGAACAGGAGTACAGAAGTCTCTACTGTTACAATATTACATTAAATTTGCTTTAGGGCTGCACAGTGATACAGTGGTTAGCACTGTTCTCTTCCATCGAGAGGCTTCTGGATTCAACCTGCAGATCAACCGGGGCTCTTCTTTGTGGAGTCTGCATGCGCAGCCTTGGTTCTGACTAAGCTCTACCATGATGTACCTGCTTTTCAGTCAGCTGGGTATAGATTCTCTTTTGCATCAAACTGAGTGTGCAAGACCAGGTACATTAGCATGGATTTGATGGGTAATTCTGTTGCTATGTGCACTCGCACAGTTGTGAAAACGTTGTTTTTGAGAGGTTACACTAGAAGCCGGCATCAGCTATTCTCTTTTAAATCAGCCTCTCTGGGTCTCTTTCGAAGCAGTGTTCCCCCAGTAAACAGATTCTTTGAGATATAAATATAGTAGGTTTCTCTGAAGAGGTGACGAGGCAAATGCATTACATCATAGTAAACTTTTTCTTATTGACAATAGTTAAGTTAAAGTAGTGAGATCAATTCCTGAACGTTGTATCCTAATGAACTTTGACTGTATTGTGTAAATTACTGTGTGAGTTGTGGTGTCTAGTGTGTTTTCGGATGGTTCGCAGTATGACTGTTAACATTCTGTGGTAGGTAAAAATGAGAGACATTTGTCTATATACTTTTCTGTCTTTGTAAAGGTTTTTTTGTGTAATTGAGTGCTACGTGCTATGACAGAAAAAATAACATGTTCCACTATAACCATCAAATTAAAGCCTGTCTGTGGGTGGCTTACCACCCACAGACAGCTACAGTAGCAAGTGTTTTATCAAACCAGTAATCTTTGACATCAAAGTTCCCTACATGCCCCTTTACACCACAGTATTTACTGCACGGTTCCCCTCCATCCATCCACCTATTTTATTAGCTGCTTAACCAACTAAGGATCATTGGAGAGACTGCAGCTGGTCTCTGTATTATTGTGAGCTCTTTACCTTACAATATAAAGCAGAGAGGTGGTGTACATACTGCACAAGTCACTAGCCTAACACAGGGCTACAGTTTGTCTAGAGAATGCAAAACTTCAAAGGCCTTAAGGTGAATTAAGCAAAACATAAATAATTTGTTAAATAATTTGATAGAAACATCCCATTTTACAATCAGCCCAGCCACAAATCACAAACCTTTCCGTCAGAGAGCACAAGAGTAAATATTCAAAGCAGCACTTGTTGCTAATGTACATTTATCATATTTAATATATTATACACGTAGCATGACATCTTATGCTACATAGTAAAGGAAATTTAGATTACTCAGTTGGAGAAGCACTCTGAGTTGAATCATTCTTAATATTATTTAAGAGAAAAAGGAAACATTTCCTGTTCTGTTACCTGTATTGGGGGATCGTCTCCTCTGCTGTTCTAAATGCTCGTTGTTATAATCATAAAGATCCCGAAAGAGTAATTTATTACCAGCTTTGAAGCTGTTGTGATTAACTGTACACAAGAGAGCTTCACTGACAAGACGGGAGAAGCTCTCATGCTTGATGCCAGTGTGCTAATTAAAAACAACTTTATGAGCAACTACAGAGCCTCATGCAACTTGGATTGAGACCTACATCCACTGAATGCTTTAAACGTGAGTCTCCTTCCCTTCTACCCTTAGAGACTTTCTTGTGGTGACATATTGTTTTGAACTCTAATATATTTCTCCTCCCTGTGCAGATCACCTCCCTATAATCAATCAATCAATCAATCAAGGTTTTATTCTTGATAAGACCCCCCCCCCCCCCCCCCCCCGACCTTACACACACAACACAGACATCACATGGGGATACAGGTCGGAGATCGGTAGCGTCACAGAAAATAAACACTGAAATATACACTACAACAGGAAAGTACAAGAGGGAAAAAGGCATGCAGCATGAGAACAGGAAACAAAAAAATTCCTCTGCACAAAAAGCACATAAATGTCCACAGCACAACATTATGGATCATGTGACCAGCCACAGAGTCGGGTGGGGGGTGAGGAGTAATCCGAAGCAAACACAGCAGCCATCCTGCCCAGCGCTACCATTCCAGCGCGGGCTCAGACCCGCCGTGTTCCCAGGAGGGAACAAGCATCGAAGGCGTTTGGAAAGGGAGGGGGGATGAGTGTGTGCATATCAGTGTATATGTCTGTGTGTGCGTGTCCAGAGTTCAGCTGAGACAGTGTCCTTTGCCCTGCCAGGCTAAGTAAACAGTCTTCCAGCCAACCCAGGTGGCCTTACATGGAATGGGAAGGAACAGACTAAACACAGTTGTTATCAGGGTGCTTTTGTTGGGCTCCAGCCTTGCGACCGCAGCTGGCGCCGAAAGGGTATCCGCATGGAGTGATGGTGCTTTTTACTTTAGTGCGAACAACTCGTATGAATTTCAAAGCAGTTCTACAGTCCAACACTGGTCTCTCAATCTCCCGTTGGAGAGCCGTGAGCTTCTCCATACTTGCGTTCTGTGATGTTGTCATTCTTGTGCTCAAGGAGCCGATTCTGAGAACTCACGGCAGTGTGCATAGGGAGCAGGTGAACGATAAGTGAGTTTGTTACTAAATATTTGGGGAATGCATTATACTTATAAGTCTCGTCCCGTTCCTCTGTGATGCATGTGTGAGTTATTTGTGGGGGATGATTAATCAAATTGGCTCCATTCATCGGTTCATTGTGGAAGAATGCAATCCCATAGAAAATCACTCCAGAACATTTACATATAAATGCTTTTAAATACAGTCACACGTCAGCTGTTTAAAACCAAAGATACAATTTTATGGAAACCATTACCAAACCTTTTCTGTAGAAGAAGCTTAATCAGAGACATGATGTTTATTAAACTGAGTAAACCACAATTCTGCTGTTGTTTGATTTGTGCTTCTTCTTCATCCCGCTTGCTCTGTTAGAAAGGTCATGACAAAATAGCCAACTGGAGACCAACATAGAGTGAAAGTTCTTTATGTTCGTTTGTCAAATGATTGCAATCAGTCCTTGAACAAAATACAAAATTATTAATTTCTCCCATTCTGGGTCATCTTCTCTTTCCTTTACTTAATACTTGCAGTTGTATGTAGTTCGAAACTTCAGTGGGCTCGGTCTCTGATTACAACCCACGGGCGAAGGTGCAATTTTCATTTGAAGAGTGACCTGTTTTCAACCCCTAACATCAGACGTCAGGCCAGAAGCATGCATATCATTTTAAATGTTGCTGTTGTTGTTGAAGGGTCATGATTTTGACACGGTGAAGGAGCTCCAGCACAGAGTGATCTAAAGATAGCACCATTGCTGGAGGCAGCGTAGTTGTGCGTGATGAGAGAAAAGGAGAGAACAGCGTAATTTTAAAAAAGTTTTATAATGTATTTATTTATTTATTTATTTGTGTATTTTTGTGTTGTTGTTTTTTTGTTTTTTTTTACTTCTGGCATTCTGGAACTATGCAATCATGAGCTTGTGTGCCTGAGTAGAATAGTATTTATTTATTTATTTATTTTTTGGCCTGTCCCGTTTGGCTCTTTTGCCATCAGAATTATTGTCTAAAGGCAAAGAAAGATGCCCAACGGATTTACTTTACCAAATGGACCATCCCAGCTTTGCCGTAATGGTCTATTTGATTGACCTTTTATTGTTTATTTTATTTATTTTCACTTGCTAAATACGGGACAGACTTGACTGGGGAAAAGAAAGGGAAAGAAAAACAGCGGGGAAGAGGGACGGGGATAAAAAACAAAAACTAACAAAATAAGCAGACAGAAAATACATATATCAATCACCTGGATCACCTGTTGAGAATGAAAAAAGAAAACAAGCAGAAGAAAACGAGAGCAATAGAATAAACAACATCACGATGATATATGTGAATATAACTAAATACTAAATATTAAACATTATTGTGCAGCACGTAATATTGACAGCGCACAGTGTGCTTTGAGGTAGGAGCCAAAAAGGGTGTAGTGTGTGTGTGTGTGTGTGTGTGTGTGTGTGTGTGTGAGCACCCGTGTGTACACCTGTGAGCATGAGCACGCTTGTTTTTAAAAGGTTCCTACATGTAATGATCTGTTAGAGGGTGTGGGGGGGCCACAGCCCCGTCCTCCAGGGCATGAAGCAGGTATGGAGGAGATCAAAACTCCAGACATCCAGAGGCCCCCAGAACACAAGAGACCAAGGAAGACCAACAGAGGGGCAGCTGCGCCACTGTCCCAGAAAGAGCTGAGGAGAGTCCCAGATGAGGGCTCACTCAGCAGCCGCGGAGCAGAAGCCAGGGGGAGTTGCAGTGACGCGCCCGTGAGCTCCGCCGGCAGCCAGCTGTGCCTGAGTGACCGAGCCCCAGGCCGAGAGGCCGGGGGCACCCCACCTCCGAAGTGTCCCGAGCGAGCCCCAGGCTCCAGGCCCCGACAAGAAGCCACCAAGGAGTGAGCCGGTGTGTACCTGGACGCCCATCCCCGGACACAAAGAACCACCAACGCACCGACGTCTGAGGGCGTCTGCCATTGGCAGGGGAAGTGGTGGTGGGTGGAGATAGGCCTCCAAACCTTGGAGCGCCTGAGATGTCCCCAGAGAGGTGGCGTCTGATACCCGACCTGACACAGGCATACAGGCACACACAGATACAAACATCCATTCCCACCCTCATGCTCTCATATGCACTCACTCAACACTCACCCAACGTGGAGACGGACATAAAGAGACGCTGTACACACGATCACACTCCCCAAGCTCCCAATGATTCATCCACACACATTGTACCAATATTTTAAAACTATTATCTTAGCAGGGACTCATAACTACACATGACAAATGTTTGGTAAATTTTCTCTGTGTTTTTTGTGCCTGGGGAAAAAAATTCTGCACATTTTGTATCATGTATTAGATTTTTAAATGATCAAATATTAGTACCAATATTGCTGTAGTAGGTTTCTCTGAAGAGGTGACGTGGCAAATATATTATATCGTAGCAAACTTTTTTTTTGACAATAATTAAGTTAAAGTAGTGAGATCAATTCCTGAACGTTGTATCCTAATGAACTTTGACTGTATTGTGTAAAATACTGTGTGAGTTGTGGTGTCTAGTGTGTTTTCGGATGGTTCGCAGTATGACTGTTCACATTCTGTGGTAGGTAAAAATTAGAGACATTTGTCTATATACTTTTCTGTCTTTGTAAAGGTTTTTTTGTGTAATTGAGTGCTATGACAGAAAAAATAACATGTTCCACTATAACCATCAAATTAAAGGTTTTCAAAGCAGACAAACTGTGGGTCTTTGCAGTGATTGGCTTACACCGTAATACTGTAATAGAAAGGTACAATAAATAATTTCACCCTTGCAGATTAACATATGTAATTGTCATTTTGATGATCTGAACACACTGAACATTTGGCTGTTTAGTTTAAAACAAAATATCTAAACACCCAAATCCCACGTTTTCTGCATTATAATAGATAAAAGGCTAAGCTAATTAGAAAGAATTGCCTTTTAAAAGAAGCAGTTCCCCCCCCCCCCCCCCCCCCCCCATGTAATTAAATGTAAAGTAACTTATTTTACACCTCCAATGAGCCATACTATCATTTCTGAAAAGAACATTTAATAAACCTTTTTGTATTTATTTGCATCAGTCAGCTGTTAACCCTGATAGTGGCTCCAGCGTACCACTATCAGGGACAAACAGAGACTGCAGCGTGTTGTGCGATCTGCTGAGAAGGTGATTGGCTGCAGACTCCCATCTTTGCAGGACCTGTACACCTCCAGGACATTGCGGCGTGCAGCTCGGATCTCAGCTGACCCTTCTCACCCTGGACACAGTCTGTTTGACCTGCTCCCCTCAGGCAGGAGGCTCCGGTCCATTCGCACCAGAACCTCTCGCCATAAGAACAGTTTCTTCCCCTCTGCTGTTGGACACATGAACAATAACCGTATGACTGTTCCCACCACTAACACATGACCCTACGCTGTGTCACTGCATCATTCCATGTTTGGCACTGATCACCACCTGCACTCATGTATATATCTTTCTACGTAGCACTCATAATTCTTATTCTCATGTATATATCTCATGTATATCTCATGCACATATCTTTCTACGTAGCACTTTTAATTCTTATTCCTACTTTTATTTTTTCATGTCTATTTAAGTGCTATTTATGACACTATGTTTGCACTGAAGCACCGCAGCAATTTCCTAATGTTGTAAACCTGCTCAACATTTGGCAATAAACCCCTTTCTGATTCTGATTCTGATTCTGTACCTGAAGCATGGACACTATAGAAACACCTGAAATGACGATAAGTTTTTAGTTGTTTTGTTTTTTTCCTGCTGCTGTTCTGCACTTGTAGTTTTTTTTAACATGCTGTAATGCTGATTTCTGAAAGTTCCAAATAAAAATATGAATATCTCAGTTTCTTTTATTTGAAAGAAAAAGCAGTGATCCGTTTTGATTGAGGGCAATGAACCTGTTATTGTGTTGAATAGCCGACGCTTTCTCCACATTCTTGTAGCTGAATGAGATTGTTCAGCCAAGCATGCGGTGAAAACATATACAAAGCCAGATATATCACAGCAAATCCCACTTCTAATGCTCAACCCAGACAAGCTATCAGGGTGTTGTTGTGTTGAAGAGAATGACCATGAACCCAGTAAATTCTGCTCGAGTCTTTTACTCAGTTATGCTTGTTTCTGTTTGTTTTTTTTCACACTGTGGGCAAACAAGCTATGTCTTATTAAAACAAGCTTACAGTGCCTGGGTTAAAACTCCACTAACCAAATGCTTACTGTTGGTGACTGCATACTGTTGAGAAAACGACTCAAAATATTAGAAAAAGTACATTTAGTACACAAAGTACAGAAAAGTGTCCCTACGTTGTTTCTTTGTTTCAGTTTTCTGCTTTGAATAAGTAGTGGTGATTATTTCGATGTATATACTTGAGATTCTGTCTGATACACCAACATACTGTGACATATAATTGTGTAGTGGAAGGAAAAAGATGCATGATGTGCATTTGTGTTTAGCCCCCCTGAGTCAATACTTTGTCGAATCAATTTTCCCTGCAGTTACAGTCAGATTAGCTGGAGAGCGTTGTTGAAGAGCAATTTTCAAGTCATGCTAATGGGATTTAGGACAGGACGTGTCTGGACCTTGACTGGGTCATTTAAACATACGGCAAAATGCTCAGTTTTGGTTTCATCTGACCAGAGCTTGCTGTGTCCCCTACATGGCTTGTAGCAAACTGCAAACAGGATTTCTTATAGCTTCTTGTTAGATTTGTGAAGTGCTAATGTTTGTCCTGAGGACAGATTCTCCAGCCTGAGATTTGGATTTCTGCAGCTCCTCCGGGGTTACCATGGGCTTCTTGGCTGCTGCTCTGTGTAGGTAGATGGCACTGTCTTGGTAGGTTTGCAGTTGTGTTATACTCCAATTTCCATTTTTCAATGTTAGCTTGAACAGTGCTCCGTGAGATGTCCAAAGCTTAGGATATGATATTTCTATAACCAACCGTTTAACTCTGAATCTGCTTTCAAAATCTGAAGTAAGATCTGGTTACGAAGTTGACATCCTGAAAAGTGAGTTACTTGGATCCTACATGCCACACTGTTGTGGTTGTGTCCAAAGCTGCATAAATTTTAGAAATCCATTTTTAAACTTGTTCTAATATGTGGACAAACATCCATCCATCCAGGATTTTTTTTAACCTGAATGTAAACTGGTTTGCTTTAAATCGCTGAACTGGTTTGCAGAGTGCACAGGAGGGTTTTGTTCTTGTAGTTCTGGGCTACAAACGTCTTGGCATTTGCTGAAGAGGGGCAGTCTGATTGACCCATGAACCTCTTCTCTCCTTGCTTTGCCTTCTGAAGGATGGAAACCGCACACGAGGATGGTAACAAGGAACCTCTCTGCCCCTGGCCTCAGCCTGTTTGACACATGCATTCAAATATTTTGAGAGCTCCTGTTTAACATGCAAATTAGCTGGACTCCAAGCAGGAACCCTGAACAGACTGGAAAATCAGTTTTCAGGTTCAGGACTTGCTGTACAAATGAGACTATAGTAAACTATGTGAATATGTCCATTGTGGATGTGACGACATGTGATGGAGCATAGGTAGACATCCTTTGAAAGTCTATAATCCTTTTCAGACAGAAGACAGTGTTATAGCAACAACTCATGTATGGTGGCCTAAACCCCTCTGCCCAGACTGTGTGCAAGTTCTTGGCAGTGTTCTTCATTTAGACAACATGGCCAGGATTGATGTCCTGTGTTTTTAAAAGACCACACTGAGCTCACTGACTGCTGTGGATGTGCTGCTGGTCCCACAGTGTGAGCTGTGATCTGCTTGCTGCCATCTGGCTTGTGTTAAATTTCTGCAGCACTGCAGAGGGAATTTGTATACTGTAACTTCAACGTCTTTATTATTCCACCTTATTTCGTTTTATCCCGTGGTTATGTTATTATAAACCGCCCAATATAACACTTAAAAAATTCACACAGTTTCTGGACTCTGGACTGAAATTCTCATAAATGTGAAATTGTTTCTATGGCAGTCCGATCTGTCTAATTGTATGTCAGAAGTATTAGATTCCCATTATGAAGCCTGAAAGGAGACACAATAACAATTGAATTAGCTTGACTGTCCCATTGCTCATAATGCTGGTACTCACAGTATGTGCAAAGCCCACATTGATCCTTTCCAAGAAGCTCATACAACAAAAGTTTTTCCTCAGTGTTCAAAGGCAAATCCTATCTTGGCAAAGCAACTTGTTTTGTTTGACAGCTGAAATATTACTTCTCAGTGGGAGTACCTCTCACATTAAGTAAATTGTGTTTCCAGATGTTTTCACAAACCCTTTTTTCACAAGTGTGCTGCGATTACTCCTACAAGCAATCAAAGAACAGAACTTTTGTCATGAAGGACTCAGCACTCTGCTAAATTTCATTAGATAGTTGCAAAATACTTTCTCTGTCATACCCAGTTTCCACTGCAGGCTGTGGCTTCTTCTGAGGATGAGGTTTGCAGAGTCACTCTTAGCAACACAGCCTCGTGTTTCTGATTCAGAAGTTGTGGCTGAGGCTCTCTCCTGTGTAATCGGAGCTCTGTAGCAATTCCTTAAAGAATGCTTGATTGAGATGCTCTTGACTCAGAGTAATTGTTCATGTCCTGCTATTAATAGCAGTACTCATTTCTTTGTGCATAGATGTTCCTATTTACTGCCGCTGTGATGCAAGTGCTGCCGTTTGGCTGGCTCATATGCTCAGTGTATTTATTAACATGTGATTTATAAGTCTGTGTGTTACTTTGTCATTATGTAAAAATAAAGCAGTTGTCAGTTCCAGTCAATGGGGTCGACTTAATATCTGTCGCCCATCTCTTATCAATCTTTCAAAAGCTGCACATTATTAAAACAATTAACCTTTGAACCACATTTTCAGCATAAGATGGAAAAAATTACAGCAAATTCAGATTTTTTTTCCTTTTTATTGTTGGCCGTATATTTAGGGCGGCATGTACCTATGATTGCTGTTGTGCTTCTTATATACTCTATTTGCCAAATTTTGGCCTGGAAATTTTTTTCAAAATAAGATACAACAGCTGTTAATTGTCTTGGCAAAAGAACGTTTGAGGTTGAAAGCTTTATTTAAATATACAGTAATTATAGGAACTTAATTAATAGTCTAGTTATCCCAAATATTGGCAAATTACTGTGTTATAGCCACCAAAACATGAAACATTACTCACAGATTACACAGTAAAAGCAATACTATATCACATGCAAAATAGCTTGTGATAGTTTGTGAAAAATTTCAAGTAAGTAGTACAGAAGGAGGTCAGGATCCTTTAATTATATACATATATATCAGTAAAGATCACAAAGACAAAACTGAGCACCGCCTGTACTAACTACTCCCACTGCATTAGTTTAAAACCCCTAAAGAATGGAGTAATTATAAGTAATCATAAGTCACCTACTGTATATGGAAGATCAAGCTGTGCGCCAGAAGTGGCTGAGACATCAACTTATTGATCCACCTCACAAGGATCTCATTCAAATGTCATTTGGGCTGGATAAGTGTGGCTAAACGGTGGCCAAGAGAGAGAAGGTGATGAGTACTAAAGAGGTGGAGAGGTTTGAATGCTGGATATGTAATAGTTGTGTATGGAGATCCCACAGGCCAATGAGAACCATGGTGAAGAGGGCAGTCATAGTTAAATACCTACAGAAGTTAAGATAGGTGCTGAAAAGCTAGTTCAGTGGTCAGAATATGTCCTTCCAATCATCAGAGACCCATCTGGGGTATCCATTTCTTCGTGGCCTACAGTAAGAAATAGATACCTCTGAATGTCAGTACACAAAAACCTCTCACAGTGCGCCGAGTCCTCCACCTGAAGTCTGCCACACTGAGGCTCTATGAGCAACAGAAAGAAGAAGGACAAGGATTAGACAGTTCAGAATGAAACTTTAAGGCTTTGATCATGGCAGCAAAAACACAGACCCAATGCATCGGATCCATAGAGGCAGCAGTCTACCGCAGCCAGCTGCACTCAAGTTGCAGACTGTGCAAAGGTGCCCTGGAGATGGTCTAGTTCAGGATGTAAGATGCAAGCTGGGACTGTGTACACTGAGAGGCACAAACAAGTGGCTGGGACAGTTTACAGTAACTCCCGTGGCACATAGGTGCCACATTTATTAGAAGTCCCCTAATCCCAAGGAAAGAGACACTGCTGAAGACAGCTGAGAACAACAGAACTAAGGTTCTGTGGGACTTCAAGTTCTAGATAGAAAAGCAGCTAAGCAAGCAGGCATAGCGGTAGTTGACGAGGAGCAGAAGTTCTTAGATGTGATAGATGTAACAATACCAGCGAACAGTAACATCAGAAAGAAGGGAGTGTCAAGTGTTGAAGGAGCAACTGGAGCAGATGTGGAAGGTAAACTCCAAAGTGGTCCCAGTGGTAACAGGAGCAAATTGAAGGAGAGGCCCCAGCAGTATCCAAACACAAGATCAGAGGTTTCTGTCCAGAGGAGCGCAGTCCTAGGAACAGCCTCCCAGGTAGAGGACCTGAACTTGAGGACCTTACACCTCCCCCACTCCAGTCACAGGGAAAATTAGCATCCACAACTATATGCTTTTGCTTGTTTAGATTTTTCTACAGTACCGACTTTGTTGGGCGTATCTGGGCATATTTGGGATGATTTTATATAAGAACGCCTTCTTTTCAAGTCATATTTTGTTTAAAATGCCATGTTTACACAGTCCCTCTCTCTCTGCATGTTGAACTACTGCTATGAAAAGTCGGCTCCTGCAGGGTACATATCTACTTGTACACGTGAGGCAGAAGGTTTATACGGTGTTCAGGGGATGAACTACATCACTGTAATGTCAGCTTTACCTTTGGAAGAAGGGAAAGTGCTATTGCTTTAAGGCTGGCGGGTCCATTGTTTCTTGCAGAGGTCATGAGTAGCTTAGGGCATCAATTAGGTATTTCCTGTCCAACAGTCCCACCTCCTGTGCCTCCATCCTGTGTTTTTTCCCTCTCCTGCTCACATAGCTGTATTAGACAAATTCATTATGTAAGAGCGTAAAACCACCACAGGCCCTGTGTCCTGAAATGTAGGAGCAGCTGCTTTGGTATAGTTTGTTTCTTGTGGTTGTTGTGCTGGTTTTAAGTGACTGATTATATTGTTTATTGTATTATTGTTATTTTGTTCGCTAAAAAGCATGAGCATCCAAAAACAGTGTGCAGGTAGATGTCTCATTCATTAAATCCAGTCTAATGTCAATGAACCCCATTCTGGAATTTGGACCAATCCTGCAGTCAGTTTATTCGATAAAAGGGACGTAGTTTATTTTTTTGGTTTTGTTTCCCTGTTGTTCCCGTTTTCCTGTAGGCATAAATGTGAAACTTATTTATTTAATTTCAAATTTAGTTGTTTACTCTATAAAATACTGGGAAAATTCTCATCAGTGTCCTAAGACCCATTGTCACATCTGATGTCCTGACAGTTAAATGTTTGATTTTGTCCTACTGTCAGGAGTAGTGTGAGAAGAAGCCAGTCATCACGCAGGAGAAGCTGGAATCAAAATGGAAATGGCTTATGCCTGAGAAATGTAAATTTGAGATGGTCTACTTTGATAGACAGGTATGATAGAAAAATATATAAATGTAAAGTCCCTTTCACTATTCTTGTAGCATAAGTGCTGTGAAATCTTGTTGGCAGCTCGCAGAGCAATATAAAAATCACAAAATAAACGGTAGATGGGAAAAACCTAAAAAAAGCAGCAGGCCTGTGGGATCAGGGGAAGGGAAAATTAGGCAACATGGGAGAGACGGCTTTCTTCATCAGACCTCAAGGGGATGTTTCACATATCTGCCTACTGTACCCATTTATACTCAGAGCTTTTACTGTGCTGTCAAGTAATATAAAATCAGTCCAGCTTCACTGGCATCCATATCAAACTATAAATCTTGAAATATTCAGCATAAAATAATATGATGTAATAATAGCAAGTTTTGACATGATTCACAGTGAACCTTCAATCGGGATGTGTTGTTACTCAGCACAGAAATTGTCGGAGTTCACACACTGGTATGAATACCAAACACAATAGACTACACAAACTCAGCATATTTTTCTCTTTTTCATTCCCTTGTGTTGAGCTGGCTCCTTCAGATGTACACCTTCTTCTTACTTTAATTCTCATTGTCAGTTATCGAAGATGTTTAAACTTTCAAACAAGTTTGACGTGGCATCTGAAACTATAAGCATTGCTATGCCTTCTAGATTTGTTTCGTTACTTCACATGTTAGATCGGTTTTGCCCCACAGCCCATAATGATTTAGCTCACAGCTTTGAGACTGGATGCTTTTCTCAGAGGTCTGCTGAGTACTGACTCCAAAAACCAAAGCAGTGGAGCATTTCTTGTTCTTTGATTGGAAAAAAGCAGGGAAATGTCAGTCCAGCATTATTAATTATGCCACATATAGTCTTTAAACCACAGTGGAAAATTAAAACAAATGACTTGTTGACTTTCCATTTGGCTCAGGCAAAGGATCGAACAAGGACATACGGTAAATGCCACAGCTCCAGATAAACATTTAATGGGTTTTTTTCTTTATATTTCTTTATGCTTTTCCCTTACATTCGGTTTCCTTTTTCTTCTACATTCTTCTACTTTCGTCTACTAGGAATACGTTTTCTAAATGGCAACAGCAGATATGTTTTTAATAAAGCATAAATGTGACTAAATTATTGAGGAAACAGTTTCAATAAAACATACTTGGAAAGTTACAGCAGTTTGATACCGGGTGTGCCAGCCATCTATCCTTCCATGTTCATAACTATTTATCAGACAGAGCTGTCCAATTCACACCTACGATCTATTTAGAATAAATAATGAACCTAACGAACATGCGCGGACTGTCAGAAGAAACGTGTAAACTCCACACTGAATGACCCCAGTTGACTGGGAGGTTTGCACTAAGAACACTTCCAGTTTAGATTCAGGAAACGGACACTATCTCTACTTTAAGATTAGGCTTCAAACTTTCCTTTTTGCTAAAGCATATAGTTAGGGCTGGACCAGCTGACCCTGAATCCTCCCTTAGTTATGCTGCAGTAGGTGTAGGCAGCTGGGGGTTCCCATGATGCATTGAGTTTTGCTTTTTCAGTCACCTTTCTCACTCACTATGTGTTAACAGACCTCTCTGCATTGAATCATACTTGTTATTAACCTCTGTCTCTCTTCCACAGCATGTCTTTATCCTGTCTTCCTTCTCTCACCCCAACCAATCACAGCAGATGGCCCCGCCCCTCCCTGAGCCTGGTTCTGTCGGAGGTTTCTTCCTGTTAAAAGGGAGTTTTTCCTTCCCACTGTCGCCAATGTGCTTGCTCACAGGGGGTCATATGATTGTTGGGTTTTTCTCTGTATGTATTATTGTAGGGTCGACCTTACAATATAAAGCAGCTTGAGGTGACTGTTGTTGTGATTTGGCGCTGTGTAAATAGAATTGAAGGCTGTGGTGCAGTGGGATGCTATGGGAACCTTCTTCTCAAGCAGTTTACTTGTGTGGGTGAAAGAAAGTACAGAAGTCATTATTTGAGCACAAGGTTTCTTCTATCTTCTATTCTTACTGAAACAGGGTATTTAGTTAACATTTAACTTTTTCTTTTGCATTCAGACAAAGTAAGACAAATGATGAGCTGCAACTTGTAGACGTATTCGGCAAATTTAATTTGCCTTTGGTTTGTCCGTGAAGAGAATTCCACATTAAACCACTGACTTGGGCAGGGCCTGTCACACCCGACAGTGGTCACATATTGCGGTGATCATCTGGACTGTACCTGGAGTTTCCATATGGAACTGACTCATCACAGCATTCTGCTATGCTCTTTATAGACCAAGCCAATTTAGGGAACACAGCGACGTACTCTTAGCGTGCCTAAAATAGTTTTCTGTGATTATGATTATGAGCGGGTTGGAATATGTGATTTTGTGACAGTGACTCATATCCGTAGTGGTTGGAAATGGCATCATTGGGATGCTTGGGAAGTGCAAAGAGGAGGACAATAATTTTCCTGTTGATTCATTTCATGTTGTCAAAGATGCCCTGCCAAAGATATGCTAGATTTTACATCAGCGAAAAATCCTGCCTCACGAGGATGCTGGGCAGGCTGTACATGTGTTGTTTTCTGTCTACGTGTGTCAGTGTGTTATTAACCATTGTGAGCTTAATATAATCTGTTGTGTTGGCGTTATGGATGCCTCTGTTTTTAAGCACATACCACACTATGCCCCCCTGTGGTTCATAGGCTTGCTTAATTTTACCATTTCTCTGAATTTCTGCCTTTTAGTCGCCTGTTTTTTATGTGCCTTCATCGTTCTTTCACTTTTTCCAGCTCTTCCAGTCAGAGGAGTCGCTCGGCCCTTGTTTTTCTTCATCTATTTGACAGGCAGAGCACAAGCGAGCTGGAGAGATCACTGCTTGTGTTTCCAGCCACACAAAACCTGGTCAGAAATTACAACATGGTTGACTCTGCTTGGTTTTTAGTTTCAGCCTTGCAATGACCCGATTCTGCCTTTATCCTATTTAATTTCAATCACTGCTTTGTTATTGTTTCTGAAATACTTCTCTTAGCAGGATGGTTGAACCTTGAAGGCTTTTTGGGAATCAAGAAGAATGTAGTAATTAGTTTTGTTAGTCGGGAAATTAAGGAAACGTTGTATTAATGCATGAAACAGAATAAGCCTAACTGTAACAGACTTAGCCCATGTGCTGGGTAGGTGTAGTTATTTCCGTGGTTGCTTCAGGCTGTTGCAGTAGAATAGACAATAGACATTCCAGGAAATATGCTCCTTGGACTAAATTACAGATTGTTCAGGGCTGGCTTGTTGCTCTGGTTGTGGATATGTGGGTTAACTACAGGAGCCCACCATTTAGGTATACAGGCGTGTTCATACACAAGCCGTGCGCCTTCAATTTTAGGACCAACCTGCATGTCTTAAATATTTCGGTGGCTGCATAACTTATTTTGATATATAAGAAATGCGAAAACACATGCAAAGCAGTAAGTTACTGTATTGTTTTTGCTCTAATAGCATCTGGTGTCTCACAAACATGGTTGTCAACAAGTGTTAACTGGTAAGAGCCAATAATGTGATTATGTTCTGATTTCTCGAGCTCAGGGACACTGGAAACACCCAGTTACAAAGATGAGAAAACGCTGGGTAACCTCTTATAACCTCTGATATTCTTCCTAACCTCTGATTAGCTGGTAACCTCTTATATTCTCAAACACTGAAACTGAAAGAAGTGTGCTAAAATGAGCTGGTAAACACTGCGGATCACCTCTGTAAACAGTCTGCGAGGTGTGTGAAATCACACAGCGGATCTTTATTTCTAGGGCTCACTGTTCCCCAAAGTAAAGGATGGTGTCAAGTTTTAGCAGTGGTGAGTCTCCAGAGTCCTTTGCTCCAAAAAACTCTATATTCATTAAATGTTCTCAGCTCAGGCCAAACCTACTTAATATATTTAGGACCTTCAGGTTCACTTACTCACTGATAGGGATGGGTATTGTTTAGGTTTTATCCGATACCGGTGCCAAATCGGTACTTTTGAAACTGTGCCGGTGCTTAAACGGTGCTCAAACCGGTGCTTAAAGAATGGAGAACACAAACTTTGTCCAAAAACCTCTCATGTTCAGCTGTTTTTTTGTAAAAAGATAACAATGTTAGCCTTTTCTGCAGCTATGGGGCATATATGGTATCACTCTTGGCTGGAAGCAGTGCTTAAACAATGGAAAAAAACACAAACTTTGTCCAAAAACCTCTCATGTTTAACTGTTTTCCACTTTTTCTTTGGTCATTTTAGCCTTTTTGTCCAGGGTGAAGGGAGTATCTGCCATCAAACAAGAGGACAGCCGCATGTAGCTATGATGATGTTTGCTAGTTCACCTTACGTGCATTAATGTAATAACGCGGTTAGCCTACTCAACGTAAATTACACACGAACAACATTAAGCTACTCACGCAGAGAAGAACGGCTGCTGCTGCATCATCATCCTCATCATTCCTGCTACACTGGCAGGGCTAGGGGCCAGGACTCTCCTCTTCGGGTTTTTGGGGGATGTTGCTAACTCCGGGTCCGATAACAGGCACCACACCCGCAGTAGATGTGCTCGGTGTGAGGTCTCGCAGCAAGCTATCAAATACGGTGCATTTCTTGGCTTTTAAAAAAAACACCTGGCGACGCATTAACAAAATGCTATACGTCTCAAGGTGTTTCATCAGATTCGAGGTGTTACCTCCTTTGACAGTATCACAGTTTCAGCTTAAAGCACTTGTTGCTGCTGAGTTTGCATATTTTGCTGTGAAGTACAGCCAGACTTTTGACCGCTTCGCCTTGGGCTCGCCTTTTAGTCTGTAGCTCTGCTCTAAAAGAACATATGTACCTGGTCCCGCCTACTATCCTCGGAAACGTAAAATGATTGGCTAGAATCTAAAGTGTATCACAGCTCAGGAAAAAAAAGCACCGAAATGTGCGCTGCTTTTCGGTCTGGTTACTACTGTTTATGTCAGAACCGGTGCCATCATGGCACCGGATACCGGTACCCATCCCTACTCACTGATGGTGGTGGACTGTGTAGAGACAGGCACACTTGGTTTTGGATGCGGTGGTGTAACTTTAGCCACCATCCAGATGTGTTGTTTTTAAGTGTCAGATATGAAAAATGGGTCATTATTTTGTGGTATTCCTGAGATATGAAGACCAGACACTGTATCCATCCACATTAAAGAGAATGGCTTCTTCTGTAGAAGCCGTTCAGTTTAATTTCAGTGGTGGCCACATAAGGTTCTGTGTTTGAGTATTGAAGGAGGTCATCCATGGAAACTGTTTGGTCTGCACAGGCCTTTCTGGAGGGGAAAAAGGGAAACTAATACCTCAAGGTTGTCACTATAAATCCCTGTGAGGCAGACTAGATGCTTTCACAAGCAGCCTTTTTTTGTCATGCTTATTCACTTTGCTTTTTAAATTCTACTCACCGTTTTCTCCTCCAGTGGAGTCCAACAAGAACAAGAGTTAATGGTGTGTTTTAAACTCTGCTTGAATTTCTTCACTTTAAACTGGCTCCCTTTGTCAATTGGTGTAATAAACAGAATCCTCTTTTAACCTGTGATGGGTCTGTGCTTTACAGAAACTGCTTTTGACGGTGAGCACTCTAAATAATGTAGCTTACATTGTGTATATATTTATACTAGTTGGTGTAATAGTGCTGTTGTCTTCATGAAGCTTTTAACAAAGCTGTTTTTATTCCTCTGTTTAGCCTGAAGCGCAGATTAAATTCATTAGTACAAATCTGGCCACACATTTCCAAACTGAGAATAGACTGCATGAGGTTAAATGAGGATTAAAATGAGGTTAAATGACTGATCACACCTGATTCTAATCCCGATCTAAGCATTGCTTTAGTGTCAAATGTTTCAGGCTTTGGTAAAATTGTCCTCTGCCTTCATCGTTTTAGCTTCACTCTGTTTTATATGTTTAAATTTTATCAGCTTTATCAAATTAAGTCTGCAAAAAAGTGAAAGTATGAAAATATATAGTTAAACCCGATGATTTAAGGCAACTACTGTACCTTCTAACTGTTCTATAACTAAATTCTATTTATTCACATCCACAAAAACATTTGTGTTTCTTTACATTTTTTTTTAAACATTTTCCATTTCGAGCTGCATGTGAGTTTCTTGGTCTTGGACACAGTTAACGATATACTTTGGCAACAGGTTGACCCCAAATGGAAAAAAACAAAAACAAAACCACCGAATGGGTTCAGATGACACCACTCAGTGCACAGTAAACTCTGAGTTAGGAAAGGAGACTTGAGGGAGAGGGAGGATCAAGAGACTGGAGGCTGAAGGAGAGGGAAAAGGGCACAGCTTTTCACAGCCCCAGTTATGTTGTTGCTGTAAAAACATCAAGGTTTTGCTTCACAGCAGGACTCCCCAGCCTCAGCTTTTGATGGCTGTGTTAGCCGACCACAACACAACGCCCTTTTTTTGGGGGAGAGTCAGTGGATTCAAAGGGGATGAAGGCGTTTAATAAAACTTTATGTACAGATGGGTGCAAAATGACTTCTTCTTGTTCTTCTTCTTTGTCTCTATACTACTGTAGAGGATTTTAAATTAAACAATTGAGATTTGATTGAAATTCGAGGGGTTTAACAAAATTATTTTGTTGGCTGTAAGTCCTGAATCTTTTTTTTATGCATAGTGTTTTTGATTATGGGAGCAAACTGAAAGGTTTAAATAGAAAGACTGTTTTATTTTGGAAACTCTTTGGCAGTCAGTGACTTCCTGAAGTCTAGATGAACTCAGCTCCGTTGAGCTGCTTTGCCAGGCCTTTAGTTGCTGTTTGTTTGTGGATCTTTCAGTCTTGCGGATCTTCTCAGCCTTCAGTTTTGTATTTAATAACTGAAAGGCGTGCTCTGTTGGGATGAGATCAGGTGGCTGGCTTGGCCACTGAATAATATCATTATGTCCTTACCCATTTACTTTGAATCTAAGGGTCTCTAAACTGTAAACTTTAACAATCACCTCGAGATTGTTCTTCACCTAGACGGGGTTTTCTCAGCCAACAAATATTTGTGTGATCGTTTGCTTTAACTGTTGGTTGTTGAGGTGTCCAGTGTATTTCTTTTTTTTTAAGAATGCACAAAACGTTTTTGCTATGTCTCTTATTTATTTATACTTTACTTGCACAGGCTTCTGCAGAGTTTCAGTGAACAGCTGCCAAATGCAAGTTCAGCACATGGAATCATTATCAATCTTATATCTGTTTAATTCAGGACTGTATAATAGAGGCAAAACTGCAAAAAAATGTGTCCCTATCCACGTACTTATAGACCTGAATGCATGATGCTTTACTTGAATGTTGCTGTAAAAGATAAAACTATGTAAATGGCCTGTATTTGTACAGGCCATTTACACATCCACCCATTCACACACTGGTGGAGGCAGCTACAGTTGTAGCCACAGACTGACAGAAGCGAGGCTGCCATATCGCGCCATTGGCCCCTCTGGCCAACAGGTAGGTGAAGTGTCTTGCCCAAGGACACAACGACCGAGAGTGTCCGAGCCGGGGCTCGAACCGGCAACCTTCCGATTACAAGGCGAACTCCCAACTCTTGAGCCACGATCGCCCGATGTTTAAGAGTGCATGTTTTGTGTGACACTGTTTTGAGTTTGATCATCTTGAAATTCGGTGGTGCTTGTTTGGAGTTGCTGGAGAGGAACATCAAATGTCTTTCTGTGTGTTTCATGTCAAAAGCAGTTGTTGACAGTCCGTCGATCCACTGACAAGAATGCTTTTACTGTCCAGGTGCTTAGACATGTTGAACATGTTGACCCTGAGTGAAAAAGCTTTTAACATTTGTTGGTTTGGTTTCCCACTTTTTGCATTTTCTTAGGTTTGCGAGCTTCCTTAAAAAGCTTCCTTGTAGATTACAGCTACATAACATCAAGGTTGCTGAATAAGCCACCCTACTGTTTGAATCTGTGGTGAGTTTCTTGACATAAACATCAGAGTGGGTCACAGATTTTTTTCACTTTTTAAAACATGTCATTTTCCTGTATTTATACTTACCTGCTTTTAGAAAAACATTATAGTGGCTCTCTAACAACAACTTTGGATGATGCTGATGGTATAATATAGTATGCGTGTATAAGTTCATATCTTACGGGTGCCTAATGAGCTCTCAGAATGGACACAGATGAGCAGGTATTAATCTCCTGTAACTTCTCCAGCTAATTTTAGTCTTATCAAATGACTGATTAGCTTTCTGTTCCACTGCAACAGCAATAATTTGCCCTTCAGAGTGCCTCTGCAGCTTTGAGTTCAATCGGTTGGGGTGTGTACAGCTTTAGCAGGACATTAAAGACCTAAAAGTGTGATTTTAAGGTTTTTTCCCCACTGTCTGTGCTTGTAGATGAATGCAATAATACATTAAATTAAAAAGAAATTGCCAAAGCTTGCTATTCTAATATGGTTTGCATTGTTCAAACTGTGCTTTTCAAAGCTTTCTCTTGCTGATGAATGCCAGTTGTGTTCCCTTTTAAATACAACTGGCATCTCTTTTATTTTTTATGACCTCCCTCGAGGACCTGAATAGCATGTAAAGTCATAGAGTCCTAGCTAAGTGATGTTTTAGTGGTTGGTGTAGAGCTCTTAGTGGTGCTTATGAAGTTTTTTCTTCCGCTCTGTTTTTATGTGTGGCTGTCACTTAGCGAGGTTTGCCAACCATGACTCCACGGATGCAGGTTCTGTGTGTGCCTCAGCTTCTCCTGACATTCCTATTAAATTCACTACACACCTGTCAAACCCATATCATGCTGTAGCAGAGAAAATATGAAATGCATGAGGATTTGTTTGGCTTTGGGTACTTTAAAGCAAGCACTTTGAACCCCAGATTTCTGACAAATATATACTGATGTCATGAGCTTTATACAGGCTGACAGTGGAAAAGGAGATGGAACAAAAAATCCTGAAGATGGAGGTCTGTTTAACTAGAGACGATCATCGTTACACAGCAGTACAAATCATAATTACTCTGCCTCTGCGCAGCACTCGTGTACGAATAGAATTATGCACACATTCTCCGGTACCTTTGACAGTAATAGGGTTGATCATGATGTACAGCTCCACTGGTGAACATGTTTCTTTGCCATGTGTGCCATCTAGTGGATATCAGGTGATATAACATGGATTGATTTTTCCTACATAACTAATGGTTTTTGGTGCACTGCATTCACAAGAATAATCTCAACATATTTCTATAGTGTATATGATCTAAGTTGTAGCATTGCATTGGTTTAACTGTTAAAGTAAAACAGCTTTCAGGAGAGAGACATTTTTTCTGCCCGTACACTAAAATCAATTTAGCCAACCCTTGAGGCTATTAAGTTGTTTAAAAATATCTAGAAATTCACTCAACGCCAAACCTCCAAGTTCATTAAGCATCACTGAGGGGAGCTCACACTTTGATCAATGATTGAATAGAGTAGCTCTGAGTTAGGTCAGCGTTTTGTGGTAGTTGTAACCCGCAAAATCAATGCTGCTCAAATCGAAAAATTTCTCGGAGTATATCTAAGGCAGGAGGTGGAGATAACAAGGCAGGAGGGGAGATGAGCGGGAAATTGAGTGAGAGAAGAGTGATTGTACACCAGTGCATCATTGGGAAGCAGAGAGGCTGCAGTACACATGGTGTTTGAAACAAGCTGTTCCCAATGGTCATTTATCCACATCACCTCAGAGGTGCTACGCCAGGCGCTACTGACTTAAAATCTATTTTGCGATTAAAATTACACGGAGAACAAATTCTCTCTCATTTTTGGCCTTTTAACAGAGTCCTGGTTTCCTGTTGACACCACTAGAGGTCAGTGTGACCTTAAGGTGTGCACACGGAGGAGTGAGGATGTTACGTGCTGCATAGATGGGTAGGAGGAGAGTTTGCAGCATGCTTTATGGTCATGTCCGCACAAAGGCTCCAAGCTGCAGAGCTGTGGCTGTTTTCTGCTTCAAACCAAATCTCCTTCTCTACTTTCTCTTGTCTTGTGCTCTTTCCTTATATGTTCCCTCTTTTGCATTTGAACCTGGGACGTGCACAACCTGTTTATGCGATTTGCATAAGCTGCCTTTGGAAATCTGTGCTTGCTCCAGTGTATTGCTCTGTCAGTGTGAGCTTGGTGTTCAAAAGGAATAGCTAATGACTCCGTTGCCCTCATTGACGCATGTCAGTCTATTTCAGGCACAACGACTAACGCTCTCATACATGGCCAAGTAAGAACTGATGATCTATGTGCTGGATTGCCCTTGCAACGTCAGCCTGCCGCATGGTTAGTGAGGAGAGTGTTTTTCAGCAAGCCAGAGCACTTTATCCTCGTGCCTATGAACCATCACTGAAGTGTATATCCTTGCCTCCTGTCAAGCTGCTGACAGCACTCTACAGTGGAGGAGACATACCGGGAAATCAAACATGTGATCTGACCTGATGTGGCAGCAGTGACATTTCTTCAACCCTATCCTCCTCCACCTCTCTGCCCATAATAGGAGCCTTCAGCCTCATCTTTTTATTGATCCCCATTTGGGGTTACCCTCTTCACCCACCTCTGCTCTCAGGATGACAGTAGCCATAGTTGGAGAGGAAACAGTTTGAGGTGGGAGGGTAAGAGTCAAGCTACAGAAGGGGGGGAGAATGAGTTTAGAATAGTGGAGATAAAGAGATGGGGAAAGTGAGAGAGAGTGATTGGGCAGCTGGGCAGAGACGGATGGCATTAACTGGACCGATTGCTGAAGGGACAGGAAGGGCATTGCCAGCCGCAGAAGCTTGTGGCCGGTGTTCACATGACTCTCTGTGTGCTGGGACGCTGGAGAGTAATATAATCTCAGCGTGATGGGGATGCTTGTGGGTGGGGTGGGGGGGTAAATTTAGCTGCAGCCGTAGGCAGGCAGGCGGCTCTGCATGGCTCGGGGGATGTTCACAGCTCTGAGGGGCTGCAGCGGCTACTCCTCTCTGGTTCGCTCTACCCTTCTGGAAGAGTCACTGAGGGCACCGTTTAATCACAATATGAATCACCTCCTTCCCATACCTTTGCAAGCTTAATGGCCACATGGTGAGATGCATTGCATTGCAGTGAGATGGCAGTGGGGGTAGTGCTGAAGATAAGTCGGTCGCACTTTATTTTCCAGCCTCTGTTAGGGTAGCATCTGTTGGCTTGTGCGCCTATTGGATTTCAAAAGCAGCAGCGCATGTCATAAGCTGATCTTCTATGATAGAACAGATTTTAGATGATTGATGTACAGATGTTTATTTTATGATAGCTAAATGAGCTATAAACCAAACATACTGTATGCAGTGAGGGTTGGCATCTCTCGGTAGCAGTGACTTTTGTCCAGAAGCGTCTCATCAGTCCTGTTATTAACACCTCTTTAAGCAAACAGTAATTAGGAGCAAAAGGTGTTGTGGCTTGAAAGTCTGTCAAGTGTGTTGTTCTGAACTTGAAAATAATCACCTTTTCTCTTATCTGTGGGATAATTGATGGTAAATGGAGTTGTACTTGGGTTGTTGTATAGTGCTTTTCAACTTTATACACACACACACACACACACACACACACACACACACACACACACACACACACACACACACAGAGTTTTATTCTATGCCATAAGTGCTGTCTGACAGTCATGCTCACACTCACTCTGACAGATGTGTCAGGGACACTTCAGCATACAGACTGGACAACAGCTGCCCGCAGCTACTAATAAAGAAAAGCTGTTTGATGTGTTTAAAGAAACATTTTCCTGTAGGGACACTAACGTTTGTAGACTTGCTTATTTGTTCAGGTGTGACGTTCCACAACATGTTGTCATGTTATACTCTGGAAATGATTTTTACCAACTATTCATCTTTTTATATCTATCTATTCAAACACAAGAGAAGTTAAAAAGGAGCTCATAATTAGTCCAGAGATTTTCTACTTACCACTTTGTACTTTTTATGATCATTTATCTCCACAGTTTAGCTTTAATTACTTCACTAAAGATCAAGTACCTTGGGATGCAATTTCCCGCAGTAGTTCTTATCACATAAAGCTGGCATATAAACATCCAAACATTTATCATTTCTTGCTACGTACTGCAGGGAAATAAAGGCTACATAAAACATCTGTCCGTGGTATTATCGAGTTCTTTGTGTTGTTTATACTCTTAATAAGTTGAAAGTATTTCCATTTGTGGAGGGTCATCCAATCACAGTATCTGTTTTGTTTTGGAGGGGTTTTTGCTCGACGCTGGCAGACTGTGATGCTGGTTGTTTATAATTGCAGGTTTATGGCTACGCTGTGTTATCTCAAGTAGTGGCTGCAGCCCTAAATAACAAATTCTGCCCATCTGTGAAGTTTGTTGAAACCGGCACAAATGATTTAGCCTTTCAAAGAGGACAGTGCTAGACTGTAAAATGATTTGGTGTTAGTCAAATGTTTTTCAGGTTGTCTTTTTTTTTTAAGTTGAAAAGACTCAGGATGGGCTTTGAAATAATTCTGAAAGTCTGTGTTCTTGTTCCTACTTGTGTTCGGCAGAGGTACGCTGTCTACTCGGCGTGAATCCTATTTTTATGTCTTGCTTACAACCCTGACCAGACTTCTTAGAACTACAGGATTAAAAATGAGTCTCCATTTGGGTTTTTGTTTTATTTCCATGATTATTTTGTCTTTTTGTCCCACAATCCTGATTTGTGACGCTAAATATTGACTTTTTGTTTCATTGCATTTGGATTTGCTAATCCTCAAATATACGAGAAACACAAGAAAACAAATTACTGGATTTTATTACTGTTAATGTCTGATGCAGTCACTCACCAGTTGTCTGGTGTAAATTGTTGTTATCTTCAGACAGGAATGAAGAAAACATTTCAAATGCTTTCTCGCTTTTTGGCTTGTGTAATAATTTCTAAAAAAGTTTTTTCCTAAGGAAATGAATTTCATCTGCAATATATGTCATCCTGCTTTCCCTAGAATTTGATCTATTTTGACAAAAATAACAATAAAGTGACAGAAAGTATGGATTACAAATTAAATGAATTCTTTTCAGTGGCCGAAGCGCTGATGGTTTTCAGCTGTTCCACATCATAATTGATTTTGACAGAGAAAATAAAACAAACACGAGTGATGTTTTCTCTCTGTGTCAGGACGCTACTGTTCCTGCTGTCGATGCAGCTCGTCTCCATGTAAAAGAACACAGGCATTGTCTGTCATCTCAGCTATAAAATAACTATTTTTTTAATGTGTTATTAGCTGAAATTAGCTTTCACGCCTTTCATCACACTCACCAACAGTGATCTTTACTGTTCAGTGCTAAACCTTTCATCTGTCCTAACGTTTTAAGAAACAGTGGTTTCAAACCTGGGATTTCAACTATTTAAATTGTGCTCATGTATTTTATCAAGACCAAAACGATCCGTTTATTTTTATCATACTGTAGCTTCCTGTTTGTTAGGACAGTCACCTCTCAGCACATCACTGTAATATAGTTTAATTTTGTGATTTTCTTATTACAGACAATCCTGCTTCTGCAGTGTTTTTGTTCCTGGCATCACTACAAACCTATAATGAGTTATTGTCCAGACTGACTTATCCTGACTGTGGTTTCGGGCCTGTCCAAACACTCGAGCCGCAGGTGTGATCAGTTCTTTTTTGGACGTCTCCAGCTTTCTCTTTCTTGCACTCAGAGTCTGGTCAGATTGCATCAGTTGGTGATTATTTGAAACAAACTTCAGCCCCATGCTAATTATGGTCAGAGGTGCACAGTAAGCTTAATATTCTAAACGCATTCATTGTCTGGCGAAGCCACCATATAAAGTAAAATAAATAATGTATTTCTGGGGTTTGTGACCTTAGTTTATCCACTTGAGATATTAAGGGAAGTAAACAAACTAAGCTATAGGCCTGAAAGATTAATGAAAGGTGCCCAAAAATTATAGCTAATGATGGATGTCATCAGCCTCTCACAAACAGTTTAGTCATTTAAGTGTAATCTATGTTAGCTGTTTTTAGACACATCACTTGGGTGAATGATTGATAAGCAACACAAAACAGTTTTAAGTGGAAGTAACCCCATCAGCATTTAAAATGTCTTATCAGCTTAAGCCTGTTTTACACAGGTTAGGGCTTTCCATGCAAACCTCCCTCTTATTTTTAACAGTTTAGCTCTCAATCGCTGCCCTTGTGTCCGTGCCAGGCGGTAAATTAATATGCATTAAAGCTAAGCATTCAGGTGTGGAAGAAGAGACCTGGCATTTTGCGGAGAGCGGCGCAGAGAAAGTAGGCTGTGAGTGATGAGGGATGGGACGGATCCTGACACTTTAAGTCAGCCCTTATTGAGTGTGCACATTCTGTCATCGTGTATCGGCCACTTCTTTCATCTGTGTCACACACAGAAGGCTTTAACTCCGTTAGCAACACCCACAACAAATACGGACCCGTCCTCTATGAAAGACACACACATGCACTGTGCTGTGTGTGTCTTTCACTGTAGTCGCTTACCATCTGGGACTACTATTGTGTGGCGTTTTAATAGGTATTCATAACACTCTGATTTATGCTCACATAGTGTTCAACTGACTTGCCGTTCCAGAAATCCTATAATAGGCTATTCTTGGCCAAATCTTGTCTCTGTAATTCATCTTTACATCTATTTGGTGATATTGCACAAAACAAAATGATGAAGGTGAAACTTGGCTTAGGAATGATCCTTTGTAATGAGAAAAACAGCCACACAGATATAAACATGCAGGTCTAGAGAGCAGAATAGTGATCCTGGTCGCAGACATATGGTGCGGTAATGCAGAGCCTGGTGTGTTTCCCCTCAGGAGCACCTGTGGAGCTCACAGAGACTTTAGGTCCCCTAGACACTTAGAGGACAAGCAGCGGCCAGGTGCCGAGGAGACTGCAAGGCGCCAAATACATCACCACCCCTCGCTGTGTGACACATTGCGATATTATGGTGTGCACGTCCCATGTCTTCTCTCTCATCTTTCTCCCTCTCTCATTGCATAAAATAGGTTGGAAGAGGCAAACATGGCAATATTTTAATAAGAGGGACACATTAAAATTGGAGCCATGAAGCATGTCATTAAAAAATGTCTGCTCCAGGCCACCTACATCGTTCCCGATACCTACATGGGAAAGCTATAAAGTGCTTACACACTCACTCTGGATTCATCATTGCATCTATGCAATCCCTCTCTATCAGCCTCTTCGCCTGCTTTCTGTCTCTCCCGTCCTCCTCCTGCAGGGAGATGAATTGGCAGTGGGACTGACTCGGGCTCATCAGTCACTCTGTCAATCCCTGAGGGGTGATCAAAGCTGCAGGACACAACCTGTCCCATTCGCAATGTGATTTAGTCATAAGACAGAGAGGCTCCAGACATCTCTGTTACACACTGTGTCTGTCAGTGTGCAGATGAATAGGAGCTGCAGAGATGGAAGCATTAAAAATGTTTTATCTGTATGGGATTGTCTCATTCTGTTGTTCTGTTTATGGGGGGAGGGGGGGGGGGGGTAGTAAAAAAAAAAAGTCAGAAAGCAAAGTGCAGGTCATGTATGATGATGATGATGTGTGCATGTACCTGGATACTGCTTTCCCATCAGTCACAGGGCAGCTGTAAGAGTGGATGAATCTCTCTGCTGCTGTCTGGCTACCTGCTCATTGCTCAACACTCATCATCAAATGATGTAGCTCTCTATCAGCTGACCTTATACACCCAGCTCTCTAGAATTTCCTGTTATCTACTGAGTTTAATGCAGTGAGTTCCCACCTTATCCTCTTGTCCAACGAGGCAATGCATGTCTTCTTTTCCATTTTTTAACTTTGGCTTCTGATGTTGCACTTCAATCTATCTATCCAGTTGTGGCTCCAATATTAATCTCCCTGCCAAAACAGATTTCCTCAAGATATATCTCTTTTCTACCCTCTTCAGTTGCAAACTAAATAATGCTGAGACCCTGTGAGACTTGAAAGAAACAAAACAAGTGGCACAGAGTGAATTCCAAATTTTCTTTCTTCAGTTTTTCAGGAAAAAATTGTCTCCCTAATGCATACAAACGTGGCTACAAGTACAAAGCTCAACTGCTTTTGTATCTGAATTTTAAAGATTGTCTTATTTTCCAAACAATCTTCAGATTATTTTTTAGTGTAGCCTGCTGGTGCCCATTTTACTGGAAACCCGCACGTAGCAGTACCTGTGGAGGGCTCAGTGGATGTCACGTGACTCAGTCAGACATAAAATGTCTGCGTAGAAAGTCTTCTGGAGCTGCTTTAGTGCATAATGCAAAGCATTTAGTAAGCTGTTACCTCTCAAAGGTCACGTGCGTATTTGTTACCTTTGGAGGCTCCTACTCTTCTCGTTATGCTTTTTCTTTTACAAACACTACTCTCCCTTTACTCCCTGTTTTTGAGTCCACTGTCAGCCCTACTTCCTTGTTTGTGCTATTCTCACATACATTTTTAAGAGTCCTAAATCCCATCTCTTAAATCCTTCACTCTTGTCTGCTTGCACTTCATCTTCACATTCTCCTGAGTCTGCTGACACAGTGCAGAGTGGATGCTTGACACCTGGGGTTGGCAGCATTTCCTTTCCTGCTAAGTATGACTTAAAGCGAGAGAGGGGAAGGCAAGCGCGGGCGTCACGCTCCTGCCTCAGCTGGGAACGACCAGTTTGGATTTGTGGAGATCCAACTAGCTGAAGGGGACAGATATAAACATTCAACGGTGTTGTTGTACAGCGTAACTGCACTTATCATGGAAGTGCGTACATGTTTTTCTTTCCTTGAATAAGGGGACAGACTTTGTTAGGTTTGTTATGTTCAGTATTGCATTGCCTAAAAAAACAGTTTACTGATACTGTGCAGAGATTTCAGATTGTTTAGACTTTTCCAGCTGCATTAAAATGCTGCTTTTATTAATAAGTGCTGCTACTATAGAGTCAGTTAATACAGGCATTGAGGTGGATGTATTAAAAATGGAAGCTTATAGATATTACAGATGTAAGGGTCAAGGTGTTAGTGCTATAGGATAAGTGAATACATGCTACATTTGTATCTGTTCTGCCTGAATAGGTTTCATATAAATGGGTCAATGTGATCATTGTTACAGACACTGCTGGCTTTTATTTGGAATACAAGTCTTTCATCTTTCTAACTGCACTTTATTCCACTTTGTGGAATAAAGCAATATAGGGAAATTAGTGATCAGTGTAAGTTGTCTTATCCTCTCAACGTAGCCAATGCCTTATATAGTGCTACTGAAAAACTGTATTAAAGTTCCTTTTATAGCTACTCTGCGCACATAATCGCCTCTGAACGTGGATAGAGCATGAGGGGGAGACACTGTAGGATTGCTTTAGTCTGCTCTATCTGCGTTTAGCAGTCTGTAGTAGTGCTTTGTCCTCTGCACTGCAGTAGGATAGGAGTATATGACAGCCATGTTTGCTAATTATGTTTTCTAAGCACATATTTCATCTGCTGTTCAGCGTTCCCTGTCTGCACTTGTCGTACCCCCCTCCTCCTCGTTCATTCGGCCCATGCTTTAATTCTGTAAGACCATGCCACCGGCTGGTCTATTAGCGTAATTTAAAACTCTGGAAGAGAAATGAAATAATAGAGGTTTTATCAGCTATAAATCCAGTATGGCATTACTCAGAGCAGACTGACTCTGAAAATTAGCATGAAGGCTATGAGCTGCTAATACTACATCTTGTGTCAAACTGGTGCATATCTTGCTGTTCTTTTAGCATCTGTTTATCTATTTTTCACGTATTCTGTCACCCTGTCAAGAAAAATGAGCTTTTCAGGCTCTGTGTGTTCAGCAGAGGATGTACAAGATGCTCTGTCTTTTGCTTGAACATCAAAACTCTTTATGCATTAAATGAATTTCTTCTTTGAAAGTTTCATTTTTTTCTGATTTTTTTTTTTTTTTTTTTAATGTCAGACAGCATTTAAAATCTTCAGGTTAGCATAACAACTGATGATGATATCCCTTTGTCAGTGGTGATCACAACGGTATCGCTTTCTCACTCTTCAACCCCTTTGTGCACAGCGCTTCCAAAATGTCTGTTTTGTCAGACGCACAGCTGCAACTCTCCCTGGCGTGAGTGTGTCTCAACAGATGCTGTAGCATATCTGTGAGCATTTTAGGGTAGATAAGTAAAAAGAACACTGGCATTGTGACCATCACAGATGCCTCTGATTGCATGCTGGATCAGGAAGGAAATTCCTTTAGGACGAGGACTGAGGATCAACAGCTAGAGTCTGCTAGGCCAAGTTGGCATGGCTTCGATGGTGAGCATAGGCAAAGCGTATCCATTTGAAAAACCTAGGCATGTAAGTACTGATACGAGCACAAGAGACAACAAATGTGAATCCAGTTCAAACCTCTTGTGATGGTTGTACACAACAACTGGTGTTATATGATGGCTGAGGTGACAGACGCTGAGACTCTAAACCTTCTCTCGTGCACTGAAGTCACACTCAGCAAGGGATTCAGGAAACGTGGTGTGGGACTAAAAGATGATATTTTTTGACCATGATATTGGGAAAAGGTTAAATAGTTAGTCTTCACATGTAATTGGTTATGATCAATAATACTTCCTGGTAGGGCTGGGCGATATGGCCTAAAATTCATTTCGCGATATAATTTGAAGCATGTGCGGTAACGATATATATCACGATATATTCTTTTCTTCTGTATAACGTATTTTCCACACTATAAGGTGCACTTAAAATCCTTTAATTTTCCCAAAAATCGAGAGTGTGCCTTATGTATGAATTCTGGTTGTGCTTACTGACCTCGAACCGATTTCTGCGTGCAGAAATCTGTTAAAAAATGTTTTAGTACAACTTTGGTAAGCTGCACTGCTTGATGGATGTCAGAGCATTACAGCTGCCGTAGTGAGGAGCTTCGCGGAGTAATCTGGGTCCAAAACTCCGTCCGCTTCAGGTCCCAAAGTCAAACGAACACTAAGAGTTAAAAACGGTCTAAATTCTTTCATCTTTAATTAAATCATCAGCTTGCTGCTTTATTGGGTGTAAAAATTAAGTTTAACATCCAGGCATCCATGAAAACAGAATTTATTAAATTTAACGGAGTTAGAAGTTAGCAGGAAGTTAGCTCGCTAGTTTACACCTAAACATTTCATACCATGTTCTGACTGAGAGATTTTTGAAACTAATTCAAACGTACAGCTCTGCTACCACTTCCAACATAAATGAAGACAGAAAACTAAACAGCAGTGGTGTTTGCAGGGTTACTGAAGTTGGGCTAGCTGCTATATAATGATGTGCTACGTGATTGCTAGCGACACAGCTATGTTAGCATAACATTAGCACAGTGAAGCTGGAGGATGAACGCCAACTTTTTTCCCACTCGATAAAAGTTAACGTGAGGGATTCTGGTGGTCAGGGACAAATGCAATCGCATAGCAGGATGCTATACACGGAGCTGCGAGAGAATTCAACATTAATGAATCAATGTTACGGAAGTGGAGGAAGCGCAGTTTTTGGCTTTCCCCATATTTCAAAAGTGCTTCATCTCTTTGCTGTGACTGTGGCCTGGCATAATTTGCAGATGATAATGGTTTTAGCCGCCGCGATGCTTTGGACCAAAACAGGCGCCGCTTGATGACACATCAACATGCGCTATCGTGATAGAGCGATATAGTCAAAATCTCTATCGTTGGCCAAATTTATATCGTTTCTATTGTGTATCGTTTATATCGTGTATCGTTTATATCGCCCACCCCTACTTCCTGGAAAGAAACTGTATTTAGCCACATTAACTCATTCACTGCCATTGACGTCTATAGACGTCAATTGAAAAACTTACGTTGACTGCCATTGACGTCTATAGACGTCAATTACGTTTTTCAATGGGAGGGGCCAGAATACAACCTCGGGCAGCTTGTCAGTGAATTTTATTTTTTCATATATTTGTAAATAAATTGTTTTGATAAAACATAACCTTTCTCAGTGTTATTTCTGTTTTATAGAAGTGAAAACCTATTTTATATGTTAGAGGTGTCACAAAGCAAGAAATATTAGTGTCAAAGGCACTTTTCTGCTTGAAATGTATTTTTCACAAAAAGCTCGTTTTCTCCCTTTTTTTGGTCAAAACAGGCATTTTTGGTGGAACCCACCTCTCTTCTACAGCTGATTACTAAAGAATGGAAAATGGTAGAAACAAGCTTTTTTTTTTGGATGAAAGAAGAGAGTCTGTTCTTCATTTTGGTAGGTTCAGCGTTTATATGATCATAACACACAGTTTTCTGTGGCTCTTCAAAAATGAGTAAAAATGCTCAAAAACCCTGGCAGTGGGGAGTTACCTGATTTGAAAATGGCTGGCAGTGAATGAGTTAAGAAAGGAACATTGCACTAGCATACTGTGCCACATTCATTATTATTCATCTCTGGCTTCCTTCCAGTGTTTTTTGTCCTGCCTCTCTCCCATCAACCACAGCTGGTCACAGCAGATGACTGCCCCTCTCTGAGCCTGGTTCTTCTGCTTTCTTACTGTTAAAAGGGAGTTTTTCTTTCCCACTCTTGCCAAGTGCTTGCAAAAGGGGTCATTTGACTGTTGGGATATGTATCCTTGTAGGGTATCTGCCATACAATATAAAGCACTTTGAGGCGAGTGCTGTTGTGGTTTGGCACTCTGTAAATAAAACTGAATTGAATTGCTTGCTGGGTTCCAGGTTTGGCCAACTGAATGTCTTTATCTAAGTGAATAAATTGGAGTAGTGAAAATATAACAGCAGGCATTAGGAAGCTTAGCTGCTAGGGGAAATGGAACTAAAATTTGGTTATCCACTTGGTGAAGTAAGGGCTGGATGCAACAATCCTTATACGATGAGCTGTTGGGTGCTTTACAGTTGGCGTTAAAAATGTGAAAGTAAATGCAAATCCTCTGCTGCGCCAGCTAACGTTGTGCAGGCATTTGGCATTTGACACTGAAGACCTGGCAAGCGATAAAGACAAAGACAAGAGTGTTAAATTAATGATGAGCAGTCACATTTACTTACTGTACTGGATTCATTCTGTAGCACAAGCCTGTAAAAAATAAATAATTAAAATGACTGACAATAATCCATATGGAATAAGCGTATGGTGTGTATATATGACACATACAACTTGTATGTAGTCACACAAGTGACTCTAGAGAATGGAATTTATGAAGTTTAACATAATTTTATGAAAAAGTAAACTTGTTTGATAATATTTTTTTCTGTTTTTTAATTGCTGTCAGTCTTTTCGTGTCTCTTTTGTGTGTTGCAGTGTTATTGATTTTGCATTCCTTTTGCGTTCTGCATTCTTCCTCAGAGTCCATCTGTTTAACTCCCACACATAAACTAATCTCAGATGCTGAGACCACAAAAAAGTAAGAAAAAGTAGGATGTAAACTGCCTGAAAACAAAACATTTTTCTTACAAGTTGTTGTTTTTATAAAAAATACCATTGCAGTTTTCAGACTTAAATCACTAGACTCAGACAGTATGCGCTGAAGACCTGGCTCCATACAAATGACACGCCTAATATGTTTCTCCTGTAAGGTTGGGGCCAGAATATAGGCATAGTCTTCTAAGAGCTCTCACTGTTGGGTTTATCTCTTTACACACGTCCAATATGAAAGACTTTTTTTCACATGCTCTTAGAGTGACCTCTGTTTTATGTTTTATGACCTGAGTTGTTCCTCCAATGAGTCACATTTTTCATGTTTCTTTCTCATAAACGCTACCTCCTATATTCTCTAGTAGCTGCTGCTGTTGGAGTAGGAGCTAATGCACTAATGTAATACCAAATTGTACAACCAAATACAGCCTGTTATTGTGAATCCTAATAAGACATACAGACATAAAAGAACAGACTGTACTTTGGTCAATTAGTTAGTGGGTTGAATATGTGGGTTTTGCCCATTGCCAAATCTTTTCTGCCAGTTGTCATCTTGGAGGATAGAGTTCGCTCACAGACTGTGAAGATACAGGACTGCCACTGTTGCAGAATCTCATCTCTGTCTCTCTGCGTTGAGATTGCCTCCAGCGATGACAAGCCTTGTTTTTCCCAGTGAAGGAGATCCCGCCCCACAACAACTTCCACCAAAGCTATCGATGAAGCAATCAGCATAACACTCTCTATGTCTACTTCACACTTTGCTTACGGCAGATGGATCAAAGGGTCAGAGTCTGGACTCACTGCTAAATGGTGCTAATCAGGCACCAATCAGGCACCTGATTGTCAGCACCGGGTTTCCCAGAAGCTCAAAAGAAGAGTTAATAGCAAAAAAAAGCTTTTTTTCATTGGCAGAGAAGATTTATTTTTCATGTTCAACTTTGTTGCTCACCCCGCAAATGCATTTTCCTTATAAATGTGGCACCAGACTAACGTGTTGCCACCTGCTGGCATAATGAGACAGCAAGAAAAATCTGGAAACTAAACTTCATTTTCACCCTCGACTATTGTATGACACGCACACATCAATGAAACTAAACACATTTTTGCTATAAATTCAGTTAATTTTAGTTAGTTTTGTGAGCACTCATTACAGTTTTAGTTAGTTTTCCTTTTTTTGTTTTTGTTTTCATTCCCGTTAACGAAAATGTTTTTTCACTTCTAGTTTTCGTTATTTCGTTAGTTTTCGTTAACGATAATAACCTTGGAACAGAGCCATTTCTGCCTTCATGACTTTGTACCACACCTTACCTAGTCTGGAAATTGACTTCAGATCCACTGTGCAGAATATACACTGTTCTCTGATGAAACTCAGGTCTTTGTGAAACATGTTAGGAGGCTCTCGGCTTGCAGCTGCCAAACTGAATGGGCGGTGCCTAGTTAGGTGATTTACAACCTTGGTGTCAGGTTGTCAAGCGTTAACACTTTCAGAACCGTGGACAGCTCCAGCCAAAGGAACGATCGAAGGTTCCACCATTCCTTCCCAACTGATGAAACCGCAGACACAGAATATTTTCATACGCCAGGACTGACTGTAATTAATCAGCATGCATCTTTTATTTTGAGGTTCGAGTGCAAGATTCAGTTTCATAACACATTCAGAATAAAGAACATTCACAGCTGTCTCTGAATTTTCTTCAACTGGAGGAGCCATAAGGGAACAACCGTATGAAGCGCAGACATCACACTCAGCAGACACCATTATGATTTTTTTTTAAAACCAGTCAGAGATCGAGATGGCTCGGCTCCCTCTGTCTCGGCTTCTTTTTATGGTTCTTCTTACTGCCATTGAGGAACTCTGGAGCCTGACAGTGAAAGTGAGAGAAATGGTGTCATCACAGAACAGATTTATTTCCTTGTTGACTCTGGTGAAAAACAGGTGCAGGGATACCAGCTTAGTTTTTCAAAGGTGCCTCCAAGACACAACAGATGATGCTTTGTCGGTGACTCGTGGTTATAGCAGGTGCAGGATTTTCTAGGGGCATTGTGAGTGGCGGACTTATGGCTTTCAGATTTGTTTATTGAGGAAAATAACTGTTGATGAAGTTATAAAGTTCTAGTGCTCCCCACAGGGAGTCGGAAGAACCTGGAAAATAACCCAAGAACAACAGAGCTGTCATGGTCCTGGGTCTTTTGACCCAGCGTTTTAAGTTTGAGTTTATTTTGTTCATTAGGTTATCTAAGTTCATTTGGTTATTAGACTCCTTGTGTTTTCTTCCCCTGTATTTAAGCTTCCCCTCACCCTTCGTGTTTCATGCTGCGTGTCTTATGTTATCAAGTTTGTATTATTATGCCTAAGTGTTTCTAGTTCTTATTATTTCCCCCTCCGTTTCCAACCATGTTAAATCTCCCCTGCTCTTCATGCGTTTCATGTCTGTGTCTTACGTTGTCAAGTTCTGGTTGTCGTGTCTAAGTCTGCATGTTTCCTGTTTTACTTTGAAAAGGGGTCTTGTGTTCTGTGCTCATGCGGTTAGTTTTCTCTTGCCTGTGCATCATTATGTTTATCCTAGTCAGCTGTTTCCTCATGTGTCTCCACTTCCCCTAATCACCTCCTGTGTATTTAAGTCCTCTGTTTTCAGTGTGTGATTGTCAGGTCGTCTGTTGTCCATGCCATGCTTCCAAGTTTCTTGTCTAGGTTTTTCTTATTGTTTGTTTAGATCCCCCAGTTTAGGTTTGTGTTAATTTTGCTTCAGTTTGCCTTGCCCTTTGTTTGTACCTTTTCTACCAGCCATATTAAACGGCTCGCCTTTTGTTAACATTTCAAGTTCTGTTCCCTGTTCCTTGGAGTCTGCGTTTTGGGTCCTTTTCTCAATTCATACAGTCTGCCCTCGCCAGACTGTGACAAGAGCTAACACTTCTGGCTTTTGCCTGCCATGGACCACTTTCCTTGTGATGTACAGAAACTCTGTTGAAGGAGTCCAGCGGAGCAATGTAACTATACTACAATGCCAAGCTGCTTGTCGTGGTCTGCGAGGGCAGACCGTGTGGAGAGTGTGTTTGTTGGACCCAGGTGCGGACACAGACGCAGGAGGCAAAACTTTTGCTAAGCTCAAAACGAGCCTTTAATCAGGGCTGATACAGAAGGCAAAATAACAAACCACAAACTATGGGAATGACAAAACTAAGAACCTAAACTGGGAGTAACTAAAGGCTATGAACGAAGACCAGGACTGAACTATGACAAAGTACTGTGGACAGACTATGAACACGACATGAAAAACTGTGAACAAGATCTCGGTACTGGCACATGAAGGTGTAGGGAAACATGACTGGAGAACGTGACTATGAACATGTCCAATACCGAATCTTGCAGGCTAGAATCCTGACGTGCAGCTAGAAATAACAGGGTGCACGAACAGACGACGCGACACGAAGACACACTGGGCTGAGGAACTACACTGAGGAAGTCATCAAGGAATTAGAGACAGAAGGGGAACACAGCTAGAAACACTGACATAAGACAGGAACATGAACCTTCAGAGTAAAACGGGAAACAAGACACCACTAAACAAAGACGCAGACACGACAGTGAGAGACAGACTAGACACTGAACTAAACCTGCAATAAACATGAGAACACAAAACCTAAGAACTAATCCCTGAACAAGAATAACTGAAACATAGATTCGTCGTCGTGGTCGTCATCATCATCATCAGAAAAGCAAAAACGCACCAAAACATAACAACTCAAAATACTGGGTCAAACTGACCCAGAACCGTGACATTGCTCTTGTATATCCTTGCTATGAAGGTTTGCAGTTACCAAAGTGGTTGCTACATAGACGAATGAGAACAGAAGTGGCCTACAGAATGAGTTATAGCCTGAGTTGGGCATTGCTGAAGGAGGCTTTGCAGTGAGGAATAAGGTCTGACACGGGGATGTAGCTCCTCTACCAGAGGACTGGTACACATTATGCACATTATTTGTTTATCTTTGTGTCTTCACTTTTTGACTACTTGATAAATGAAGAAAAATGTGTCTTCATACTCTTGAGCTGGGCCTAAGTGGGCCATAATGGTAAACTTTATTAATAGGATAAGTGAAACAGTGACAGCTTTTAGCTGCAGCCTATACAAAATGGAACAAAAACAACACATTCTCTGACACTGTCCAAACAGAAATATAGGTTTTATAGGTTTAAGAAGAGAGTGTTGTTTCAGGGCAGATGTATCAATTGGTTTGCCTCCATGGCCACGGATCAAAAAAAGGAAAAATCAGAAGCTCTGAGCACATAAGTAGCTCTTGCTGTCTTGATGATAAAGCAAAACCCTGCTGCAGGGTGTATGGGTCAGCCTTAATGTTTGGAGACTGGTTTTGTTTTTTCTCACAAAAAGAACCTAACTATTGATAATCACAGCAAGCCTAAGGGTCTTCTTACAGTATTTCCCTCTTCTTCTAACTGGTGTTAATGCTTTGCGTGTCATGTTTTCCAATGAAGCACTGCATTTCAGTTGGAAACTTTTAAAAAAAAAAAGTGTAGTTTTGTCTTATACGAGGAAACTTTTAGGAAAATAGGAAAGGAATTTTTATTCCTTATAAATATATCTGTGAAATATATATTTGCTGACTCGGGTACACATGCAAATCTCTTGCTTTTGTGCTTTTTTGTTAGGGGGAAATGTAAAACAATACAGCGTTTTTAAAGGTTTAATTGAATTGTAATCCAACCTCGTTTGGCCCCGTCCTTTTTAGTCCCAGACTTTTTGAAGGAGTGTGCATGCAAACGTAAACACAGAGATCACGCTGACCAGATATATTATGCAAGTTTGGCAGTAGCTCATACTTCATATCAGCTCAATTTGTGGCCCGTTCTACAGTCATCTCTTTGAAGCGTGAGTGGTGAAGTGGTGTAGCTGTGGCAGTAATTTGCCCACCCATGCTGCTGTGTGTTCAACTGTGCGGCTTTTACGTATAAATGATGCTGTGTTAGTTGACAGTGTGGCTGATGGGATGGAGCCGAGCTGTCATAACTCTTCTTTACCAGCACTTCATGAACCTTGGCAAACAGCTGACCTCTAAGGCTCTTCCTGCCTGTGAGAGCATACTCTTTGTGTGTGGTGTGCACGGGTTGTGCTGTGTTGAACGCGGCATCATTATGAATATAGAAAGAAAGTGTAGCGGCGGTCTGGTCATTGTCATTCAAATTGCCTATTAAAGAACAGCTGATAAATGATGACTCAGAGTAAAGTAATGAACAATTGAAGGAGACGCCTGCTCCCCTCAAAGGTGAAAACAAAACACAAATCTGACATGTTATCATCAAGCTAAATGGAAACAAGTTAATTAGAGCTAGAAGCAGGCTAAACTTATTTTCCTGTATCTTTCATTTTCAGGTAAAGATGTGCTCTGCAGACCTGTGTTGACAGCATTTTTCACTACTAGTTACTGTACAAAATAATTGCATGGTTAAAGCTGTCTGTTGAATTCCATCCCGCCTCTTATAATTCAGCTTCTGCAGGAATCTCCAGGCGTGTATCTCATCACTCAGCAGTGCCACACACTTTGGCTTCCCTCCAGTGACTACAGTTTTACCACTGCACCCCCCTGACTTAACTTTCACATACATCAACCCGCAATCAGAACTTGGCTGAGCCACCCAATGTGTTGAATTGCACAGCAGTTCCCTGTGATAAGTCCTCTAAGCCTTAGCGATGCAGATTTATGATTGAAATATGTACTGTTCAGTACAGAACAAGAACTGCAGAGTAACGTTGGGCTGTATGCTTCGGCCCAACACCCTTCTTGTGTTCCATTTTAGAGTTTTGCATCCTTTAGTAGCCAAAGAATAGTGTGCTTTTGTCGGCTGTCCCTGGTTTTTCATATATTCAAGCTGCAATTGCATCGAAAGGGATTTACTTTGGATTCTTTTCAGCATTCCTGTGTGGTTGTGTCATGGTCCATCCTGCTGTGACCAATGGCATGAAAAGGCACAACCGAGGCAAGACCACATTGTAAAAAGAGTCTGAGCGTCCGACCTTACTGAAGCAGCTGTCAAGGATTTGGAAAGTAAAGTTTTCTCTACAGTGTTATAGAGGAGGATTATGCCAGACCAGCACTTATTATGGACGGGGTTCAGCCTGAGAAACTTTTTCTAGGAAGAAAATAGAGTGAGGGAATGATGGAGGAAGGCAAGTGAGCTAAAGAGAGAGATATGGAAGGACAGCTGTTAGGGGCACACATCCTATAGAGGGGGGAAATGTGTGTGTTTATGTTGGGGGATCATGCAGGGAGGTGAGACAATGGTAAGACGTGAGCCTCGAGGCTTAGCTGAAGAACAATCAATAGCCTGTCAGGCCTGCAAATGAAGGAGCAATACCTTCATCTTCCCCGGATGTGCAAGTTTCCGCATCTTGTCATTTTGATTTTGCTGTCCCAAAGTGAACATGCGCATGGAGCAGAGATTAAATGCTGTAATGTCTCAATTTATGCATTTAGAATAAATGGATGACAATTTTTGTGCTGCATGCTCTTCATAATCCTTACTTGGTGTTAAACGCAGGATGGCGCGATCCATTGAAGCACAATTTTACCCACAAAAGAGCCGAAATAGACCACTTCACACTACAGTTTAGTGACTGTTTAAATAGTTTTTTAAAAATACCTCTACGCAGAGTGTAACTTTAGACTTGTCCACCAGTGCTGCATTACTTAAGCACTAGTCTTCCTTAGTGGGAGCAAAGCCATCCACAGCTCACTCGCTGATTTGTGCCAGCGCTGGCCAACGGTCCCTCAGTCACAGCTGTGTGAGTTCTGAATGCGCCACAGCTGCGGGACTCATGAGACCCATGAGACAAATGATTATCCATTACCACACACAGCAAAGCAGTGGCTTTTCAACACCTCTTCCTGTGTTTTTTTTTAATTCAAAACAATGTTGTTTGGGTTTGTGATCCTCACTGCAAGGCCAAATATCGTCCTCCCAGGACCTAACCTGAACTTAAAGTGTCGTTCTTGATCTGCCTCAGCAGACAGAGAGCTGTTTGTTAGAATACCAGGGTCACTTTTTGTTCCTTGTCGGATCTTGAGGAATTTTGTCTAAATGCTATGAAAGGGCTATCTGTGTCCACAGTGGTGATACGGTATGTCATGTACTGCATGTTTTACAAGCTAATCTTCTTCCTTAGCAATTGCTGGAAGGATACACATCTTGCATATTGACTTGTATTCACATGCTCCACATGCTGCATACGTACACAAACACTGTAAAGGGCCACAGATGGTAAATATAACTCACAGGGTGACTGATCACATTTCAAGCCAAATGACACTCTGTTTATAGCTATAGGAACATAACTAACTTGGCTGTACGATCACTGATGACCACAAACCAGCATCTATCTCCTGAGCGTGACTCACTGTAGGAATGCTCTTCAAGTTTTATACTAAATGAATGTTGACAGCTTTCCTGTTTTCCTTTGTTTTTTTTCCATGGATGATCTTTAAAGTTGCTTGTCCAGTTGGCTGTCTGCAGTCTCCCGGGAAGAGGAAGGAGACAAGCTTATAATGATGAGGAGTAATGGTGGGACATAATTATATTTGTTATTTGCATCACTGGAGCCCTAATTAATTCAACTCACTAATGGGAGGAACAAAACTGTCTGTTTTTGTGAGCTGCATTGCTCTTTGGGTTGTTCTTCACAGCAGTATGCACATCCAGTTTTGTTATCTGACTGGTTTCTTATCCTTTCTCCGTCCTGATGCCGCAGTAACATATTAACGTTATGCTTATTCCTCTGTCACCACTTGACTTCTTTGTGTTCTTTTCTACTGTTCTGCCTTCCCACTCAGCCTCACAGTGCTTTTCACTCTCTGCCTGACCTTAGGCCTTTTGACATTGCATCTTTCAACAGAAATTGACAACCCTGAAGGCAGTCCATTCAGTCTTGTGCTTGGCTTGAAATCTTTAATTCAATAAATGTGCTGAAATAAAAAAATAGGCTCAGAAAAGCACTGTCGTAACGATATATTGTAGATTCCATTCCAAGTATGTCTAACCCCAAAATAATATGTGGATTTTAAGTCTGATTAATAGGGCTTTGTTACAAAGGCTGCAAGCCCTATGTGGCCAAACAGTATATGAACAGTACCCACAAATATATTGTAAACCAGACATGCCACAAAAACTACTTTGGATACTTTTTTTTTAATTATTCCAAGAATAAATGGAATTAAAAGTGATGATAATAATATAATAGTAATAGAAGTACACGCACCAAAGAACTGAAGATAGAGAACGTCTTTGCTTACGTCTTACTTAAAGCTAATGTTGTTTCTCATATTGCTTTTTTCATGTATTTATTTCCTTAGTGCAAACTTTCTAACCACTCAAAAGCTGCAGCATAATGCTTGTTGAGGAATGAATTTATCTCCAGACTACAGTACCCACATGTTTAACATGCAGCTTTCAAACCAAGTCTATGTGGACTGAGATAAAACTCGAAACTATCCTTACAATTTGTGTCTGTGTGTGTTTGTAGAAAGCACGGCATTGCCATACAGACGTTCTATTGGCAATAGCCTGGGTCATTGTCCTTCATCGAGCTTATGCAGTACTTTTTACACCATACAGAGGGAAACTTTGGCTGCCATTCTTCAAAAAAATGGAAATGAAAATAGCAGCCGTGCCCCCGTAAGTCATCCTGTGGGAAGAAAAGTGACTCCTCTTGTGTGAGATTGATGCGCTAAATCAGATTGCAGACGCCTGCTGCTCCTCTTACCTGAAGGTGCTCACGGAGGACCATCATTCACACTGGAGTGCAAGCGCTTTGATATTCTGTGTACCTTCCTTTGGCTTTTCAGCTTTGTGTGCGTGTGTGTTTTTTGTGTTTGATCTCAGTAGTGCGGTAGACAAACATAGCGCTGAGAGGTGTATTCAGTAGTTGCGTTCGTATAACACGGGCAGGCACATTTACTTTTAAGACTTGTCCACTCACCTTGACATGCTTCTCCCATTTAGTTTGAGGTTCAGATTGAGAAACTGTGTTCTGTCAGGTCTTTCAAGGTCACCTGCCTAGGGCTCACTCATTTAAGTGAGTCTTAGGCCAGCTGGTCCGCTATTCTATAAAATCACAGAGCAACAACTGGAGTGTGCTCCTGAGTAGCCTGCTGTAAACACACGCTCCCTGAGGTTGTGTTGTCAACCCTCTTCAGATTTAATAACAACTCCAGGCTGGTTAGGCAGATGCAAGAAAAGTTAATTCCTTTTCTTTTTTTCTTAAATATGTGTTTTATTATTTGAATGAGTTTGTTTGCATGGGACATTTCAATTTATTGGCTTGAGTAAAAACGAGGTAAGGAATACAAACCTGACTCACTTTTTTTTTTTTTTTTTTTACAGATATTTGACCTGCCCAGCCAGCAGCACAGTCTGTGTCCTTTCCTAATTCTCACCCTCCTCAGAAAGGTAAGATTTCCTTTTTCACCTGTAGCACCTCCACCTTCCATCTCCTACGACAGTCTGTTAAACTTGCAGCAAAATAAAATGTAGAGCTTCTAATTTCCTAGGTGGTTTCAGTAGCTCGCCTCCTTTAGCATCTCCTGTGTAATATTCTGTTTATTAAACAAAGACTTCGAAGCTTTTACCTCACATAAATCTGCATTTCTTAAATGTCATCAACTCCATGCCCAGAGCTGATTGCAATCCAGATGCAACAACAAGGCTGATAATCTTTTCCAGCTTACAGTAGAAACTGAAAGTCGTGAGGTTGAATCTATGTGTAACTGAAGGGGCCACACTGATAACTCCCTCCTGCACCTTGCTTCAAAGAGAATCCCAGCTTAAAGGGGCTAACTAAAATTAGCCAGGCAACAGATAACCTGTGCCTTGAGATCAAAGAGAGGCTGAACTGTCAGGCTCTTTGGCGGCGCCTGTGGTGGCAGAGCTTTAAAAGGAGGAATGCAGAGAGACACAGAGATGGGCAGAAAGTGAAGTAGGCTCCAGAGCTATTCATGCAAGGGGATGAGTGTTCAGGAGATCCAGTATCGACATGTAAAGTTCCACAGCAGGAGATCGTTCATGGAGGTTTTGGACTGAAGGGTCAAGGTTTTGTGGGTTGCACATCACGCTCTTCTCAGACAGTGCATCTGCTACGCAGAAGTCTGAGCATCCTGGCTTTGCATTCAGCAGGGTCTTTGATCACATGTGTTCATATGTTTGTAACTGAGTGGGAGACAGCTTTATTCTAGAGTAATGCTGCTCTGTACTCTGCCACGTCCTCAGATTGTTTCTGGAAGCGTTTCCATTACCAGGAGGATGTGTATATATTTCATGGAACTAACATCCATTATTATTGTATTGTATATACAGAAGACTGTGTGTGTGTGTGTGTGTGTGTGTGTGTGTGTGTGTGTGTGTGTGTGTGTGTGTGTGTGTGTGTGTGTGTGTGTGTGTGTGTGAGAGAGAGAGAGAGAGAGAGAGAGAGACTGAATGATGTACCCTGCAGCTAGCAGTTCATTAAGTTGCATCAATGGATAAGCACAGCACATCTTACAACCTGCCATCCTGAGGGGATCTAGTCCTTTGGTTCCCTATGAGTGTTAGTGGGTTTGCACCTTAGATACCACACTGGAGTAGTGCTGCACACACGTACGTGTATGTGTGTGTTTGTGTGAGGAGTGTTATTGTTAGCCTCCCTGTTCTTCTCATTGGAACATACTGACTTGATATCCTGCCTGTCAACCATTTACATATTTATCTCCATAGTCAAACAGCGCCACATGCACCCGTGGCCACCGGAGACCTTGTGTCTTTAATTGGCTATTGATTGACTCTGGAAGACGATATATCACAACAAGGTTGAGCGAGTGGGAGTTAGCAGACACGTTGAGCGTGGAGGTGATGGTGCTACTCCGACTGTCAAATCTGTGACTGCATTATTTATACGTCTCTCATATTTATTTATATAGTAAGGATCGGTGATGCAATGCACAATAGAAAGATGGAAATACAGACTCCCTCTTGGACACAGTTTATTTGCATAGGTCGGTGTACATTGGTTCTGTTTAGAAGAATGGAGTACGTGAGCAGAGTCACTGTATATACTCAGAAAGGATGAGGTTTTCGTTTAACTCACTGAAAGCCTTCATTTATTTTTTATGTATGTGCAACTGTTTGCATGTGTGTGCTTGTGTTTCATGTTATATTGTAGAACACGCTGTTAATGTGATATAATGATCCACTCTGTAACACGAATATAAATGGGAAAAACTGCAAATGCTTTAGTTTTCACCTGACAGCTGATATTACACGGCCTTCACTTTCACTTTCTCACGCTTTCCCTGCAATTCTGTATTAAAGCCCATTAGAATAATAGCGAGGATGAGTGAGTTCTAATTTTTCTGGTCATTTATGCTCGAGTGCAGCCAGATCTGGAAACTAATCACAGGCTTGCAAAAAAAAAGAAAAACTGCAAAAAGAAAAAAAATCCAAAAACTTTTCAATTCAATTTTAGTGACATAAATACACAAACTAATGCTAACTTCAGATTAAGATTCAATGTTTATGTGCTGATGTTATAATGATGTTTACATATGTAATACACGTTAAAGCTGGTATAGACAACAAAAGTCCATTATGGCTAAAGTACGTTGTCACGGGAGACGTTGACCAATTGCAGATCTTTTCAAATCAGAACAGGACTCTGTTTTCAAACCACACGCCCCCCACTTGTAGAGCTCTACCAAAAAGGTAAATGGCACTAGAGCATAAGGTTTCAGTCACTATTCAAGCCACAGTGTCCGTTCCAAATAAAAGCTATTGTCGACTCCTACCTTGTCAGTAGGACTCCGGCATGTTTTGATTTGGCAAAGTTTTACACTGGATGCTCTTCCTGACACAACCCCAGATGGATTTGTGTCTCTGTGTGGTTCAGGTCCAACCCATCACTTGCTAAGCAAATCTGTAAACCTCTATACTAAGATGTCAGTCACAAAGGTTAAAGAGCCACCCTGTCACATAAACAGATACACCATTTCCTGGTTGTTTCTCCAACCTGTTTACTTTGTTTGGCTGGTTCATCTATCCAGACTGCTTAATATATCCACCCAAAAGAGCCATGGGAATCCATCGCTCTGTCATCCTGCAGCCATGCTGCTCCTGTAGGCCAGGTATTGCATCCTAGGAATGTCCCCTCCTGCTGTGCTGCAAACATCCAGGTCCTGTTCCTGCAAATGCCATCCGATTCAAACAGGCTTTGATGCTGTCCTTGCACATGAATGCTTGTGTGCGTCGAGTGTGTGTACATTGCTCTGTGAATGCTGACAGGCTGCCAGCTTGGGTATTGATCTGCAGCCGTTCCGGCTGGGGCCCAAAGGCCAGGCCGTATCATCTGTCAGTCACTGAGAAGGGCATTACAGCCGTACTGATCTTAGATCACAAATCCCACTCAAAGATAGAGAGGAGAAGGGGGTGGTGATGACGGCGGGCGTGACAGTGAGAGAAGAACGGCAGGAAGACGGTAAAATTGTGATATAAGAGATATGAATGTGACTGTGTGTGTGTCTGTTGCCATTTCTGTTCTGTGTTAAGGCTGCCCTCAATTCACTCCTCCACAGTCTTTGTTGGTTGAGACAAACAGATCTTCTTTAATGACCCGTGGGTGAAGACGAGCCTAAGCTCCTGACCTTTTCACCTTTGCGACCACCCACATGCTTTATCCATCCACACGCACACTTTGTCGCTGTCTCACCAAAGTGTCAGCACAATTACACAGTGCTCAGAGCACAGCACTGATACACCTCGACTAATTTACATGCACTTCAATAGCCATATACACATAATACACATTTACTTATTGCCCCAGGGACAAATAATAAACCATAATTATGTGTGGAAGATATCACAGCTGTGTTCATAATGGCTGTAAAATGACTTCAAAGGTTACAATATCAGTTGAGAGATAAGGGTGTGTATTAAGCTCATTTTTGTGTCTTTTTCTTTCATAAGACTTTAAGTCCCTGCGCTGTTTTGATCTTTTCCTAAATTCTGTTTTCTGTGGTTCCCTCCGTGTTCGCTTGCCGCTGGTATAAAATCTATCCATTATAATCGTGACTCGGATTAGTTTTGATTTCAAGTTGTCTGAAAGGCACCGAGCCCTGTGTGGGTTTTGTTTTGTAAGAGATAGACATCGCTGATTGTATTGACGAAATCCAAGGTCGCCACAACTAGTCTTGCATGACTCCGCTCCACCGTGCAACTTCACGGTGATTATTCCATTACTCTAAATCTTCTAAATCTGTTCCCACCACACATTTAGCACGCTGATGGGTCTCTGTGTGCCTTCAGTTTAAACGTTTCATGACAGCAGCCTAAGAATGTGGGAGCTGCTGCAACTCGTAAAGCAGGAGTGCCCATAATGGATAGACAGAGGCCCATTTGGATTTGTTTATCTGTTACCTTTTTATCCCTTTTAATGGACAATTGACCCGTCTCTGCACCGTCATAGTGCATTTTGTGCTGTGCTCAGCTGATGAATGTAAATCAGTGTTTAAATGTTGATATCTTTGCACAATCACTTTAATTTTGGTAAGCTGCTGTGTGGCTGCGTTACAAGAGATACTAGTTCCATTTGAGCTGGCACGTTATTCTTAATGAAGTAAAGCTTTTTCTAGAAATCACGGTGTTTAAAATTTTATTAGTTGGCAGGTTAATTTTATTCTAAACTACAAATACAAATTTTATTTGTCACATACACAGTACAACATATAGTGAACATGCAGTGAAATGCTTGACCTGAACTGAACTGAACTGTGGACAGGGAAACGTTCAAGAAATACGATCCGTTCGGCACTGCTAAAACTTCAGCAAACAATCATCATGTTGTGGAATCCTTAAGCGTAATGCTTTTTACTGTTGTGATATCAATTATGAACTAACCCATTCCAAAATGTCAATGTATGCCCAAACTGCCCAAACTGACATTTATCAAGTGCCTCTGTGGTGTGATATCAACTTTGAGCTGACTAAATATTTAAAGGTGGTTTGATGAAGAGCTAACAGGCTTTAAATGCATCCATCCATCCATGCATCCAGGGCAGGGCAGGGTCTGGGGACTGGGTCTATCCCAGTTTCCATCAGGTGAGAGGCAAAGTACGCCCTGGACAGTTGGCCAGTCTGTCGCTGGGCTGACAAGACTTTAAATTCAACAGTTTTTAGTCCTATTGCCAGATTTATCAAACACCTATGCAGTCTTCCTCTGCAAACATTTATGAAGGAATGTTTTTCCCGAAGAGCTCGCTGAATTCGATTGTGCTGTCAGTTCATGAAATGTCTTCCCTCCTACTAGATATTCTACAGTCAAGTGTGAGTGGCATCATTGCAAAGTGGAAGTGTTTAAGAAACACAGAAACTCAGCCATGAAGTCAAAGACCACACAGAGTTATAGCACTGAGACACTGGCTGCTAAGACACATAGTATGAGAAATTTTCCAACAGTCTGCTGACTCAGTAACTGCCGAATCTCAAACCTCCTGTGGCATTAACATCAGCTCAGAACTGTGTGCTGCAAGCTTCAAAGCGTGGCTGAACAGCTCTGTAGATGTCATATGAAGGTGACCCACCACTTTTGCCTGTACGCTGTGGGGTTTGTTTTTTTTTGGTGCTTTCCTGTTATATATTTTGTTTCCCCCCCTAACGTGGAAGCTGGTCAACAAAACGAACGAAGGATCTGTTGAACTTTAGTTCAGTTTTGGAAGATTAAGGTGTTTTGCATGACTCATTGTTTTCCATAGCTCATGTAAATGATTTTTCAAGTGATGGATGTGGCTGTATACTGTAATTCAATATATTCCTACTGTATACGCCATCCTAATAACACTTCATGAGACAACTGAATGTGCATTAGCCTGCATGCCTATAATCACACGGAGTTTGTATTTTATATTCTTTGCACCTAGTTTAGTTTACATATCATCTCATGGCAGTCTATAATTCTTGTTTCCTGCTGTTCTACCTAATCATCTAATTAGCTGTAATAAAGGATGTGCTGTGTATCTGCAAAATAATTCTTCCAGATAACATCTGTGCTTTTGCGGGGGAAAAAAAAAAAAAGAATAACGAAAGGTCGATTTCTTTTGAAGCATATAACACATTTACACACAGAGTTACTGAATCAAAACCAGCTCTCGCTGGGAGATATCGACTGAAAACAATCCTAAAATGAGCTAGAACATTTTGTAAGAGCTTCACTAACCACTGAGGGATCAACAGAGATGACACAAATAGTCTTATTTGTTACAGACACACATGAGCATTGATTGAAGAGCACAATATACCTTATAACATTATTTAAAACCCACTGAAGCTTTTTTGGGGGGACACATCGAACAGAGTGAAAATCAAGATTTTTATTTCTCCATCACTGAGTATGATTTTTACACTTCATCACAATTTGGTTTTATAATGTGCTTGCTCATAAAATGTGTTTGAAAAAACATGTGGGTTGAATAGAGACCAGTTTTTAGGAGGCATCTCTAAAGCAATTAGTCGAGCAACATCTTGATACAGAAGCAAGCAGATCAACTCATTAGTGAAAAAATATCACAAAAGCAAGTGCTTGAAACAAGCTAATTCAAATTTAAAGTAAAAAAGTGAAAATCTTTCATCTTGGTTTTATCCCACTTCTCTTAAGCAAAATATATATCAAGACCTAATCTATCAGAGCTAGGCAACTGAGAGATTATAACTGGAAACCTAATTAGTTGCAGTTGATATAACATCAGCTCGATGTGGAGCTAAAATCAGTATCAGCACCATGAAGCCCTGTGCAGGAAAAGAAGCGAATGGGAGGAAAAAGGAGACAGTCATCAGATCTTCCAAATGAAACCTTCTCAGAGTGCAACCTGTTCCTCATTTGTCCAAATGTGTGTTGATGTTTTCCTCCTAATAGACATCATTAAGAAACAGCGTTTTCTTTAATACTGTAATGATGACTGCTTATCTACTCCTGTGTTCCTCTGTGCCACATTAAAAGTCGATCTCACTATGGCACAGAGGGCTTTATATGACTTTATAGACGACTGTATATGGCAGTGCAGAGGAGTAGCTGTGTGTGTTTGTGAAAGAGGAGGAGGAGAAATTTCATGGTGTCCAAACAGATCTGTGTGTCACCATGGTGAGGTGACGGGGCAGTCGCCACGGAGTCTGTGTGTATGTGCGCGCGTGTGTGTGTGATGCAGAGTGGTGTTTAATGGCTGGAAGGTTGAGTAAGGATTAATGTGAGATTTCAACCCAATGAGCCAGGGTATTTTTTTTCTGGCCTTGACAGGCATGGCCTCTGTCAAGGCCTAATGGCATGTGTGTGTATTTGTGTGTGTCTGCTAGAACATGTGACCATTCATCCTTTACAATATGATTCATGTCACTTCCCTGTAGCTGCGGGCCAGTCTACATGAAAAGCTTTTACTCCATGTTCCTTTTCCTTCCTGTTTCCTTTCCGGATTGTCATATCCACCCTAATCCTTTGACAATAGAAACCATATTCATAAATTTATCCTTTTGCTGGCACAAGCATCATCATTGTATCTAAATGTAATATTCAGTTTAGCTGATATAATCTTTTTTTTATCAAATTCCATCCTGGAGAGAATGTTGACACTGTCCTGATTTGATATGCTGAAATTCTTTTAAACAACAGATTATGTGGTGTTATAGGTCTATGTCTGGTTTAATCTCTCCCTGCTTTGGAACTGTCTTTGTGCGTGTGCGTGTGCGTGTGCGTGTGTGTGTGTGCGTGTGCGTGTGTGTGTGTGTGTGTGTGTTGGGGTAGATTTGGAGCTACCGTGCTCTGAATCCCAGAGGGCTTCATACAGCACATGCAGATAGGCAGATGGGATGTTTTTAGTGATCCTGTTGAATATCATCACTAATGCCAGGGATGATCTGAGATCAGGGGTAACCTTTCACCTCAGAACCAGTCTGCGACAAAAGGAGGCTGACCTGGTTACTGTATTAGTTGTATTTAAAGGAAGCACATGACAGTCTATATAACTTGAGTGCTGTTATGAGTAGAAGATGTCCTCCTGGAGTTAGCAAATACATATTTAGTACCTATTGAAAGTGTTTTCCCTACAAGAAGATTCATAATTAATTTTGTTTTTTAAGTATTCTTACTTATTTCATTATATAGTAAAGGCATTTATACTTGGGCTGGAAGAAGATTAATGGTTACGACAAAATTTTATGGTTAAAGTTAGAGAAAGAAATGCAGGAGTCACAGTTATTGCTTGCAGCATCATTTCAGAGACACATCAGTTGCATATTCACCCATACTGCACAAACTGATGCAAAGATGAATCTGCAGGAGTTGCAAGTTTATAATCTTGAGCAGAAAATCTGTGTTATCCTGAGGCCAAATATGATCCCGATAAATTATGAACGAGTCAGCGGCTGAGCTACCCAAAACACGCAAAAACACTGTTTGGTATGTCTGCTTCTTGCTATCTTACAGGTAATTTTTACACAGCTGGTAAATTGGCTATTGAACGTCTACAAATGTGATTTGTAGTTATTTATGTTTTTTAAATACTGCAAGAGTAAAGTAATCAAGTCCTTATGCCAAGGCTGGAAATTAGGGGTCTGTTTTGGAGGTTGGTGCAGGACCATCATATAGAATACGGATGTGTTTCCTCAGGATATGGTATATCCCCGTCTAATGCCTGATATTGGCCTACACAGAGTCACAGACTCTCTTCCAAGTATGACTCGTAGGTAGGGATGGGTACCGGTATCCGGTGCCATCATGGCACCGGTTCTGTCATAAACGGTAGTAACCAGACCGAAAAGCAGCGCACATTTTGGTGCTTTATTTCGGTGCTTTTTTTTCCTGAGCTGTGATACACTTTAGATTCCAGCCAATCATTTTACGTTTCCGAGGATAGTAGGCGGGCCCGGGTATGTAGGTTCTTTTAGAGCAGAGCTACAGATTAAAAATGCCCAAAGCGAAGCGGTCAAAGTCTGGCTGTACTTCACAGCAAAATATGCAAACTCAGCAGCAACAAGTGCTTTAAGCTGATACTGTGATACTGTCAAAGGAGGTAACACCTCGAAACTGATGAAACACCTGGAGACGTATAGCATTTTGTTAAAAGCCGAGAAATGCGCCGTATTTGATAGCTTGCTGTGAGACCTCACACCGAGCACATCTACTGCGGGTGTGGTGCCTGTTATCGGACCCGGAGTTAGCAACATCCCCCAAAAACACGAAGAGCAGAGTCCTGGCCCCTAGCCCTGTCAGTGTAGCAGAAATGATGAGGATGATGATGCAGCAGCAGCCGTTCTTCTCTGCGTGAGTAGCTTAATGTTGTTCGTGTGTAATTTACGTTGAGTACGCTAACTGCGTTATTACATTAATGCATGTAAGGTGAACTAGCAAACACCGACGTAGTTACATGCGGCTGTCTTCTTGTTTAATGGCAGATACTCCCTTCACCCTGGCCAAAAAGGCTAAAAGGACCAAAGAAAAAGTGGAAAACAGTTAAACATGAGAGGTTTTTGGACAAAGTTTGTGTTTTTTTTTCCATTGTTTAAGCACTGCTTCCAGCCAAGAGTGATGCCATATATGCCCCATAGCTGCAGAAAAGGCTAACATTGTTATCTTTTTACAAAAAACAGCTGAACATGAGAGGTTTTTGGACAAAGTTTGTGTTCTCCATTCTTTAAGCACCGGTTCGAGCACCGTTTAAGCACCGGCACCGGTTTGGCACCGGTATCGGATCAAACCTAAACGTTACCCATCCCTACTCGTGTCTGTCAGGCTCGTTCGGCTGTAGGGATTTTCTCTCTGTTTATGAAAAAGGAGATTATCTTCAATGTTTGCTTTGTGTCTTCTGTCGCTGCCCATTAGCCGCTGCAGTATATAAACATGTTTATATTACAGAACATATGAATTATGTTTTGTATGTTTTTACGTCTCTTCTGGCCCCATGAGAGAGAAAACAGCGATGAGGCTAAGGTATGATGCTTGTCCCTAGCAAGGCTTATTTTGTCTGAAGATCATCTACTACCCAAGCCTTAAGAGGATTACAGCGTTATGACACTGAAGTGGAAGCAAAGTTATTATATCCTTCTGACAACAAACCTTCATTCCTCCACATAAGCAGACTACGAGCGCCTATGCATTACTGAGCACATATGTCACAAGAACCCGGTGCTTACGGTTCACCGCAGCCTCACCTTGCCTGTGATGTTTGATTTACGATCCATCTAAACTGATTTCCGTGCTGTGCAATCAGTGCTAGTCATGTGTTTAGCATTCTTTATGGGATATTTTGTTATTTAGATTTACGATGAAGCCACTGTTCCAAAGCCACCGCTCCATCTCTCCAGTGCACAACACATGAAGGTTCTTCTACCTCGTGTGTTTCTGTCACCTCTGTGTCCAACGCGCACACAGATACATTTGTTTGTGTTCGTGCAACCTTAGAGAGAAAAACAGGGAAGGTTTTTTAAAGGGATATTAAAAAATGGTAGTGCACAAGTAAAAATGAATTGAAAAATGAAAGAGGCACGAGAAGGACAACCAGGTGGTGAGTTTGAGACTTTCCTCTACGTTTTGTGTACATGTCTGTACTCCAAATTGCCACGAGCTGCTACATAAATTGGAATGGAAACCACAGCTGGCCGTGATAAATCCCCTCTGATTTCTTTGTGGGAGAAGTTAGGAGGGGGGGATTTTTTTTTAAATCATACATTGCAGTTTTCCATGTGGACTTATAAGTTTCTACTTTCATATAACACCATTATTTGGCTCATGGCTTTCGAAAAAAAAGGGTAGGGTGGGGAGAGGGGGAAAAAAACCCCGGAATTTCTATAAATAATGGTTTGGTTTCTCCTTGGCAACCTTCGAGGCTGAGCACCTGGCATGTAGCACACCCTAAAGTGTCTTTAGAATTTATCTGGTCCTGCACCCAACAGTATTCATCACAATGTAAAACACTGTGCCTCTGCAATACATCATAATCGGGCCACAGGGCCACCGTAAATCAAAAGTACAATGCCCTTGACGTCTGCACTTGGCCCATAAAACAGCATTTTTCTCTTCGTGCCCAGTGGATGGTGTGAGATCCGTGCTGACCATCCTGTGTGTGTGCGTGCATGTTTGGATGTGCCGTGTCTATATGGGAAGCTATAGGGAGTTTTGAGTGGAGTCCTGGATAATAAGCCCGCATTGTCTGTGTCTACATCTGTCTGAAACCTGACTGAACAGTGATTTATGATCTCTACCGGCTCAGTGACTTTAGTCCAGATTCGGTCTGTGAGCTGTACAGTCAGTTATACTCTTCTACCAGGAGTATTTACATGTCACAGTTTCTGCCAGTATATTTTAAGCCTGGTGGTCTGTTAGGCCAAAGCCGACCCCCCATGCCAGGTCTGTGCTCCAGGGATTTTACATTTTTTAAACTGTTAAATCAGCTGAGCTATACAAGTAAGAACCAGGCAAATGTTATGAGTGAACATTGTTTTTTTCCTGCTCAGTTATGTCCACAAATCAAGGTTGGCTAAATCATTTATATCCATATGTAAACAAAGTTGAATATGATTCAGTGCTTTCCTGCCGCTGTAAATATAAACACATTACTTTCCAACATCACAAGTTGGAAATGACTCCCTTTCCTCCCTTCACACAGAAGGAGAAAGCGAACCTATAACAGGCCTCTTCTGTCTGTGCCACCACGCCACACAGTTAGCACTGTTATAGTGGCTGTATAGTGCTGAATGAGTCATGTGCGACATTAAATTCTGCCGCAGCTCCTCTGGCAGAAACCTTTCAGGCGGTCAGATGTGTCTGTGATATTTAAATTGACGAGGCACGTGAGCAGATGTGTGCCAAATTCATTTTTGATGCAGGATGAGGGATTCATTTTAGCAGAAGTCTATTGCTGTATTAGCATTTAAGAGTGTAGAGAAAATGAATTTAACTTTTCGATTGACTTAACAGCAGGAAAACGATGGTGGTGGTCACATGTGTCCAGCTGGTTTCCACATATGTGCCTGTGCCTGCTGCACATCTAAGAGCAATTTATTCTCATCTTCTTTAATTTCCTGTTCTGTTTAAATATCTTGACTGAAATTTATAGTTTATGAATTCATGTTTTAGCACAGCAGGGCTTTTACCTTTAAGGAGAGTCAAAAGGTTTGGTTCTTTTGCGCTGTTTAACGAAACAGGAAGCATGAGTTAATTTTAAAACACACACAAAACGGAATATTCTCAGTATGCCGTGTCATTTGTATGCTTGGCGAGAGTTTGTTCTCTCTCTGGGGATTACAGAATAACTTCCACTAAACTCCTGTAGTTGTTGTCAGCCTGCTGAATAGCCCACAGAAGTACAAGCAGCTGAAAATCTGCAACAAGCAGAGGGTGCAGGAGCTTTGGCAGTGGATTAAACACAAAGCCTTGGGCACGCGGAATAAACTGCTCTAAATTGATTTGGGCCATGCTGTTTTTACTGAGAATGTTGCTAATTGCTTTTCATTAATGCAGTTCCATTGCCTATGTACTTGGTAATAGTTCAATAAACCTCTTTTAGACACAATGCTGATTCATTCGCTTAAAAATGCTGTTAGTAGTACCAGTTAAGAGGGTGTGTACACATTCAGCTGGTATAGCACTTCACTGATTCCAAGGTTGATTGTGCTGTTTTTGGCGTAAATACCCCGTGCTTTAGCAGCAGTGCAGAGACATCAGTACAGGCAGAACTAAGAGGGGAAATCAGCTAGTTCACAGGGATAGCTGTTCGCTAACAACACTTGGATTTGGACCTCAGAAAAGAACATTTTCAGATTGATTTTTAAGGTTATTTTGAGAAGGATTGTTCCAAAGCACCAACATTTAACTATTAAACACAGATATAATACTGTCTGTTCGGCTTCTCATTCATAAAAATGTTTCAGACGACCACATAAAAGTTTAGCTGTTGTAAATCTGGGTGTGAAAACAAATTTAGCGTCAAGTGTGTTTTACCAATTGGAAAAATGAAAAACAGAGTGAGGGCTGCATCATTAAAGCAACGATGTGCTGTGACGGAAATAAAAGGGGAATAACAGACAGTGTTCAGCAGGGGATTTTACACTGCTGGGAACTACACAGCACGATCACCTGCAGTGTTGTGTGGAAAAACTGTAAGGCAGCGATTTGAGTGAGAAGATTATCTTGGAACAACAGAAGTGCTGAAGTTTGCCTGTCAATAAAATAGTGCATTGGTATGCGTTGATTATAAAGATGCGGGTGATTTGAGTAGGGCTGATTTTGGAGCTTTGTGTTTAATTTATTCCTGTAATTATTTGGTGAAGGCTGCGAGGAATATTATCTGTCTTTGCAGAAATGTTGTTGGGAAAACTAATTTTGACCTGATAATGGCATTAAATGTTCACCTAAAGCAGTGCAGGTCTTCTTAATGAGGGCCCTCAATCTACCTAATACTTGTAAAAACACTCAAAACGTCACGGTGGCACTCGAGGGAAACCAGATCTCTCCTCACAGGATTGATCCTCTGAGGACCATGAATGGCTGTAAAAGTTTAATGGCAAAACCTCAAATATTTGTTAAGCTATACTAGTGTATGCCATGAAAATCCAAGCAGGAGAAGGCGACCGTGGCTCAGGAGTTGGGAGTTCGCCTTGTTCGCCTTGTAATCGGAAGGTTGCTGGTTCGAGCCCCGGCTCGGACAGTCTTGTGTCGTTGTGTCCTTGGGCAAGACACTTCACCTACCGCCTACTGGTGTTGGCCAGAAGGGCCGATGGCGCAATATGGCAGCCTCGCTTCTGTCAGTCTGCCCCAGGGCAGCTGTGGCTACAACTGTAGCTTGCCTCCACCAGTTTGTGGATGACTGGGTGTGTAAAGCGCTTTGGGGTCCCTAGGCGGGACTAGTAAAAGCGCTATACAAATACAGGCCATTTACCATTACTGGCATGAACAAGTCTCAAGCTTAACTCTCTAAATATGAGTTGACATCAAGCATGACCTGTGACTTCTTGGATATATGTGATTACATACATCCAAACAACCAGTCAGGTATTAGCTAGAGCAAAATGTAACCCCTTAGAAAATGGAGGTAAAATATCTAACATGTAGTTATTGCCGTATCAGAAATGCAATGTCAAAGAAACTTGTCAAAACTTTATATGTTGACAATTTAGAGATGTAGTATATCTATTGTATAATCTAGGGCTGCACAGTGAATGAATCCCAATCTTGGTTTCCCATTACTAAATGAGCATGATCTAGAGATGTTTACAGTGCATGCCAAAAGCAAATCAAGCTCTCTTTAAATCAGGAGTGTTTGTCTGCATGTGTCGACTGTTCTGTTCTGTTTTCTTTGTATCATTGTGGGGTCTTTACCTTAGAATACAAAGCACACTGGGACAACTGTTGTTTTGATTTGGTGCTATATAAATAAAACTGAATTGAATTGAAATGAATTGTTCCCTGCACTGTGCACCGTTACGTTTCCTGGATGTCATCTAAGTAAAACTACGTTAAACGATACATATACAACAAAATTCAGATGTCGGGCTCAGCAGAAGGTGAAGAGCTGATCCCTCAAAATGGATCATCATCCGTTGTTTGGAAATACTTTGATTGGATTGGGAAGCGATGTTACCCATGAAGAAATCATAGATAAAGAAGTCATGCATGTCTGTACCACCAAGCAGCACCACTAACTTATTTATCTGCAGGAAAAGACACTACAGACTGCAGTATAGTTAATACATGAAGGCCAAGAAAAACAGTGCAAATCATCCAACAACTCAGACATCCATGAACCTGAGCCTCATCGTTGTGTTCATTCAGCTCACAAAGATGATGCAGTTGCATTCTCTTTGCCCAAAGACGTCTGTCCACTAAATACAGCGACCATTAAATGTTTCAGGATAATTGTCAACATACTGAACAACAGAGATGTTTTTCACGACGCACAGGTGTAAAGATCTGTGTTGTGTGTAAAAGGAGAAGGCTAACGCAGCTGCAAAGTAGTTTACTACAAATTTTATTCACATCACTCATGCAGGTATAAGTGATGCATGTGATGAAACACTTTTAATGGTCATTTATTTAGAGAAAAATAGAGTCATTTGTTTTAAAATATTCCTCATTAAAATGAGCATTTTACTTGGACAGATTGTACCTGGCTTCTTCTAACAGTCCTTCTCTGGGCATCGATTAAACCTCTAAAAACTCATCTCTCTTCATCAAAATAACATATTTAGTGATTTCTTTTCTCATAAAATTAATCCCTTGGCCTAAATGTAACTCTGCAATCTTCATTTAGCATTGCAAGGATCTATAAAAAATGAAATGTGAAAATTAACTGACACGTTCTCTGGCTGAACAGTTTTGCTAAGAAGATAAAGGAAAACTATTCTTCACTTTTTAAAACAGGAGGAGGTATCATTCTGTCAGAGGAGAGAAAAGGACATAGAAAGGCCTCCTAGGTCTAAAACTATCAAATAAAGCTTTTATAAGGATTAACACCTGTCAGGAAGCCTTTTATCCACAGTAATTTAGTAATTATATATATTAAATATTGATATTTTTATTCTATTGACAGTACACAGCAAACCTTGGTCCCTGAGGTCATGTGACCAGGGCTTGCTTGCTGTCCAGCACACGAGGCTGAAAATAAAAGGCGACAAAGCTTTTGGAACTGTGGCCCCCAGATTGTGGAACTCTCTCCCTTTGAGCCTGATATCTGTGGACTCAGTGGTCGCTTTTAAAAAAACAGCTAAAAACCCATCTTTTTAAACTTGCTTTTAGTTGATTTTTATTTTTAGGTTTTAGCTTCTTTGAAGCACTTTGTGATTTTTATCTTGAAAGGTGCTATATAAATAAAGTTTTACTTTTACTTTTACTATTCGCAAGTTAAAAATATAAAGATATCTAACTGTATTTTATATTCTGCTAGCAAATGTGAGCTGATGGATCATTTCAGGCAACAAAAAAGGCAAAACCTACAGGCTGTATTTGGAGGTGTTTCACACAGCAAAAGGACAAAAAAGGCCAAGGTCACTATATCTGTATATTACTGCTTCACATTTGGCCCAAATGCAATCATGAAAAAGCTTTTTTGCATGAACTTTGGCCTGTGAGTGCCAGCGATAGGGTTTTTAATCAGGGCACGTGATTTTATGATTACCGTCCTGACGTAGAGAGACTTGCAACAAACAGGAAAAAACAGTGCGTCTGTAATCCTCTGCATGCTCAAGCTTTATGAACAAACACTATCCTACAAGTGGTTGCAGCATGACGCTCAGTATTTATGTTTGTCGAGTGTCTTCCACGAGTAATTACTTTACTGTCTTCCACCCCAACACTGAGCTTTTGGTGGAGCTCAGAGCTCTTATGATTCCACACTGTGTTTTCTACGTTTTGACCACCCACCAGCTCCCCTCCCGCAGTAAACTCACCCCACACATACACACCTGCTCTCCTCTCAGTGCTCTCAGCAGGCCTGCTGCCAGTCTCCTCAGCAGTCAGCCAATCAGTCCCTGCTCTGTAGTTTAGATCAGACGGTGCTCCCCTCATTGGCTGACTCAGAAGCAGGCAGCCAGGCTCGCAGCAGTGTTTGGAGAGAGTGGTCCTCAATTGTTTTGTTGTAGAATCAAGCATCCTGTATTCAGGGCAGGGCTGTTTCATTAGTTTAATGCTTCACCAGGTTAGAGGCTTCATTAGCTAAATGTACCCTTTCTTCTCTAATCAGATCAGCAAAATCAGATCAGCCTGAATCATCAAACACTATTTTCGTATAGTAGATCACCTGCAGTATCAAATACTGGAAGTAGCGTGGTTCTCTGAGATTTTTTTGAAAACTCTTTCTGGGTTTCATATTCCATTTTTCCCACATCTCCCTCTTTCCCATCTTCTCATTCAAAGGTGTACAGTTATTGCTTTTCCCCCAAAAAGATTGTGCATGCCAAATATGTCAAAAATGGCTTTTTTTCTGCGCTCCTGTTCACTTTGCATTCTGTACGTCTCTACTTCTGTTTGTCAGTGTTTGTGTGTTTCCTTTTCCCTGTTTTCTCATTCATTCCTGCCCAGTGCTGCAGTCATGGCGAGGAATGAATCCACAATTTGGCTCGCAGTATTTCTCAAAGGACTCTGAGGAGAAAACTCAATCTTTGTGGTTAATTCTAAAAAGACAACTAAGGACTTGTGTGAACGTAGCCTGCAAAAGTCAGCAGATAACCATTTTCTGCATCAATCCAGGATTTTAACATCGCTGTTGGTGTTTGGTGACTGATGATTTGTGAACATTGTGCAACTAAGATGAAATGAATAACTCTATTCTGCTACCAAAAAAGGGGGGAAAGTCTTAAATTTTTATAAGCTACATCGGCTGTAGCTCTTTCTAGACCCTCTTTATCACTCTAATGTTGAGCCCATGGGTATTCTTGAACCTCTGACCTCAATTCATACTGCTTTTCTTTTCGCAGGCTGCCTTCTTCCTCTGGTGCGATGGAGGTGAAGCAAATTGATAAGATGTCCTGATAGTTAATTTGGTAATGTTGCCGGCTGTTCATTTTTGCCAGGCAAAAATGGATTTCTGAGGCTTTTTTGTTGCTGTCTTTTCACTGCACTGCCCTTAAAAATGTAGTGCAGTGTAGATTCTTCCTATTTCTTTGTCTATGAGTGTACAGCACGGCAATATTTCCATGCTTCTCCATGTCTTTCTATCAGTGTTTTTTTTTTCAGTAAATAGTAACTGATTTCACGGTAGAGGTTCAATCTAATCAGTCCAGACATTAAACTGTGTCTTATATTTCCTGCTGTCCAAGAAATAATGAATTCTTTGCAAGGCTGATGATTAAACAGAATACCTGACACACATGAGAGAGAAGCGATAGCACAGTAGCATGAACACTGCAATAAACCACATAAAAAAGGAGGAAACATTACATTCTATTTGCATAGTAATTCATTTTTGCTCTCTCTCAAAACTCACAAGTGTTTCTACTTAATCAGAAACTGATAAATAAGTAATAGGAACTAAGCCTGCTTTCTCTGCTCTTTGGGGAACTGGCATGGTTTTGAGTGCTTCATAAACCGAGTATGTTGGACTATCGTGAATTGCTATGATTTACTTTTTTGATTGTTAGTAAAATAGCCTTTTTGTTAGGGCTGCACGATTAATCGTTAGAAAATCGCGATCTCGATTCATACTTATGTGCGATCTCATTTCCAAATGACAACGATTTAAAAAAAAAAAAAAAAAGATGACGACGATTGTACCGCATTTTGATCCGGGACGTACTCTGCTTGAAAACAAGCGCTCACTCTTCCTGCGCAACAAATGACAAGGGCGGAGCCTTATACCACGTGATACAGAAGCTGTGCCGTGTGATGCTAAAATTAGCAGGGAAAAAACAACGGAGAGCACGTCAGGGATGACGAGAAAGTGACAGGAGAAAATCCGTCCCGGTCAACCACCCAAACATCAATAACGGGAACCTTACACAGCGCTTCCCTATACACGTCGAACTCCCGCAGGCACAAAGAAATTAGAGGCTATCACTTATCACCTGACCAAAGATATGGCTCCCATCAACACTGTGCAAAACGAGGGATTTAGGAAAATGATCAACACCCTAGACAAACGCTACACAGTGCCGTCCCGCAACTATTTTTCTATTGTTGCACTACCTGCTCTAAACACGCAGTGTCGAGCAACGGTGGAGACGGAATTTCAAGCAGTACAACATTTGGCAACAACAACAAAACGTGAGACATTTGTTGTTTTTATGTTTATTTATTGTTTTTATGTTCAGTCTCAACTGTTACGAAGTTGATGTGCAGTTAATAAGTGCAATAAATATTTATACTGGAAATATTTATACTGGAATTTATACTGTATACTGGAATTATTATACTGGAATTTATACTGTATACAATAAATATTTATACTGGAAAAGAAAATCGTGAGAGAATCGTGATCTCAATTCTAAGCCAAAAAATCGTGATTCTCATTTTATGCAAAATCGTGCAGCCCTACTTTTTGTACATTTTTTCATTTGTCTCATTAAAATTGACGTCTAAGTAGTTTTTGTTATGTGTCTGCCACCAGATAAACACCATATAGGAATCACATACCTTTTTTAAAAACCTTTTAAACTAAAACAATGTGACATCTTACACCATGTCATTATTTAGTTAACAAAACCCAAGTCAAAATGGAAACGCGGTATTTGAAAAGCTCTCATAGGAATAAAGATGGTAGGTAACAGCCAGCTGCTGTTAATGAAATGTGCTTGATTATCAGACAGTGTGAGCACTTCTATGAAAGCAGAAGTTTTGCTGGTCTGGAGCACTGAGGTGTCTTTTAACAAAATGCCAAGGAGGAAACACATTAAGGATGGAATTGTTATTTCCTATTAATGGTTATAAGGTCATTTCCAAACAATTTAAATACCATCATTCTACAATGATAAACATTATTCATAAGTGAAAAACATTCAAAACAGCTGTTAATCTCTCCAAAAGTAGACATCCTAACAAATTCACCCCAATGATCACAGAAAAAAAAAAACAAGAGTAACTACTCTGACTCCTTAAGGGGCAGGGATAGCTCAGTAGTTAGAGTGATCGGAAGGTCAGGGGTTCGATTCCCCTGAACAGCTACCCTGAGGTACCCCTGAGCAAGGTACCGTCCCTACACACTGCTCCCCGGGCGCCCAGTGGCTGCCCACTGCTTCACTGAGTGAATGGCCATCTAAATGTGGCAGCAGAAATAGATACTCATCAGACCAGGTAATGTTTTCCCAATCTTCCTTTGTGTAATTTTGATTAACTTATTTGAATTACAGCCTCATTTTCCTGTTCTTAGCTGACATTAGTGGCACCCATTATGGTGTTTTTCTGTAGCCCATATGCACATATGACATGTGTTTTCAGAGATGTGCTTCTGCTTAGCTTGGTTGGAACTGGTGGTTATTGGAGTTGGTTCCTGCCTTCTTATCAGCTCGAAGCAGTCTGGTCATTCTCCTCTGTCCTGTGGAATCGAGGTATGTGCATCTGCCATTCCCTGGATAATTTCTCCTTTTTTGGACCCTTCTTTGTAAATCCTAGAGATGGTTGTGCAGGAAAATCTCAGTAAATCATCAGTTTTTGAAATTCTCAGATGAGCCCATCTGGCGCCAATAACCATGCCACATTCAAAGGCACTCAAATCATCTTTCTTCCATATTCTGATGCTCAGTTTGATCTTCAGCAGGTCATCTTGACCATGTCTACGTGCCTAAATGGATTAAGTTGCTGCCATGTGATTGGCTGGTTAGTTATTTGAATTATCAAGCTGTTGAACAGACGTGCGCAATGAAGTGATTTTTTTCTCTATCTATATTTATTGACTTTAAAGGGATTTCCAAACAAATAGTTGTACTATTATCTAGTTTACTTCTTTATTGTCAAAATTGTATATTTACAGTAATACCACTGTAAGCAATAACCTATTGGTATTACTGTGGTTTCATGTTGCTTTCTGTATTTCAAAGCAATCTAGACATGCAAAAAGAAAAGTCTCCATGAATCGTAATGGTACTACACTGATATATTTTATATATCTGTATTCTTAGAATTGATTGGTTGTGATGCTTAACTCGGTGTTAATCTCCAGAGGTGAAACCAATGGGACAGTGCCAGAAAGTACAGCGTTGTCACTTTAGGCTGCCTCCAAAAGCAAGTCTGTCCCTGTCAGCTACCACTTGCTAAATAGCATTAAACAGTATTTGTATGGTTTAGATATATAATAATGCAACCATTATCCATGGGCTTTTAAGGCTTAATGGCAGGGTGCTTGATTGACAGGTGTGCTGACACAGGGTGCTGTAGTGGATTGCTGTCTGCTATAACTCACCTCCTATAATTACAGTCAATTAATTAGATCTTTACACCATATTTAGTAAATCCATCCCATTTCGGACTTCAGTTTTGGTGGGCAACATTCTACTATTTAGGACTGCACAATTAATGACATTTTAATCTTGATCGTGCAATATTGAAAAAACAAAACAAAAGCAAATCGGTACCTGACCATACGCTTACATGTACCAATCACAGGTTTTCCCTGCAAAGCGTAACTTGAAGTTTCCTCGACTAGCCTGGATGAGTACACTAGCGCTGCAGAAAGCAAACAGTTTGTTCCTCAAAACAGATAATTTCCTAAAAATGTATATATAAAGTATATAAATGTGCAGTACCTTTACCTGCACTCTTTGGGACAGAGATCTCTGCTGGAGCCTCTCACCCAGTTTGGGGGTCACTACCCCAAGTGGTCCAGTTATCACAGGGACCACTATTGCTTTCACCTTCCACATCTTCTCTAGCTCTTCTCTCAACCCTTGGCATGTTCCTTCTTCCTTATGTTTCTATCACTTGGTATAGCTATATCTATCACCACTGCCTTCTTCCTCTGCTTCTTCTCTCTCCCACACACGTCACTATAAGACTGGACTCTCACACGCACCACCACACATTTCCTATAATCCTATAATTCCTATAATTTATAATCTCTTCTGCTATTTGCACATTCTTTACTGTAAATTCCTAAGTTAATTTGTAAATTTTGTAGTAAATTGTAAATATTGTAAAACTTTTCTTCTGTCATTTAATGGTCGGGCATTGTACAGCTACAAGCATTTCACCCCCATGTCATTCTGTGTATGGTTGTGTGTGTGTGTGTGACAAATAAAATTTGAATTTGAATTTGCTTGTCCACCACTACTATGTCCTTTTGGTTAGCAATCAGTTACAGACACACCAGTTTGTCTGTCTGTAACTGAAAGTTTTAGCTTGGTCATTCTCAGCCACCCTAGGAACCATATTCTGTTTTGATCTTGGAACTCTTCCAGCCCATACCGGTGCCAAACCGGTACTTTTGAAACGGTGCCGGTGCTCAAACCGGTGCTTAAAGAATGGAGAACACAAAATTGGTCCAAAAACCTCTCATGTTCAGCTTTTTTTTCTTTGTAAAAAGATAACAATGTTAGCCTTTTCTGCAGCTATGGGGCATATATGGTAGGGCTAGGGGCCAGGGCTCTCCTCTTCGGGTTCTTGGGGGATGTTGCTAACTCCGGGTCCGATAACAGGCACCACACCCGCAGTAGATGTGCTCAGTGTGAGGTCTCGCAGCAAGCTATCAAATACGGCGCATTTCTCGGCTTTTATAAAAAACGCTATACGTCTCCAGGTGTTTCATCAGATTCGAGGTGTTACCTCCTTTGACAGTATCACAGTATCAGCTTAAAGCACTTGTTGCTGCTGAGTTTGCATATTTTGCTGTGAAGTACAGCCAGACTTTTTAATCTGTAGCTCTGCTCTAAAAGAACGTACGTACCTGGACCCGCCTACTATCCTCGGAAACGTAAAATGATTGGCTAGAATCTAAAGTGTATCACAGCTCAGGAAAAAAAAGCACCGAAATAAAGCACCGAAATGTGCGCTGCTTTTCGGTCTGGTTACTACCGTTTATGTCAGAACCGATATCGGTACCCATCCCTACTCATACGATTGTTGGGGTTCTGTCTGTTTTCTCTGTGTTAAAGGGTCTTTACCTTACAATATAAAGTGCCTTGTGGCAACTGTTGTTGTGATTTGGTGCTGTATGAATGAAATTGAATTGGAGTGGAAGGATTAAAAACCACTCATGTACATAATATCTTTTCTACACAGAGTTTGGTGAGGCCTGTCCTAAAGGAGGGAAGCGCCATCATTTTTCTTTTCTTTTTACTGCCTGGTGCAATCTTATTTCTGTCCTCCTTTGAACCAGAGTATGATAGACTAGCTCGACTCAAAGACACGCACAGTGTAGTGCTGATTCCACAGCTCTGGTGGCAAACTGTTTTCTTTGGTGTCCATGTTTAAAAGACCATCCTGTTCACATATCTTGAGTAAAGGATGGAGTAAATGAGAGCTGTGGTTTCATCCCTCTCAAACCTAGTTTTGATCATCAGCAAGATGATACGAGACAGCTTTCAGGTCACCATACAATGTGGCTCATGAGCAATAACATAAAGTCAAAACTGACACATTTTAGAAACATGAGTTTCATTTTAAATAACTAAGTTAAAAATAGCAGGAGCACATGATGAGGTCTAGCATGAAGCGGTGTCTTCCCTCCAAGCTGACCTGACCTTAGGCCTTTATCCACACCTAATCAGGTGTAGACCATAAGCAATTAGCGCCAGGCAAAACAGAAAGACTCTTGCACTGGTAATTCCAGGAGAATAGGGGTTACAGAGGGTCACAACAGTATACTATGTATATTACTCTGTATGCCTGTGTACATCTCAATACAACACCGCACTACGACAAAACAAGAGGAACCATTATGTAAAGTAGGAATGTGTCATATATTTAAAAATTGACTGCAGTGTATTTTTTTTTTTTGACACTGTAATTTTTATTGATAGTTTTGTCACAGTTTAAACATAGACATGTTTTGCATTACAGGAGAAATAACCATGCAAGCACACAGTCAAAACAAAACAGAACTAAAGCGAACAAAAGGTGTGGGTGCCAATTCTAATCAACTACCGTATGCATGCCTGCCTTTGCTCAGCAGCATACATACTCCAGCTTATATATGTACTTTTATACAGGCATGCATCAATAGATATACAGCGTCATAGACCTTAAATGTTTTGTTCGTTCATTAATTTTCCTTGGTGCCATACAATGTCCACTTCTCCCACTTAGCAACGAAAATATCTTCCTTTAATCTGAGAATGTAAGTCATTTTTTCCATTGCATAGATTTCTCCAACAATATTTAACCAGTCTTTTGATGAAGGCGGATCCAGTTTGTACCAGTTTCTTGTTATAGCTTTCTTTGCAGCTATCAATAGGATTTTTGTCAAATACAAGTCGTCGTACAGAACATACTCTCTAATATTCCCAAGATATACAGTTTTAAAATTGTGTGGTAATTGGTAGCCCAAGATATTGCCTATTACAAGACTCACGTTCTTCCAAAAATTATGCAGTTTCAGGCACTCCCAAAACACGTGCGTATGATGTGCTTCCATGTTACCACATCTTCTCCAGCATGGCAAACTGTCTTGAGTCTGTTTACTTTTGATTTTTGGTGTAATAAAGAATCGAGTAAGGTGTTTCCACCCAAATTCTCTCCAGCATCTTGAGTTAGTCGTTGTGTTCTGGGTTTCACACATATCTAACCATTCCTCAGTTGAGATATCAGTTTTTATTTCCTGCTCCCATTTCTTTTTTATGTATTCAGTTGATGTTGCCGTGTTCTCTCTTAGATTTTTATATAGTACAGAAATCTCCTTGAATTGGAGGCCCCTGTATGATTTAATTATACAATTCAGGATGCCATAAGACATACGCGAACTTCGTATTTCCTTTGAAAAGTAGTCTCTGAGTTGCAGGTACCGGTAAAAATCGGTTTTCTCTAGACTATACCGATCTTTTAAATCTTGGAAACTCATCAAATGGCCATCTTTCATTACTGTACAAATCGCTGTTATTCCTTTTTGTTCCCACTTCCTGAATCCTGGGTCGTGAGCACTTAGTATATCACCAACAACATAGGCAGCCCAGTTTAACATCTTAACCTCCCTTTCCAACTTACTTTGTTTAACTAGGCCAAACCATATCTCTAGAGTGTGGGATGTTATAGGATCAAGGAAATGCTGTAAGGTTTTCTTAAGTTGCTCATTTCCAAGAAAAGTCTGGACTGGGACATCCCGTACTTTTATTTCAATATCTTTCCATTTAGCATTAAAGTTCTGATCACACCACTTTATCGCCGGTCTGGTTTGGGCCGCATGATAGTAATCTTTTAGATTAGGGAGTCCCACACCACCTTGCTTCCTAGATAGTTGTAATGTTGTGTATTTTATTCTAGGCCTTTTACCATTCCATACAAATCTAGAGATGAGCCTATCCCAGTCCTTGAATTTTTCCACTGGGATCTTAACTGGCAGAGATTGGAAAAGGTACAATAACCGTGGGAGGACACTCATTTTTATTGTTGTGATTCTTGCACTAAAGTCTAGTGTAAGAGTTGACCATCGGTTTAGATCGTGTTTAATCTGAGTGGTCAGCCTATCATAATTTGTTTTAAAAAGGTCACTCAATTGTTTAGTCACAGTTACACCCAAGTATTTCATTTGTTTTGCAGTCCAGTTCAGTCTAAACTTATTTTTAACCTCTTCAGATGGCAAATAGTTGAAAGCCAGTATCTGAGTTTTGGTCACATTAATTTTGTACCCCGAATGTTCAGCAAAGATATTAATTACATTAAACATTGGAATTAAAGTTTGGTTTGGATTTTCTAGGTAGAGTATGATATCATCTGCAAATAAGCTGATGATGTGGTCTTCCCCTTTAATACTTATTCCTCTCACCTCCTCACTTTGTCGGATGGCCTGTGCCAGGGATTCAATATATAGAGTGAAGAGAAGAGGTGAGAGGCAACAACCCTGACGGGTACCCCTCTCGAGAGAGATTTGCTCCGTTAGGCTGCCATTGATTCTAATTCGAGCTGTAGGAGATTGGTAAATAGATTTGATACACATCACAGCACCATCATTAAAACCAAACCTTTCAAGCACGGCATATAGGAAGTTCCAATCTACACTGTCGAAAGCCTTCTCTGCATCCAGGCTTACTAGGGCCGCACTGCCCTTTTTTGTTTGTATCGAGTTAACTATTTGGAGGGTCCTTCTTATACTATCTTGAGTTCTACGTCCTGAGATAAAGCCAGTTTGGTCTTCATTAATTAAGTCTGTCATAATTGCTCCATATCGCTTAGCGATTATAGATGTGTATATTTTGTAGTCCACATTAAGAACCGATATGGGTCTGTAGTTGTTACAATATTCGGTGTCTTTTCCCTCTTTAGGGATTACTGAGATAATCGCCTCTCTCCATGAGGGAGGTGTTACACCCTCCGCAAGGGTATGATTGAATGATGATTGAAGCATTGGTATCAACTCCTCCTTAAAGTTCTTGTACCACTCTGAGGGGAACCCATCGGCCCCCGGTGATTTATTAGCTTTCAGACTGGAAATTGCTCTAGATATTTCTTCATGACTGATGGGGGCAGTCAGTTTGCTGTTTTGCTGCGTACCAATACGTGGTAAGTCTAGGAAGTTAAGAAAAGCAGTTTTCTTATCTTTATTTGAGGAACATGGTTGTTTATACAAGTTTTCGTAATATTTCTTAAATGTTTCTTCTATTGCTTCCTGGGTATACTGCAAGTTATTTGTAGATGGGTCTCTAATCTTGTGAATTGTATTAACAGCTTGCTGCTGTCTAAGACACCGTGCTATCAGTCTAGCTTCCTTTGGGCCATTCTCATAATAATCCTGTTTCAAAAATCTAAGTTTTTTTTCCACTTCTTCAGTCAATATATTGTCAATTTCCTTTTTTAGTGTTTTAATTCTGTCTTGGAGCTGAACATTCCGAGTTGTTCGGTATAATATTTCTGTGTTTTTCAATTCCTCCACCTGGCTTAGGTACAGGGCCTTCCTCATTTGGTGTTGTTTTGAAGTTATAGCAATAAGCTTCCCTCTGAGCACAGCTTTGAATGCATCCCAAAACACCGTTGGGCTAATTTCTTCAGTGGAGTTTTCCTCTATGTATTGCTTTATATCTTTCTTGATTTGGTCTTTCGTTTCTTTATTATTCAGACAGCTCAGATTTAACCTCCAACAGGTATTTCTACGCCTACTATTTAGATTTAGCTTTAAATGAATGGCACAGTGATCAGCAATATCTGCCACTCCAATTGTGCATTCAGTTACTCTGTGTAGATCCCATCTGTTCATTAAGACATAGTCAATTCTTGAGTAAGTGTTGTGAGTCTTTGAGTAGTGTGTATACTCCTTATCCAGTGGGTGGTGTTCCCTCCATACATCTACCATTCCATGCTCCTTCATAAATGTATTAACCATTCTCGCCAGGCTGTTTTTGCTTCTATTTGTGCTTGTTGTATCAATTCTATGGTCGAATACCACATTAAAGTCTCCTGCACACAGCACAGTCCCTTCAGATTCTGACATGACTGTAGTAAGTAGAGTCTTCACATTTTGTTGGTTGCTCTCAGGGGGAATATAGAGATTGATTAGTGTCACCGCCTCCCCTTCTAGTTTACCTCTTACAATAATGTATCTCCCCTCACTGTCCCGAATTTCTTTAGAACATTCAAAATTAACTGAATTTTTAATAAGTATTGCTACCCCCCTTTTACGACTTTTCTTGCAAGTACTATAGTAAGAATTTCTGTACCCAAATTTCTTCAATTTATCATGCTCTTCCTGCGACAAATGTTTCCTGTAGATATATTACATTGGCATTAAGCTTTCTCATTTTGAGTATCACTTTGCTTCTTTTAATTGGGTTATTCATCCCATTGACATTCATTGACACCAGCGTTATATTCCTCATCTTTTCACTGTTAAGTTTTGCTTTATTTTTGGCTTATCACTATCATAGCATCCCACACTAACTCTAAGAACTTGGAACAAGATAACAAGAAACTTAAGAGAAACTGAAAATACGTATTTCTTACCCACAGCGTCCCTGTGGTTCGTGGGGTATATCCCTTTCAGATTAGGGGCCCCCGTGAGATCCAACATAGGTTCCTTAAGAAAAAAGAAAAAAAAAGAAAAGAAAACCTACCACTTTCCGGTCTACCTTGCCTTGAAAAGTAACAGAGTAATGAACCTTTAGTTTCAGAGTTCTACTGTTCAGTCATTTCCACCGGATTCAAATGTTTGTATCCTCACTTATAAGTTCTCGGTGTTAGATCGCTGCCATCCCAATGCATTTTGCAGTCGCTCCTCCAGCATCGTGCTTTCCCCGCTCCGCTGCGGCACCTCCACCTGTATTCCTCTCCTCCTTAGCTCCTCCGCCGCCGCCCGGCCACTGTCATATGTCCTGGCGCCGCTCTCCCAGTGGATCCTGATTCTGGTCAGAGGCGTCTGGAAGCGAATTCCTCTCTCTTTTAAGGCTTTCTTAATTCCAGCGTATTCCTTCCTCTTTTGAACCACGTCGGCAGCGTAGTCATGATCAAAGAAAAGCTGCTTATCCTGATGTACAACCTTTTTCTTCCACGCTGCCTTCAGCACCATCTCCTTGGTTGAGAACTGAAGAAAATTAACCACCACCGATCGCGGAGGTTTTTCTGGTCCGGGTTTTGGCACCAGAGCTCTGTGCGCCCGCTGAATATTTAGAGCAGAATCCGGCGGGAGCGAAAGCTCAGCTCTCAACAAGTCCTCCACACACTGCAGCACAGAGTTTCCTTCAGAGCCCTCTTTTAGGCCAAAAATGCGAATGTTGTTCCGTCGGCTACGGCCTTCCAAGTCAGCCAGTTTCGTCTGAATATTCCGTTGTTGCTGAAGCGACTGGATTAGAGCGTCTTTTGCGGCCAAATTCCACCTTTCCATCTCTTCCAGTCTTTTCTCAGCTTCTTCGAGTCTGGTCTCATGGCTAGCTAGCTCGTTCGCAGTTTCTGCCAGCTTTGTATTAATGTCTTTCTTGAAGCTGTCGAATTCGTCCTTCATTTCTTGTGTGATGTCTTTCTTAAACGTGGCAAACTCTGTTTTAAACTCTGCTTTAAGTGAGTGAATTTCCTTAATGATGTCCTGGAAGTCTGCGTGAGGGTGGCTAGCTACATCTCCTTCCATCTGCTCGCCTTGCACGCTGTTCTCGGACATGTCTGCGTTGCCCCCTCTTACCAGCTCCACTTGTTTCACAAAATCCTTAATGTTTCCTTGTCTTTTTGACCTTCTTCCACCTTCCATGGCATTTATTACACGGTTTAGCGGTGGAAATATTCGAATTCTGGTTCTCTTTCGAGTTTTGACCAGGAGCTGCAGGTTTATGCTGCCATCTTCCTTACGTCCCCCTCATGTATCGACTGCAGTGTATTTTTAACATGATTCAGCAGCCATGAGGAATAATTTTCTGCAGCCCCGTGGAGATGTTGTTTGCTGTGTGACCAAAGGCTTTGCTAAGCTCATTTGATGCAAATTGATTATATGAGATGAACAACAGCTAAACAATGAGACACAAAATAGGAAAGTGTAAAACATTAGCATAATGTTTTTGACATCCTTCAATCGAAATCTAATCAATATAAACGGGACCCTTCTGTTTGAGTGGACAGTACTAGTGACAGCTATAGTTTTTTTTTAACAGTTCCTCATTTATTGTGATTGTGACGCACTTTATTTGAAATCAACTGCTTCCAAGATATCCACTAAAATGAGAAGGTGTGCATGTAATAATAAGGCTGAGAGGTGTCATGTTTATGAGTGATTAATTCCTGACAGCTCCTCCCTGTGGGTGTCAGGTGACTGATACAAGTACAGTGTAATGTAATGTGTGCACTGATGCGAAACCTTTCCATTTCAGGAACAATAATGAAACCAAACCTTCATTTAAATTTGTTGAAGGCTGTATGTGGATGACAATAGATGAAACCAGGACAATTTGAAAGTGGGTCTAAATTGTTTTTCATGCTGTACAAAAATGATATAAGTTCATGGCATCACACAGTGCACGTTTGAGGGTCTTTCCTGGGATTTGCTTACTTTCATTGCTTCTAAAATTAGAGTGAGGGAAATTATTATTGATCCCCTGCTGAATGTGTAATGTGCTCACTTTCAAAGAAATGAACAGTGTCTCTTTATATGTTAATTTCATGGCGAAAGGCACAATAGCAACCTAAAATCCAGGAAAAAAAACACATTACATAAAACTTTTAAATTGATTTGCATGCCATTGAGTTAGATATTTCTTAATGTTGGTCACCAGGTTTGCACAGATCTCAGGAGGGATTTTGGCCCACCCCTCTTTAAAGTGACTCTGTAAACCCTTTAGATTTCCTGGCTGCCACTCGGAAACTCAAGGCTTCAACAGATTTTCTATAGAATTGAGGTCAGAAGACTTGTTAGGTCACCCCATAATCTTAATGTGCTCGTTCTTTAGCCACCCCTTTGTTGCCTTGGCAGTATGTTTTGGGTCATTGTCAGTGCCTTCAGTGTTTTGGCTGAGGGAAGATCCCGTCCAAGTTTTTACAGCCCAATCCAATGACCCCTCAATGTCATCAAGTTGTCTTGTAGCCTTAGCAGAAAAGCAGCCCAGTGCACTGTGGGGTTGCTGTTCTTTGGGTAATACTCAGGATTTCTTTTCCTCTAAACACAGTGGATTGAGTTGATGCTAAGGAGCTCCATTTTGGTTTCATCTGACCGCAGCACTTTCTCCCAAGCCTTATCTGAGTCTTTCAGATGGGGTTTCTTGAAGAGGGGGAACTTGGAGGCACTGCAAGATTTGAGTCTATTGTGTTGTAGTCTGTTACTGTGTTATTAGTGACTGTAGTCCCAGCTGCTCTCAGATCACTAAGTTTCTCCAAAGTGGTTTTGAGCTGACCACCTTTGCAGGGAGCTCTATACCGAAGGCCATTGATGGTCGTTTTATATAATATATATATATATATATATATATATATATATATATATATTTATTACTCGTTACCGTACAAATTAATTTATAGCTTTTATGTATATTTTTTTATGGATTTTTGGTTTATATTCTTTCTGTCTCCATTCAAATTAAGCTACCATAACAATAGAGATTGTTAATTTCTTTGGAAGTGAGCAAATTTATAAATTCAGCAAGGGATCAAATGGATTTCCTCCCACTGCAAATGATATGAAGCTTTTTACAATTAGCATTCAAACTGTTTTTCAGACCCATTTTCAAAACAGTTGGAACATTTTGTAGAATTAGGGAAAAAAGATTCTAAAGATCCATTTTCACCCTATCAAATTGAAACTAGTAAAAAGACACAATGTTGCATGTTAACTGTGAAAAACTGTTGTTCATAAGTGTCTTTATAAAAATTGAGACCCATTTAAAGCGACATGCTACAAAAAAGTTGGGACAAGAACAACAAGATACAGGGTTGTGTAATGATATAGGGACACAGGATGATGTGGTCAAAACTAACAGTTTGTCAATAGTAAATTCTCTAGTTTAAAACTGTGAAAAAGGAGGAAGATGTGAGAAAGACACACTGTGGAAAAGAGCCAGAGATTAATAACAATGATTAAATGCAGAGTGGAGTGAAGAAGAAACCCAGGCCTATCACCTGATTCATTCAGCCCCGACTAAATGCTTTGTCCAAAAAGAAAGTTCCAAGCCTAATCCTAGCAGTACAGAGGGTCTGTCACCTGAATTCAGACTGGGAGCTGGTTCCACAGAGGAACCAGTTCAGTTTTAAATATTATACTAACCACAAGTAAACCAGAGGTCTGAGATCAAAGTGTTTTATTGGACTGGTATGGTGCTATGAGGCCTTCAGGATAAGAGGGGCCTGAGAATTCTAGACCTTGTATGTAAAAAGGATTTTAAAATTGATTCTGGCTTTAACAGGGAGCCAATGAAGAGAAGCCACTATTGGAAAAATAAGCTCTCTATTTCTAATCCCTGTCAGCACTCTCACTGAGGCATTTTGGATCAAGTGAAGGTTTTCAGTGAGTTTTTAGGACAGGCTGGTAAAAATGAATTACAGTACTCCAAACTTAAAGTAATAAATGTACGAACTAGTTTTTCAGCATCACTCTGAGACAGGATTTTTGTCATTCTGAAAATATTGCACAAATGCAAGAAAGCAGTCCTACATATATGTTTAGAATGCACATTGAAGGACATATCCTGGTCAAAAATGGCTCCAAGATTCCTCACAGTTTTACTGGTGGCCAAAGTAGTGCTTTAGTATCTGCTTTAACACCATGTTCTTGTCACCAAGATTTTTAAGGCCGGTACAATAACCCCAATTTTGTGTGAATTTATAAGCAGCAAGTTAGGCCTTCCAGGTCATCCAGGCCTTTAAGACATTCCTGCAGTGTGTTATCTGACTTCATGGATTGATAACTTTTGGCATCGTCTGCATAGCAGTGAAGATGCATATTATGCCTTCTAATGCTAATGCAAGGGAAGGATGCATAATGTAAACAGAAGTGGTCCTAGAACGGATCCCTGTGGAACTGATTAACCTTGGTGTGAATAGGACTCCATCTTATCCAAATCACAGTATCTTTAATATCTACAACATGCTCTAATCATTGTAATGAAATATAATGGTCAACTCTATTCACAGTTGAATATAATATGATAGAGGGCAGTTTATTGAACAGTGCATAAAAGTCTAACAGGAGAAAGAAGATCATACAAATGCAAGTTAAAACTTGGCCATACAGAGAAAAAATATATTTAAACATATTGTGAAACACTGTGGCCTGTTCTGGACTCGCACTGGTTTTAGGTGGATTTTGACAGCACTTTGATCTTATCCATTGTGTTGGAGAGGTTGGAGTTGAAGAGAATGGTCCTGTGGCCATGTTACATTTATAATGTCAAGACAGTTTTCCATTGGAGTTTAGTGAAAAACTGTCTTGCAATCAGTGAAATCTTACATGTCACATAATTAACTACACCATAAAACATTAACAGTGGTATAAATTCAGGACTTGTTTGTCTATAGACGGTACAGATGTGTCTCAAAAACACAGATATCTGGTAATCAGTGCTAAGTACCATATAAATAAAATTCTAAAAACAAAGACTTGCACTCACCAAAGCTAAAGCACATGCTTCTTGGACAGATTGTCAGTACAATTAGCTGCACTCCAAGTCATATTATTTTTCAGGCTTGTTTTTTGGGGCTGTATTTATGAGGCACAGACTAACAGAACATGAAAAAAAGATATTTGCCTTTTTTTTATCCAAGTATCTTGATAGTTTCTTTGATAAAGGTGTTTCAAATTTCATTTCTGTTTTCTAGTTGAATTATTTCATAAGAATTATAGTGTGAAATCATGAAAACTGAGTAAGTTGGTTACATTTCTGGCAAAGTCACTTTGTCATTACTGTCTTTGAGTCCAAGCTGGGCCTGAACAGGGATCTTTAATCAGAGAGAAGGGAATAGATGGTATGCTACATGTCAATACCAGTATGTACTTTTTATGGGCAATTACTTGCATTTGCAGTCTTGAGCTAACCTCTCATTGATGTATTAAACACAGCTAAAAAAACAAAAGCAAAAAAGCACAGCTAAGATCCAGTGTTAGAGAGAATCAGAGAATCAGCTTTCCTGAATAACTGTTCAACTTTCTTATACAAGCAGTTACAGAGCATGCAACTCGAGTTAACCTTCCTGATTGTGGGGCTTATCTTACATTACAGCTCATGCCATTCAAAGTAATGGGCCTGATGATGAGATTTGGCACTTGGACAGAAAGTAGTGAATCCATCCATCCAGGCCTGCACCAGAGAGCATGAATCACTATAATGTACAGGGGGAGAGGGAGGAATTCACAACAGTGGTGAAAGTACTTTTCTGTTCCATCCCAAGTTGCTTTGCTCAGTGTCTCACCCTGTGATTGTGCCAGCTCGATGAAGTGGATCTGCCTGTCCTGAGATGACACAGAGGAAATCTTACCACTAGTGCCATTGGACCTTCCCAAGTCTGAGAAGTGTCACAATTACACAGCCCCTTATGTCACAAGCTATCAGTCGTTATGTAAAACCATTTTGCCACTGGGGAGAATAAATGTTTCTCCTCTTTCACCTTACGCAGATTTCTCAGTCTGAGCCAGAGAAAGACTAACATGACTCTAAAAAGTGAGCGTATTTGACTGTGTGCATTGACTTAAATGGGTAATTTAACATAGACTTGTGTAACCCTTCCAGCTGATGCATTTTGTGAAAGACATGTGGCAGCAGCATATTCTCTCTTGTCAACTCTGTCCTGGTGTCTAGGCCTAGAGACTCCTGTCACTATATATTTGTCACCACCTAAATCAGAACATGATTATCCTTCACAATAACGTTTCCCCAGTTTACTGACTACCAACCCCGTAGTGGTTCTGCGTGGCCTATAAGAAGATGAAATAAAAGTGTCTTATCTTTGGCTTTAATTATATATCTATCCACTCCTGCTAATGGAAACCACTCCGGTGAAGGTATCCCAGGTTTCCTTGACATCAGCCGAACTAGCAAACAGCCATTTGCTTTGTAATATGGCTGTAATTTTAATTGACCATTATTATTCTAAAATAGCCTCTCCTAGCTGGCTGACCTAAAACAAAGTCTCAGAGAAAGACAGAGCGGGCGAACGATCACAGAGAGTCCTGGGAGAACTGAGACTGAAACATAACTGTATTTGGTACTTATGTAATGTAATTCTGTGGTTTAGCAGTGAAATCACAGTGTCAGGCAGTATCAGCCTGTGGGAACAGTGAAAGCCTTCAGTTGATCAAAATCATACTTTTTAACATACACACATGCACACACAGACTGTTATGCATACGGTACCTGTGTGGGACTGCAGTTCTTTTTAATAAAGAACGCCACAGTAAATGGTGTGTGCGTGCAACAGAGGGGGAAAAATGAGATTTAGCCATAAACCCTCTCGCTGTATCAAATTTAAATACTCTTGTAGATCTCTTGTCAAAAAAGCTTAGTTGTGATCCCAGATATGAAATTGCATTTTTTTCCAGAGCACGTGTATGATGTGGTCATCGTCGAATGAGCATATTGATATGCAAATGAGAGAAAATGGCATTTTGACAAAAAGAGAGAGACAGCCTCAGAGCTCATTTTGATGCATCTGTAGAGGCTAGTGTAGATTTTTCAATGATATTTACCTTCTCACGTGCTGTGATTTGGGCTGAAAAGAATGGCCAGTTGTTTCTCATGATTGCAAGCTCACAGGCCATGGTAAAGGTGTTCTTTTCAACATTATTAGACATTTGTTTAGTTGGGAAATGCAAACATTTTGTGAGTTGTGTATTTTTTTAATCCCTATTGGCAAGGGCATTATGTGAGTGAAGCCATATGCCAATCACTTAAATATTTAGATGTCAAGTGTCGAAGTGAATCATGATTGAGCGTTTACTTATTTAAAACTATTTATACGATGTATTTCCTCAGCAACACATTTTAGTCTGATGTGTTGCCATCACAGAGGCATCGGGTATAAAATTTGTCTAATTAAAATCACAACATTGCATTCCCTCAAAAGGTGTCACTGGCTCTAATACGTAAGTGCCAGTGACACCTTAAAGCCAAAAGCTGGAAATAACAGGAGGAATGAGGAGGCGGATTCCTCCTCATCTTCCTCCCCTCTAACCCGTGGGGCTTCATTGTTCCCAGGGATTCGTGTGGAGGTGTACGAGTCCTGCGTTGTGCCAAATGTTGTTTTTTTTCCCTTCCTGTAGCTGCAGATTCATTGTTATTCTCTGTCTGCAAAAATGGCAGAAAGCATGCGTGACTTGCTGTAGTGCAGGAAAGGCAAGAGTTTTTGTTTGCAGAGTACACAGGAGGTAGGCAAAGTGAGCCTTCTAAATGTGACACTGTGGGACCTTCCAGGCACAGAGAGACAAAAAAGGAACATCCACATGGATGCACATGCAAAACCGTGAACACACAGTGGTTCAACATGGAGAGTGAAAAAATATACGGTATTCACAATTTCTCTTCCTGTCTTACATACGTTTCAATTCACTCACGTGTCGTGAAGTGCTGCTTGTTTACCAATTTAATTAATTCAATTGAGTGAAATTATAGCAAACCAGAATAATGACTGTTAATTGTGAGCCAAAGCAACTTACATCCTGCAGTGTTGTGTGCTCACTTACACATTAGCAGCCTCTTACAAGCCGTCAGACAGCAGGATCGCCATCTTTCATCTCCAAACAGAGAGGACACCGACAGAGACGGCTGCAGGGGAGGGGAGTTATCAGGAGAGAAACCGGGATGCTGGAAGCCGTTGAAGAAGAGGAGAAAAGCTTGTGATGTATGTTAGGAGTAGTTTAGTTATACAAAGAAAGGGTATGTATGAGGCAAGGAAAATGTGCAAACGAAAGGAAATAGGATTTAGCTTGAGAGGCAGTTGTTTGTGTTCCAGTGTACCGACTGTCAGCAATGATGGCTGCTGTACTGGCCTCAGTGAGCATGTCCAACAGCTGTCTACTTATAGCATCATGTCAGACACAGTTGTTTACTTGTTAGGCTATATTTCTTTCTTTGGCTGGATTCACCGAAAGCCATTGGCTATTACTAAGCTGAAAGCTCTTTGTACGAAACTGCTAATTTAAGACATCTGGATGTGCCCACAGGTCACTGATTATGAAAAAAGAACCCTCTTTCCTCTTTTGTTCTTCACAAGATTTGTTTACAACTTTGTAACAAAAGAATGATCAAACATTATTGATCAAGCTGACTATAACCTGACCACAGATTCGATAGGGAGAGACAACTTTGTTCACCCTTATGTAACATATCAAATGTTTAAACTGAGATTTTATTATTTCATAAAATATATTAGCTCATTTTATAATTTGAATATTATGGTGCATTAGTGTCTATGGAAGTTGCAGCTTCCACTTTTGGAAGGGCACCATCAATGCTGAAAGGTATTTGCAAGTTCAACAGTAAAATATACTCTCATCCAGATGATTTCTTTTTTTGAAGATGTACTGAATTGGCCTACCCACAGTCCAGGCCTTTCACTAATTGAAAATAGGACTGGGCGATATGGCCTAAAATCCATATTGCGGTATAATTTGAAGCATGTGCGGTAACGATATATATTGCGATGCATTCTTTTCTTCTGTATATAGATAGATAGATATAGTGTGTGTGTGTGTGTGTGTGTGTGTGTGTGTGTGTGTCAAAATGACTGAACAGTATAGCATGTCATTTTAAGAACATTTATTGTGCAAAAGTTTTTTTTATAAATTGAACTTAGAAAACTTTTCAAATAATTTTTAAGATGTAAAAATTAAAATTACAAATTTTAAAATGTAACACAAAATTCTTAAATAACAAATAAAAATGAAGATAAATGTGCAAATATTTTTGAATAAAAAAATACAAGTAAAATATCGGTAAAACACAAAATTCTAAATTGTTTAAAATAAAGTGCAAAATGTATGGAAAATATCATTCTGCTGGTGTGTAGGGCCACCTTTTTTCTTTCCACTTGACTGACTGGGCATTTGTGGAAGGTGCCGTTTTTGGCTTTTCCAAAACGTGCTTCGTTTTGAGGTGATAAAACAAATTACTTGTTTATACTCGTTTATACCGCTCACCCCTAGTTGAAACCATTTGGAGCATCACAAAATGAAAACACAATAAAGAAGATCCTGAACCGTTCAGCAGCTGGAATTCTATATCTGATAAGAATGGGCCAACATTCCTTTCTCAGAAGTAAACCAACTGGTCTACTTCTGGACTGTTATCAAAAAAGAGGGAACGCTACCATGTGGTCAACATGGCCTTATCCCAGTTTTCAGCCATCAAATTTAATTTTTTTTTCTGAAAACAGTTCATTTTCACAGTTTAAACATTTGTTTTTCTTTATTTGTTCTACTGTGAGTAAAATTTGGATTCATGAAATGTACAGCTCATTGCATTCTGTTTCTGTTATTGCCTACAGTGTCCCAACTTTTTGGAATTGGGATTATCCAGTCGTTAAGTGATAACGTGACGAATCCTACTTCCGGGCCTAAAGTAGTCTGTGTTTAATATGGCTTTTGTGTTGTTAACATGTTTAATGTTTTGTATTTTCTTCTATTTGATCCCAAAAAGCTCCTAAAACAGTCAGTGATCACTGTTGACCTCCCTCGGCTTTTATTACCGCTAATCATTTATTTAAGCTCAGTTTTTAAAACCTTAGGATGTAACTACAGCCCAGCCCATGCAGCAGTATATGAATGACTAACCTCGTATTGTGGATGGATTATCTCAGTTGTTCTCCTGGCTGAAGTTTGGTCCTTTTACAGCATCCTGCCATGCGATTACATTTGTTCCTGACCACCGAGAACACTCACGTTAACTTTTATCGAGTGGAAAGAAAGTTAGCTTGTTTATATTATGCTAACATAGCTGTGTCGCTAGCGGTCACGTAGCACATCATTATATACCAGCTAGCCAAACTTCAGTAACCCTACAAACGTCACTGCTGTTTAGTTTTCTGTCTTCATTTATGTTGGAAGTGATAACAGAGCTGTACGTTTGAATTTGTTTCCAAAACCCCGCAGTCAGGACATGCTATATTGTATTTAGATAGAAGCTAGCGAGCTAACTCCCTGCTAACTTCTAACTCCGTTAAATGTCATAAATTCCGTTTTCATGGATGCCTGGATGTTAAACTCAATTGTTACACCTGGTAGAGCAGAACGCTGATCATTTTATTAAAGATGAAAGACTTTAGACAGTTTTTCAACTCTCAGTAATGCCATAGTGATCGTTTGATATATGGACCTGCAGCGGAGTTTAGGCCCAGACACGGCTAGTGACGTCAGACTTAACGACCGGATAGTTGACACTGATGTGTAGCCATGCCAACATAGTAATTTTGCCTGGGGGTTAAAAATAAACTGTATTATAAACAGTTCAGCACACTCAGACCTGTTTTCAACTGTTTTCAAACCAAGAACCTGCTGTTTCATGTCACAGTGCCAGACTACTGTGAAAAGTATACAGATTCAAAGGTCTGGGCCCAGGTAAATCCACTAACTTACTGTGTAGCACATGATTGCACCCACACAGTTCTTTAATCAGCTAAAAAAAACAGCAAGACCACTATACCTGTTCCAACACATTTATAGAACTCTTGTTGTCGAGTGGCTGAGGGTAATGACAAGGCCATGAGTGAGAAGAATGCCTAAAATGGAAGAATACAAAGCAACAAACAAACTAAGTTTCCCTAATGCAGTAGTAGCTGCAATACTGACAAAACTTCATATTCTCAGTTTCATATTGCATATGCATTCTTGGTGTTGCTGGCCACCTCTGCAGCACCAAAGAGACTTTAAGACCATGGAAGACAGAAGCATGATCACAAATTAGTCAAGTGATAATTTCATGAAGTAAAAATACGCATCAAGGTGCAAAGCACTGGTTACACTGGTCAGCAAGGCCAGTTTAGACTTTACCTTTAAAGAGTGCACAGTTCTGATAAGAAGTTATTTGTGATGTCAGTGGGCTCTAGACTTATAGTTGTAGAGTGCAATCTATTTATTAAGAACAATTCTTAAATGTGGTGGTGGGGGGGGGTTGTGTGCTTTTGCTGAATTTGTCTATTTTCTGGTGTTTTCCTATACTGCAGTGTGTTTGATGATGAAATATAGATGTTAGCCCAACACTATACCATGCAAACATTTCAGCCAAGCAATTTACATCACATATTTCAAAGGTCCACAGAGTAACAAGGTAATATTCTTGTCTGGCTATAATTCACTCGCCGCAAGATGTTTACACTTTGCTTCCCATGCAGCTTCTTGTTTGTGGTTGGCTGTAGTTGTGGATGCACACAAGGTCAGATCTCTTCAAATTCTCTTTAACATGAAGTTCGGGGCATTGGAAATTCTTTTTCCTCTGCCAGGCATTCTACCCGAGCCATCATAAATTTATAGAGCTCAAATAAATGTATCCTCGAAATACCTGAAGTGACCCTTTTTCTCAACCTTATATCTTTAAAGCCACTGTCAAATGACAAGGCAAGTGAGAATGGCAGCACTTCAGAAACCCATGAGTAACACAGAGGGAAGTCACGAAAATTGTTGTGTCCGTCTAAGACCTATATTGAAGCAGAGTTGTCTATTTTAACCACCGATATGATGCTTTATTGAGAGGGTAGCTGAGGGTATTGGGAGGAAGATGGAGAGGCTAAGTGACAGAGTAGAGCAGCTGGTTGTGAAGTATTGAGCCACTCAAAAAGAGCTGCTCGCAGTAGGCCACTTTACACAAATCCTTCTCTTGACAGTAGTTGAGTTTTACAGTGAAGCAGTATGGAAGTGTTCAACTGTTCAGTTCAACTTTGTCATGAAGGGCACATGAGAGCAACCCAGGTGATGTTCTTACAGTTTTTTCTCAAGTTATACAGGAGCTTATTTTCTTGTATTTCCATTTATATTTTGACATTTTCTAGCAAGTAAAAGGGATTGCAAGTCCAACCCTTTAAGAGTTTCATAAACAAAAAGTTTGAATTATTATATTCTAAACATTTATGACAAGTGCTCAATGTCACACCAGCAAATTCAATTGATTACCATCTTTGACGCAGTAGTGCAAAAAATGCTCTTCATAATTCCTCTGCTGACCTCTAGCCTTCTGGCTCAGTCTTCAAATTTACAACTACAGTAAGACAGCAGATTATATCCAAGTGAAGTATATCCGGAGATATAGGACTGATGACTGTATCGCTTTCTATTAACACCTCTTGAGTGCACTTAAAAAGCATTGTGGGAAACTGCAATGCAGCCTTATGGCATTAAGACTGTGTGTGTTTTATTTTGTCATCTTGCATTTGCCCTCCTTTAGTTGTCAATACGTGGATCTCGGTGGGCTCAGGGTTTCTGTGCCAGCCTTGTAATGAGGATCCCCTGGGCCTGCATCTGAGCTGTGTGGATGTGCAGATGAATGGATGAGGAGGGTCAGCTAAATGATGGTCCTGGCAGCAAGCTTTTGCGCATAATGTAATCATTCTCAACTCTATCTGGCTCCATATGCACAGTGTGCTCCGCTCAGATTTCTCTTATCAGGAAAAGATATTGTCCGGAGGCCAGCATGCTCAAACACATTCATTAATCCTACCACGTGAACTAGGGCTCAGTCTCCAAAGATGGCACACGATGTACACCATGATCCCTCTTAGCTTGCTATAATCATCTTTGCTTTGATACTCCTTGGTAGTTTTGACCATAATGCACTCGCAAGTAAACTTAAGATGTCAAAGTTATGCTTGATTTAAAATAATGGGCAGCTTAAATACATTTGGAATTCTTGCGTTTCCCAGTACACGAGCAGTCTGCTGTATATCAATAGCTATTTGTAAGTACCGAGTTACTCTAAACGTTTATCATGTCTGTTGGGATCTATCTGCTTCTTGTAATAGTTCACAACAGTATCAAGGTCATTCAAGGTAAAGGTGAACCCCAGTCACCAAAGAGGAAACATCTGGCAGAATCAGGTTAATGTATAATGTAACAAGAGGTTTTTAGGTATTTTCTGAAAGCATGTAACTACTGGTTATGACTAGGGATGCACTGATACCGATACTGGTATTGGGTATCGGGGCCGATACTGTAAAATATGTGTGTACTCATACTCATTAAAGTTAACCGATACCATGAACCGATACAAACTTATTTCATTAATCAGAGGGTGGCTTGTCATTTCTGTTGTAGTTTTTTAGATTGGCCACTAGGGGAACATCCCAGCTCAGTAGGTAAAGTGGTCGCCCCATGATCAGAAGGTCGGCGGTTCGAATCCACTTAACGGCTACCCTGAGGTACCCCTGAGCAAGGTACCGTCCCTACACACTGCTCCCCGGGCGCCTGCTTAGTGGGCTGCCCACTGCTTCACTGAGTGAATGGGTCAAATGCAGAGAAAAACAAGTAATTTCCCCATGGGGATCAATAAAGTATCCATTATTATTATTATTATTATTATTATTATTATTATTATTATTATTATTAAACAGGCACAGGGTTAGACGAGTGAGACTGGCGGCTCCAGATAAAAAAGAGAAACTGGAGGCTGCTGTAGCTAGGCTAAACAAAATGTCAGCAGTGTGGACCGGAACAGCCAACTTTAACTCAGGTTTTGGAAAAGCGATGGCAAATGTCAAGAGAAAATCCACGGGCAGTTAAAATAACAGAGGCTCTGACTCATTTTATCGCTCTGGATGACCAGACAATGCCGGTCGTGGAAAACATAGGATTACACAGTCTTCTCAGCATACTCGAGCTGCGATATGAAATTCCCAACCACCCGTACATCAGGGAGATAAAGGTGCCAAAACTTTCTGAAGAGGTAAAGACAAGCAGTGTGTGCTCGATGTCAGTCCTCTGTTTAACGGCACAGTGGACTGATGATCCACGGGCAGATGAGGAGTTTATTTGTCAATGCCAAATACTTTCGTTATTTTGTTTGTTTGTTTACAATATGGACAGTTTATTTTATTCTCAAACCTAATTTGTGTTTATTTTATTCCAAACAGAAGTGTTTATTTATTATTCTGAAACCTCGAGACAATAGTCCAGTGATATTTTGTTAAATTACAATGTGGAGACTGCAATAATCTAACAGAAGTGCTTACTTTTCACTTGAAATTTTTTTGTAGTCATTTTTATTAAGATTTTATTTTTTATCAGCCTAGAATAAAATAAAACCTGTCTTCCAATTCATTGCATTTGTGTGTGTGTGTGTGTGTGTGTGTGTGTGTGTGTGTGTGTGTGTGTGGTAGAAGTATCGGTTTTTGTACTCTGTATCAGCAAGTACTCAGATCCAAGTATCGGTATCGTATCGGTTTGGAAAAAATTGGTATCGTTGCATCCCTAGTTATGACCATTAACTTGCAAGTAGATTATTTGTTGCTTAGTTAATCAGGCCCAGAGAACAACACACAGGCTGGATCGTCAACTTTTCTTTCACCTTGTGCAGAATAAGCCTGTAAACAGGTTTCATATGTGCAGGTTAGTATATTTCTTTATAGTAAAAAAGGGAAAATCAGTTTATGCTTTCTGCATTTTTTGTTTGTTTGTTTGTTGCAAATCTATGGTTGGCTGTGTAAAGATTTACCTACATTTCCCAATTGTTATTTACACTGTTGTTACACTGAGAGTGTCTTCCACATTTACTAAGCAAAATTCCTGTTCCCTGCAGCAATGTTTGCCCATCTGGAAGAGATATATAGAAAACGTCATAGGCAGAAGGAAACAAATGTTTTGAAGAGTTCTCACTAATTGCCCATACAGCATTGTATTATATACAATGACTCCCCCAGTGCCTTTTAGGCAGTAATTTCAGAACAAAAACAATGCCCTCTCTGAAGGTGTTTCATTATCAGAGGTGATGTAATTATATTTCAGTTCCAATATTGGAGTTGCTTTTAGCTGAGCATTGCCTATTTCTTTCTTATAGAATGGTTCTATTTTTATATCTTCATTATGCTCATTTCCATTTAAACTGTTTTGTGTGATATGTAAGGTAATTAGCTCATTTTAATTCCTTGCCAACGCAGGTTAAAGATGATTTTTTTTTTGTGCTATATTCGTTATGCTCCCCATTCAGTTACAGTTACCCCATGTAACTGTAACTTCGGTCGTTGCTGTGCTTTTTTTGGAAATCGAATTTCCCAGAGGAACCCACCCGAGGGATTAATAAAGTTCTATCTTATCTTATCTCTCTTATCTTATTCTCTGCGCTACAGCTCCACGTATTCAGTAAACATGTGAAAAGGAGCAACAACGATCCAAAATATTTTAGTATTTTTGGAGTAATATTTTGGAGTAGAAGGGCAGGAGGAGAAGAATAGAGGCCTGTCAGAATATTGGAGGTGTGGGCTGTAAGCTCGGGCATTTGTCGATCCGATTTGGAAGACCTGCAACCTTGACTTACAGGCTGTCACAGATGTTGACACCCTGCGGATTCATCTTGTCATCGTTGTCCCCGATATTCAAAGCTTCAATGTCAGTTCGTCCTGCCCGCAGCTTAGAACGCAACCGATTCTAGACGAAGATCAGGAATGCATTAGATAGATATCCTACAGTGGTGCTAATGCGGTCCCAAACAGTGATCCCAGATCAGTTCCTTTTGCTATTCCTAGAAGTTTTATGAATACGAGCCTCGAGGCGTGTTTAATAGCTTGTATCACATATCCATTAAAGCGCCTAGTCTGAATGTGTCAGCGTTACTGTGATTTGTGGAGACAGCCGTAGCGCACAGAGGCAGTCTTTTCAATGAATTCTTGGGGAAAAAATGGAAAACGTCACAACAACAAAAACAAAGAGCTGAGAGAAGATAATGGGGGCTGAAGGCAAAAATAGCATCCTATAATAAAGCAACTAATGATAGACACATAATAATTAGAATGCATGGAAGGAATACACTTTCTAGTGTTTCTGTGAGGCTCCAGCTTGAATTTTCATATTACTGAGTTTACTGGGAACACACAGATTCATGGGCCCTACTTTAGAAAGGCCTCGCCTCATGTCTTTAGAGCATAAATGTCAAAAATTGCCAGAAAAATGTTTTATATTAGAATCAATTTTATACTTTTACTGATTAAAGTCTTTAACTAAACATTTGTTTTTGCAATTTTAATCCTGTGAAAACAAGTTAACTTACCTCGTTGTGGTTATTTTTTTTACTCAGGTTTTGACTTTTTTTGTTTTCATGTGCTCTGAAGTAGCAAAGCGTGACGACTTCACACACTGGGCCTCCTGTGGGTACAGGGCTGCTACGTGGACCACCTAGCACATCTGAGGCTTTTTGACTGTTATGCCGCTGTCAGCATAGCATATGACTCTTACAGGGGCTGTAAGGGGTTTAAAGAATTTCCCATTTCTGAGATAAAGCATTTCTTGTCTTATCTTTTAGGAGCTAAGCCTGAAGGTGCTGGAGTTACATCTGTTATTTACTATTTTTGTGTATATAACGGGAACCTCGTAAACTGAATGGTGGTCTCCCGACAATCTTGGATGTTTTATAGAATTCAAATAATGATCAGAAATTATTAAGAGACTCTCATGAATCTAAGATAAGCTCACATTTTATCTCTATATGTCATATAAATAAATCAAACTAAATGGGGAGGGGGGGTAGAACTTGATCTTGGTCCATATTCATCCACAGTACACCACACACACGCTCAAGGCTCAATAGTGTCTGCTGCTGTAACTCTATTGTCATTCTGTAACAGAAATGTGCTGAAACTGGGAGATGCTTTGCTTTCAGTCTCTACAATCCATAAGTCTCTGCAGCTGTGAGCTAGTGAACTTTGGGGAGATGGGAAGAAATGGTCATGGAAAACGTGTGCTTTAAAAATGCATATTTCAACATCAAAATGTAAAAAGTGGTACCAAACCCTGATCTCTTCTTTAAAGTCAGGTGCATTTGTGCTGCTACCACAGCACCAAGGCTCTGTTTAACTGGAAATACTCATCGACGTTGATTAAGACTACAGTGCTGTTGTTAATGTCAGTTTAAAATGAGAGATTGTTGACAATAGGAAACTAAGTATTATTATGGTAATTTTATAGCTGAGCGTTTTGCTCCCCAGTATATTATGGACTTATCGGCACGCGGGTTAAGTATGAAGCATTATGTTTGCTACCACGTGCCGCTCGAGCTGATTACATTTCGTTTAGCCTCACAGTGTGGCTAAAGATTGAAAGTATTTTGAACCTTTGCACACATTATCTTCAGCTATATGACTGCATATTCCCTTCTGCAGTAACCTTGAGTAACAAAATGCTAGGGTATAATGAATTGCAGTATGAAATTTGAGCTGATATTATGAATATTAATGTGGATGCAGCACAGAGCCACAAAAAGTAGAGTGAAATTGTTGAACTAGAAAGATTGCTATCTGCTTGTAGCAAAGTGTATTTTAGATAAAGGGCAGCGAGACCTTTAACTCCAGTTCTATTTGTTCTGTTGTCTTCTTGTAAATTGGCATGAATGGTAATGCAGGAAATACTGTTGTATTGAAAGTGTGAAAATGGTGGACAGTGTCCTTCCCCCTAACGTTTTCCTCCACTTTAACATTCTGTACAGTGTGCTCTTTGCCTCCACCTGTGATGTGGCAGTAATACCACCGTGGAGACGGGCTGGAGCCTAACCTACACTGAAAAGGAAATAAAACTCCCGATGAACTGAATTAGGGACGTCTGACCCAGCTCATCTAGATTCCTCGTACACAAGCAGACAGGGGAAAAAAATACCCCACATACAGGACACAGAGACTGGGAAGCATTCAGTGAATTTACTGGTTTTTACAAAGGTCATGTTGTTATAATGATGTTTTAGGCCTCAGCCACACTCGAGTGAAAATAGGACTGCAACCTCAGCGTTACCAGGAAAACAACGGCCAAGTGTTTGCATTTCATTTTTTTGCTTTCTTGGACTCATCGCTGTGACCAACTTTTAGCTTCCAAGGCAGCTGCACAAGTCGCTGGTGGTTAGGGATGGGTATCGTTTAGGTTTGATCCGATACCGGTGCCAAACCGGTACTTTTGAAACGGTGCCGGTGCTCAAACGGTGCTCAAACCGGTGCTTAAAGAATGGAGAACACAAAATTGGTCCAAAAACCTCTCATGTTCAGCTGTTTTTGTAAAAAGATAACAATGTTAGCCTTTTCTGCAGCTATAGGGCATATATGGCATCACGCTTGGCTGGAAGCAGTGCTTAAACAATGGAAAAACACAAACTTTGTCCAAATCCACTTTTTCTTTGGTCATTTTAGCCTTTTTGGCCAGGGTGAAGGGAGTATCTGCCATCAAACAAGAAGACAGCTGCATGTAGCTATGATGGTGTTTGCTAGTTCACCTTACGTGCATTAATGTAATAACGTGGTTAGCCTACTCAACGTAAATTACACACGAACAACATGAAGCTACTCACGCAGAGAAGAACGGCTGCTGCTGCATCATCATCCTCATCATTTCTGCTACACTGGCAGGGCTAGGGGCCAGGACTCTCCTCTTCGGGTTTTTGGGGGATGTTGCTAGCTCCGGGTCTGATAACAGGCACCACACCCGCAGTAGATGTGCTCGGTGTGAGGTACAGCCAGACTTTTGACCGCTTCGCCTTGGGCATTTTTAATCTGTAGCTCTGCTCTAAAAGAACGTACATACCTGGGCCCGCCTACTAGCCTCGGAAACGTAAAATGATTGGCTAGAATCTAAAGTGTATCACAGAAATAAAGCACCGAAATGTGCGCTGCTTTTCGGTCTGGTTACTACCGTTTATGTCAGAACCGGTGCCATCATGGCACCGGATATCGGTACCCATCCCTACTGGTGGTAGGAAACTTGTGTCACCAGGACTCTGACTGATTATAGTCACTCTTAAACATATTGGTGAAGATTTGCAATTACTCTGCCTTGTAAGTGCAAAGAGATCTCCAGCATGTTAGTCAGAATCATTCTCCTCTCCATCAAACAATGACACACACAAACCTGAGTTGCTAAGGTTTGTGCCTGGCAATTCACTGTATATTGCAATAAATTTAACACCAAAAAGCATGTCTCATTTTGTGCCCAACATGTGTTTGATCGCTGTTGTGTTATTTAGTAGGACTAAGAGGGAGAGATGTTAACAGAGCGAGTGCATAATTGGCACAGCACACTGCAAAAACATGTCACTCTTTGCTCAGTCCTCACTGTGAGCTGAGCCCCTGATCCGCAATAATACGGGTATTTTATTGAAACACGGGAGAACTGAACTGAACTTAACAGAGGGAGGGAGGCAGAGAAGCCCAAAGCAAGAGAAGCGCCGTTTCCAGTGTTCCAGGCTTTTATTTCTACACAGAGATCATTACACGATGAAAACAGCTCTCCATGTCTTTTCTCTGCAGTCTGCACAATAGAGGAACATTCATATTTATTTATTTCTTTTACTTCCCTCTCTTATTAACGCATCTTTTAAAATGCAGCAATTAATGGGACTGTGTTAATATGTTAGCTCAGTGTCTGCATGTAACAACATGTTACGGTTAGTTCAGTTAATATAAGCAATATTCCCAGTCTCACACGCTTCTCTTCATGCACTCACATTCAAATTGAGCAACACAAACATGTTAACATAGAATTAACAGTTAATTAGAAGCTAGAATTAAATAGGCTGCAAGTTTTCATTTTGAATGGTTTGAGCTTTTCATTCAGGAGTGTGGTTGTTCCTCGCTATCAGCTGTCACAGCAGCTGCACCAACAGGTATGACACCAACAAACTGTGTGCATAACATTTCTTCAGAGACGCCCCATATAAAGACTTTCTACCTTCAGGATGTGAGACAGCAGCCCCGGTGCTTAACTTGTTTCACACAGTGCAGAAAAACCCAGAGCGATGTGCACATTTACACACTCGGCACAGTAACAGTATCTTTGTTAACACATAGACGGTTCTGAATCTGACAGTAATGTTTGTGTTCTTCTGCACACCGTCGATGTCAGCTGTTACGCAGATTTCACTTTTATATGTTGGAATAGTTTGTAATAAAGCAGCTCTCTGGATAAATCCTGCACTCCACACAAATACATTATATCATAGACATATTCTTCTTCTACTTCTTCTCATTTATTTGCACTGCAAAACTGTTTTCAGTGCAAAACCTATGGTTACGCTTTATTATTATTTGTTAGCGCCTTCATTTTCAGCTTCAGATTTGCTCTGCTCCTTGTAGAATGCCGGTCATTAATGAGATAAACCAGCTCTGTCTCTTTGTTTATAAATATATAAATTATAAATTTACTCCATTTGTAGTTTGTTGTATAGGGAGCCATGCCTGATGAGTGGATTCTGCACAGTCCACTGGAAACAAGTCCACCAAGGTTCTGGTGGTGCACTACACCTCTGATGTAGATGGAAAGATATTTGTAACAGAGAGCAACTGATTAATATTAGGCAGTATTATTGTATCACTAACAGATTGAATATGAATGCCAACTTGACTGAAAACTGATAGGCACTGTCTTATTTCTTTCTTATCTCTGTTTTATTGCCGTCTTGATTCATCAACGTCTGTTTGCAGTAATTGACTGCGATCGGTCTCAGACTTGGTCTCTGGCTTTGAAGCAACCGTTTCAAAGCCAAGAAGAATGCAAGTTGATTGCACACAGTCGCAGTAATTTTGCTCACACGGTGCTCTCCAACCACTGTTTTTCCTAGTGTGACTGTCACCTTATCGAGGGAAATTCTAAAATGTTACAGATAAGTAAAAGAAGAGGACGACTTTCAGTTTGTAATTCATGGTGGATTTTGTTGCTTGATCATCACTATCGCACAATCTTGACCGGCAACCCCCTGCGGAGCTGTGAAAGCAATTTTAATGGCTGTGCAGGTGTGCATGGCGATTAGCTTACTGCTATTGTGAAGTAAACCCAGCAGTCTTGTCCCTGAAAGAGCCATGCCCATTTTTTTTTATTATTATTTAAATGTGAATCAGCTGAGCTACCGAGGCTGTTTTCTCATTTTGGTGAAGGTCAGTGTGTGAATACGGAATGACAGGAGAGAGAGTGTGAGTGGGACTGAGAGAGATGACTGCATAAAATATACAGTCCAGTGAAGAGAAGGAGAGATGCTGCGTTAAATGCAGTGTAACTCTGCAGGCAGGCATGCTGTGCCTTAGCTTCATATCTTATATCTTACTCCTTACATGGGGGTATAGTTAAATATCGTCTCTGTTCCTGCTGGTCTCTCTGTGTGTAACAGTAGATCTGTGCTTTTGGAGTGATGGAGTCTCCATATGAGGTCATCTGTCAACCCCATGGAACAGCTGCAGAATATTCGTTTTTACCTGGTGGAGTCTGAACGTGATAGTACAGACCATCTTAGGCAACCTGAGTCTTTTCATGTGTATGTGCAAAACTCTAACACATTTTTGCAAATGTATAAAATGTGATGCAGGAACTTTACGTGAAGTAAGACCACTGTTCAATGTGTGCACATTATGATTTGAACACCGGGAGGTGACGCGGATATTCTAATCCATTGCTATGGGTGAGAGGTCAGAGCAAAGCTATTTTCTGGTCTTAAATCATTTCGAGGGAGACCCTGCGCTTCTGGGAATGATGTAAAAAATTGATGACTGAGTGGCAGAGCATCTCACATTTCCTCCCCAGTAGCCCTCTGCCTCTGAAGTTTTTGGGGCATGTCACGGGTAATCTTGTTGAAATTGATATTCAATCATTTCCTCAGAGGAAATACGCTATGTAAATAAGCAGTGCAAATGAATGTATTTTTATATGTATTAGCATACAATGAATAATGTCAACTCATTAATGTTCTGCATAAATTGCTTTTGCCTCTTTCATTATGTTTTGGGATTTGTGGGGAAACAAAAAATGCTTTCATTTAAATCATCTACAAGTGATTTTGTTCCAGTGTCAAGCCACAAAAAGCATGGGGTGGGAAAATATTAGGTTAATTTATAATCAACAGTCCTCAAAGGGGAATTGAGAACTCCAAGTCACCAGCAAGAATTGTGTAAGTAGGTGAAATAAGAAAAGTAGCCGGAGCCAATTTTAGCTCGGACCTTGGAGAGATTCACCGTCTTCAGGCTTTAATTAAGAATATTTGGCAGCTAAGCAAATGATCTGTTTTTATGTTCATAACAGATGTTTTGGTAGGCTCCAGATACTCAGTGTTACGTTACTTACTTAACAGTTGGCACACACTAAAATTAAATTGTTTTCTTAATGGTAATGCATCATGTTGCTGAAGGGATTAAAATCCCATGTTCAGCATGGAGAATGTAAGATCCCCGTGTAGGACTTCACAGAGAACTTGCTCTTCTATTATGCACTCACCGGCCAACTAAGTACCTAATCAGCCAATCACATGGCAGCAAATCAGTGCATTTAGGTAGTTCAAAGCAAGGATCCGAACGGGGCAGAAACGACTTTGACTTTAACTTTGACTTTGACTTTGAACGTGACATGGTTGTTGGTTGTTTTCAGAAACTCATGACCTACTGGGATTTTCCCACACAACCATCTCTGGGGTTTACAGAGACTGGTCCAAAAAGTTATGCAAAATGCCCTGTTGTTGAGGTCAGAGGAGAATAGCTACACTGCTGTGATCCGATACAAAGGCAACAGTAATTCAAATGAGCACTCATTACAATCAAGAATACACAGCACGTCAAACCTTGAAGGAAATGGGCTGCAGAAGACCACACCAGGTGTCACTCCTATAAACTAAAAACAAGAAACTGAGGCTACAATTCACACGGGTACGCCAGAAATGAGCAACAGAAGTCTGGAAAGACAGTGAGCCGCTGCCATCTTTGGATGGTAGGTTCAGAATTTGGCATAAACAGCATGGATCCATCCTGGCTTGTATCAACTGACTGGTGAAGGTAGCAAAATGCTGTGGGATATATTTTCTTAGCTCGCTTGGGGCCTGTTAGTGTGAGTTGAGCATCATTTAAACACCACAATCCTACCTGAGCACTGTTGCTGACCATGTCCATCCCTTTGTGACCACAGTCTTCTAATGGCTGCTTCCAGCAGGATAACACACCATGCCACAAAGATCAGATCAATTCAAACTGGTTTCTTGAACATGATATTGAGCTCACTTTAATGGCCTGCACAGTAGGGATGGGTATCGTTTAGGTTTTATCCGATACCGGTGCCAAACCGGTACTTTTGAAACGGTGCCGGTGCTCAAACGGTGCTCAAACCGGTGCTTAAAGAATGGAGAACACAAAATTGGTCCAAAAACCTCTCATGTTCAGCTTTTTTTTCTTTGTAAAAAGATAACAACGTTAGCCTTTTCTGCAGCTATGGGGCATATATGGTATCACTCTTGGCTGGAAGCAGTGCTTAAACTATGGAAAAAAAACACAAACTTTATCCAAAAACCTCTCATGTTTAGCTGTTTTCCACTTTTTCTTTGGTCATTTTAGCCTTTTTGGCCAGGGTGAAGGGAGCATCTGCCATCAAACAAGAAGACAGCCGCATGTAGCTATGATGGTGTTTGCTAGTTCACCTTACATGCATTAATGTAATAACGTGGTTAGCCTACTCAACGTAAATTACACACGAACAACATTAAGCTACTCACGCAGAGAAGAACGGCTGCTGCTGCATCATCATCCTCATCATTCCTGCTACACTGGCAGGGCTAGGGGCCAGGACTCTCCTCTTCGGGTTCTTGGGGGATGTTGCTCCGGGTCCGATAACAGGCACCACACCTGCAGTAGATGTGCTCGGTGTGAGGTCTCGCAGCAAGCTATCAAATACAGCGCATTTCTCGGCTTTTAAAAAAAACGCTATGCGTCGCCAGGTGTTTCATCGGATTTGAGGTGTTACCTCCTTTGACAGTATCACAGTATCAGCTTAAATCAGAATCAGAATCAGAATCAGAATGGGTTTATTGCCAGATGTTGAGGTTTACAACATTAGGAATTTGCTGCGGTGCTTCAGTGCAAACAATAAGAATTAAAGTGCTATGTAGAAAGAAAGATATGTGCATGGGATATACATGAGATATATACATGAGAATAAGAATTAAGAGTGCTACGTAGAAAGATATATACATGAGTGCAGGTGGTGATCAGTGCCAGACATGAAATGATGCAGTGACACAGCGTAGGGTCATGTGTTAGTGGCGGGGACAGTCAAGTGGTTATTGTTCATGTGTCCAACAGCAGAGGGGAAGAAACTGTTCTTGTGGCGAGAGGTTCTGGTGCGAATGGACCGGAGCCTCCTGCCTGAGGGGAGCAGGTCAAACAGACTGTGTCCAGGGTGAGAAGGGTCAACTGAGATCCGGGCTGCACGCCGCAGTGTCCTGGAGGTGTACAGCACTTGTTGTAGGCTGCTGCAACAAGCCCGCTTCGTCTTGGGCATTTTTAATCTGTAGCTCTGCTCTAAAAGAACGTACGTACCTGGACCCGCCTACTATCCTCGGAAACGTAAAATGATTGGCTAGAATCTAAAGTGTATCACAGCTCAGGAAAAAAAAAAGCACCAAAATGTGCGCTGCTTTTCGGTCTGGTTACTACCGTTTATGTCAGAACCGATGCCATCATGGCACCGGATACCGGTACCCATCCCTACTCCACAGTTATTCCAGTAGAGCACCTTTGAGAAGTGGTGGAAATCTCTGTTGTCACTATGGGCCAAAATCTATGAGGAATGCTTCCAGCACTTTGTTTTATCACAAAGAACTGAGGCAGTTCTGAAGGCAATACGAGGTTTATTAAGGCTCTAGTCAATCGTATATAAATGTGTATACTGTGAAAGCCTAACGAGTGTCCATGTTTGCAAGTTCTTGTGTGTGATTGCTTCTTTGTAGCACTGTGTCAGATACTAATGTGTATGTCTTATGTGTCTTATTTGGTCACATTATTTGTTTTAAACATACTCCCACATAAGCCTGAAGATGGATACTTTGTTGGCAAGTGCATGATGTTTATAAGATAATCATGTGTTTCACTGTTTACGATGTTGTGAAAGAGACTCCTCGTGGCTTGTTCCACACCATTTATGCAGCTCTGTAGACATCTGCTGTTTTCATTCCCTTCACCATGGAGGTGAAGAGGCCATGTGTGTTCCTCTGTGCTGTTTACATAAAGCATCCATCAGCTCTAGTTTGTTCTCCAAGCCTCTCTGTATCATTTTATGTTATGAGTGTTCACAGAAATCCTGTCTCTCAGATTGCAGTAAAAATATATATATATTTTATAAAAAGTCTGCACATATTGTTTGTTTTTAAACTGCTGTAAATTATTTATGTGGTTATCTGCTCCATTGTCAGCACTTGCTTCTTCATATCTAATTCATATCCACAAACACAATGACATGGCAGCTGCTTGTTTAGAGGAGGCCATTAATCCACGGCAGGGCACTTCCTGTAAAAGTGAAGGGATCCAGGGCATCTTGCCACTGTCTGCTACCTTTAGCTCTCCTCCCCTTTACTCTCCTTTGTTGTCCTTGCTCTCATTGGGTGGCAGTCAAGAAGTGGCTGCTCATGAATGACCACAGCCATATTGACAGTGTCTGCGCCAAGGGACAGACGCCACGTCCCTAGTTTAAACACATAACACACACATGCACGACACACTCACACATGGAGAGCCAGGGTATGCCATACTGTGGGGAGGTGCAGCCCAGCTGGTCGGATTGGAGCCGAACAGAGCTGGTCCATCTTCTTCTCTCTGCAGGTTTCCACCAGACATGATTTAACCTTTATTTTTTATTTCTTGCATGCGTTTTATATTTTTCTACCCACACATTTCTCTCCGTCTCTCTTTCTAGTTTGTCACACGTGGGTGTGCACATATCATTTTATGATGGGATTGTGTTAATCACACTATTGTACTGTTCATTGGCGGCTCAAAATCATGAAGTGATCGATATCCCTGAGGTACAAACAACAGTCCTGAAGTCTACAAGACAGAGATGAGATATCTTTATGGTACACAGGATTGTAAAGCTCCTCAGGCATTCTGCTGTCTTTAATCAGTCGTTGCCTTTGTATCCTCATCGTCGACTTTTAGCACTGAGTAGCATGAACAGCAGGGAGATACTTGCTTCGTATTTTCTATTCCATCGCGTTTTATACTTCCTCATGTCTGAACTCCATCCCTCTCCATCTTCACATCTACACAGCTCAGCAGTGCAGCCGACTCCTCCTTTCTTTGCATTACATCAACAGCCAACTAAAATATTGATGAACCCCATCTGACCCACATCGCTGTGTCAGCAGCTTCTTTAACATTCCTCGGGAGATTCAGTGTGTTCATCTGCCTATTGATGTGCGTGGACGTTGGACACACATGAGCCCCATGTGCTGTGTGGCGCCAGCTGTTTCTCACCCTTGTGTGCATTAAAAATCAGATCAAACCATGATGTTGACCCTACCCCCTGCATAGACGAACCCTTTAATCTCACTGCATGTATACGCAGAGATAGCACACTGATGTCAGCTAAGGGGCTGCTGCCCCTGATAGCAACCAGTCATATCCTCTGCAGCCCTCCTGGTAACTTAGAGAGAACATCTTCAGTAATTTCCCAATGTTTGGGATAAATAAATTTTTTATTATTATTACTATTCTACATGGAAAATGCAGTAGGTTTTACGCTGATTGCCCTTAATAAACCATTCGTCTCTCCTACTCTTTTATTTTTGTACATCAGGGGACATTTTTCCTTTAAAGTTCTGGATTGTGCCCAATTGCTTTTTTCCCTGAAGTGCAAGAGAGAGAAGAGCTGTGTATGTGTTGCTGTAGTTATGAGTTAACACATAAACATGACTCAGCTACATGGCTTTTAGAGCATAGACAAATATGCCCAACATATAGTCTTTTGCCTTCACAGCCTTAAAGAGGTTTTATGTTGTACCAGAGGCATTTGCAGGTTATGGAAACTTGAGTTCATATGTGTTAATCAAACTGTAACCTGTGACATTAAGAGTTAACTGCATAATTTCTGAAGAAATAATAAGTGTGTTAATGTTGATGCAGCTTTGATTTGGCACATTATCAAGCAGGCATTGTACATTAGATGTTGAGTACAGTCTGAATTCAAAGAGCATCATCATCGCAGCGAATGAAAGAGTACATATTGTGAAATTTATCATTTGTAGCTTGTTTGGTGAAAAGCTCAAGGTTAAAGGGTTTTTTTTTTCAGTATGATTTTTAATTTTAAAGCAGTGATGAATGTTGTAGCTTTCTTAGCCCCTTTCTGCCTTTCTGACCAATCAAGGCAGACCGGTCCGCCAGCTGATCCAATCTAGTGGCAGTAAATGGCTACACAGTGGCAACCATGATGGATAGTTGTCTAAGCAGAGGGGATTCCAATCAGCCAATCACCTGGTGGATTGCTGGTTTCTATGGAAGAAAACACCCACAGTTTAATGTACAGCAAATATAAAAGGGAGAGGCACTTAGACGTAATCACTTCTCCAAAAGTCCTAACAAAACACAATATTTTGTAGTTTTATTCATACATTGGGGGGGTGGGGGGGGGGTTATGTGTATTATATAGGAGTTGTTGGATATTAAAAAAAAATCACCCTGCTTTTGGCTTCAGTCAGTATGACTTTTGGTGGGTTATGCTGTAACACTGACACTGGTGTATTGTCAAAATATGCATGTAGAGTGGAAATTGTAGCCGTGCAATGAACCTAAAGCTGTTTGTTTTTCATAATGGAATACTACTTGTACAATATTATAGGTGACAGCATGGACATTGTTTTGCAAAACACACTTGTTATAATCCAAAGAAATGCGCAAAAGTTATTTTAAATTTTCATCCTTGAAAAGATATCAGTCATTACATCCAGAATGTTCCTCGAAGCTTTATGAAAGCATTTTGCTTTCATATTGGAAAAGGTGCTATTGGAAAACTAGCACTGAAGAGAAAGTCAACATACTTCTTGAAGACCCTCCAGTCAAGTTTAATTAACATAGACCCAGTGAATCAATAACCGAGCCCTGAATTTAGTGGTGTGCTCTACAAATTCCCAGTGAACTGGATAAGATATTGCTGACATTTCATCTTTTTCAGACAGTTATGACTCTCTTAAATATTACATAAAGCGTAGGACACTGGTGGATGCTAGCTATTTCACTCCTTTGATCAACATTATCAGAACCCCGTGTCAGTCTTGATTTATCTGCAGTGCTGTTCGGGGATTCATATATCGTCCAGCTACAGACATCACAGGCGTTTGACCCCTCTGAGATGGCCTTTATTGAACAGGACTTTACTGCACTCTGATACTACGTTGCATTTCAATCATGGTGAGACACTTTCTGATCTAAATGCTAATGTAGTATCCTGTAATCTGAGTATGCTCACTTTACTTGTAAAACCCTGTTCCGTCTCTTGTGTCCTACCTTATCTCCCACTGCTCTGAAAGATGTGTTTGCAGGAATTAAGTTTAGATTGAGGTTTCACTACAGGACTAGCTTCCGGGGTTTTTTGTGTGTATTTAATTTCATGGGGTCTGTGAGTGAGTGAGTCCCGTGTGCACCTCTATGTCTGCTGGTTTAAGAATGTGTCACAAATGCTGCTTTTTCTCTCAAATCCTCACAGGAGCTACAAAAACAGTCTGTAGTACTCAGCAGATGGCTCCTTTCTCACAGTGTGTCTGTCAGTGGTTTTTCCCATTCGAGTAGATAAGTAAACAGAGATTTTAAGAAATATGTCTAATGGAGCACTGGGTTAAACAAGATCACCTCTCTAAAAGTCTACATGGCTAAATAACATCATTAATTTAACTTTAAGAAACAGTCCTAGATTCCTTAGCTTTAGTGCTATTTTCAGGAAACCTCACATGCTGTTACAGTGGGACCTCAAGGGCAGCATAATACCATAAACTCCTAATTAATACCCTTTCCAGACACCTTTTATTGACTTCCTGGTTGCAAATCACCCAAGAATGACTGAAGAATTATGCTACTGTCTGGCCAGCCCCTTCTCAGAGGGTAATGCTCAGAGCATCATAAAAGGGCAGCAGACTATAAATATCAAACCAGATGTCATCTGATTTTAATTTGATTTGGGAGATGAGACAGACATCAGAATTAATAGCTTATTAGCTCATCTCTACATTATTGCATATCCGTGGATCACAAAGTGCCAAGATGTCCTCATCTTGCAGTCAGCGGAAGCAGTTACTGTTTATGTTCCTCAGAGTATTCGGTCATCATAGGCTATGCTGTGTTGTCTGTTTGTGTCCAAAGCAACAAGCGTGGCCTTGAGAGGCTCTACGGGCCACAGAGACATGCTATGTGGGGTGTAACTCTTTGTAGTTTTAATCCTCTCTTTATATCCGGGCCTTGATCATAAATTCACACCAGGGTCATGTCCTGTTACATGTGATTTACTGTATGTCTGCAGGTCTGATATGGTTTCAGATTGACTGATCAAAGGTATGTAGCATTAAATCCTTGCGTAATATGATCAAAGTTAAATTAGAGCCATTAATTGTGTTGTGGACTTGTTAGAAGCCATCAGTTACACCCAACCCTTTGTTTTTGAAATTCTCTCTTTTTCTTAGTGGTTCAGGGAATGCCATCTTATTAGAACCACCATTTTATTTTTGGTTTGCTGTCATGAGTGAAATGACCTTGTGACTGGGGTTGTGATTGTCATAATTCAATTTCAGTTACTGAATCAGAGACATTCAGTGGCAAGATATCAAAAACATCTAAAACGCTTCCTCATGAAAGACGGTATTCTGTTCATTAATTTCCCTAAAATAGTGGGTCTAGATTTTTGGTTTTGGAACCTAAAGGAAGATTTGAACAATTACACGGGTGCGTAAATTTGGCTGTAAATCCTAACACTTAATGTAATATAATACTAAGTAACCTGGTAATACCTCAAGAAGCTGAAAGTCTAATTCAAGGAGTTGCTCCAATCACATTCTAATCAATTGTTTTAAAATAATCTGTGTTGGTGAGGAGGAAAAAAAACTGTATCACAATCGACATACTTATGGGCCTAACTATATGTTAAAATAAAACAGAAATTGTTCTTACAGTGCCCCAAATTTAAATCGCATTTCATCTGCAGACTGGTGAATATAACCAAAGTCTGTATGATTGTACCTATAAAGGTCCAGGAGTATGATTCTTGCTTGGGGTTTGAAAGGTCCTGGTTTCAAATCCCGGACAAGCCCCCATTTGTTACATCACCTAAAAAGGTCCAGGGGAACGTAACCAAACTGTCCAAGTGGAAAAAAGGAAACAGGGAGGCAAAATGGTTAAGTTAAAGGGTTTTATTAATTTTTCTATTAAAAACTAAACTAAAAGAGTCGGCCAAGCCACTATCACCTTTTAAAGAAAGAAAACAACAAAACTCAAGTGTTCGTCAGTAAAATGAAAAGTGAGTCAAAAAATTGTTCATCACCAAAACACACTCCTTTCTGCAGAACATGAGCAATCAAGCACCACACACACAGCTCACTAGCTGCAACCCAACAAGACTCTCTGGCAGTAGAGTTTACCTTTCTCTGGCCTTCAGTATTCCTAATTTCTGATTGGAGTCAGCTGTCCAAAAAAACGGTAGCACCTAAGGCAGGAGAGCTGGCAGGACACACCCACACAAGGTCACTTTCAAATGAAGTCCTGCTAGAGCCGTAACAATGATAAAAGCCAAAAACAGTTCAGATTACCTTATGGTGAACCTCACACTGTATGTTTCCCTTATCTCAAATGTCCAAGTGTGATTATCTCATTTGTGTTAAAAGCAACCAGGCTCTTTCATTTTTGCTAGATTTCTACAGATGTATTTAATGAATTAATAATAATAATAATAATGGATACTTTATTGATCCCCATGGGGAAATTACTTGTTTTTTCTCTGCATTTGACCCATTCACTCAGTGAAGCAGTGGGCAGCCCACTAAGCAGGCGCCCGGGGAGCAGTGTGTAGGGACGGTACCTTGCTCAGGGGTACCTCAGGGTAGCCGTTAAGTGGATTCGAACCGCCGACCTTCCGATCATGGGGCGACCACTTTACCTACTGAGCTATCCCTGCCCCTTCATGATGGAGAAAACAATTACGCTTTGATTAATGGGCTTTTTGGTCAAGCGTTCTGTAACATGACAAACAAATGATATTTGCATGTAACCAAAGAACAATCAACAGGGAAAAAATGTTAATTTCACTTCATATAAAATCTTAGGAAAACAAACAAACAGAAGTCCAAAGCGGCGCACACAAAGACACCGTCGTGTGTAATGATGTCAGAAACATTCTGTCAAACAGATTCACATTTCATACGCACTACTCTGCCATTTTCCCCAAGCGTCACAGATAAACTGCATCTAGAACACGCCTTATCAAAAAATGCTTTTTTCAGCTTGTAATACAAATCACTATACTATACACCAAGTGGGATTGATATCTTATTATTTTAAATTCTTTCCGTCTTCTCCTTCTGTTGTACATCACTGAGCCACTGAGTTTGCCTCCAGTTTTAGCTGATGTTGTTGGAATACAAAATTTAATTTCTTTTTAGATATTTTTCACTTATTTTTTTTTACTGCATTTGCAATAAAGAGTTCTCTCACAAGGCTTAATATACTAATGGAGATCAGTGTCAGTGAAATTAGTAAGTAATAAAATTGCACAACTGGAAGGGATAAGCTAAGGTGATAAATACAAGGAAAATAGGGTCTTCTTTTTTAGGGACTGAATGACCGAGGGAGATGTTAAGAGAATGAGCAAATAAATGGGTAAATACTTTGTGAGTGCAGTGCCAAAGCCTTGGGCCTTTCCTGTAGCTCTTGAGTCCTCATCACAGATGTTTTGAGCAGATTGCCATTGCCATATTTCTCCTCTTTGCCAGACACATACAAGTTATAAATCAAATTAAGACAACAAAATTACTTTTTTATAGTTTGCACAGTGGTCTGCAATGTTTTAGGTTTCTAGTAACATTTTTACACTGAAAGCTGCGGAGAAGACGTCTGCATACCTTTATTCAGCAGTGTGCGTTTCTCTCTAGTATCAGATTTAATACATAATGTGAAATGTCTCTCTGAATACATGTAGCTAATAATGTGACTCGCAGAGATTTGAAGTACTTAGATGATTATCTGAATTTCTATTTGCAGAGACTGATTGCTGGCTGCAGGTCTGAATCAGATTCTTTCCTTTGACTTTCATAAATGCAGCTTCAAACCATATGGAGTAAAATCGAGAGCTACTGTAGATGAGCACTTATGCACATGATAATGCTTTCTTCTGTTTTTCTACACATTATATGGGTTTGCTGTTACGTACAGATTGCAGGTTTACATGATGGGCTTGTAATAAAGCAGCACTTCTCTGGATAATTCTGACAGCTGAAGTAGAAAACGGGATTTACTGAGAGAATGACTGCTCCATCCTTCAAGACCTCACATGGTCTTTATCAGTTCCTGTAGTAGGGTTCACCCTTACATCAGAACATATAGATTCTCCTTCATTTGCCTCACATTGATCTGAATTGCTATGCTGTTTCCAGAAACAAAACCTGTCATCAGATGTGTTATTTTGGTTAGTAGATTGATTTCTCACCAGGTCTGGTCATATTTGCTCTGCTAATTTATGCTGCTTTTGGTAGATTGTATTTACCTTTGTTTAAAAGATCTTGCTGCATCTGTATCTCTAAATTAGTGGATTGTTAGCTGATCACCCCAGCCATTCATGTCATTTTTTCCATTGCAGCTTCATGTTAACTTATACTACTTAGTAAATCTGTCCCAAAGTGTTAGGCCAAAATAGTTCATCAGAATAGTTTCACAGGGTTTCGGCATTCTGCACTGCTGCCTGCTGGATGAATTGACTGCCATTTGCACAATAAATCTCCCTCATTTGGTAATGATGGAGAGTGCTGTCTAGAACACAAGAGTTAAGCTGTGGGATCAAATGACGGTGAAGGTGCCGTCATACGTTTCATATACTCGTGAAAACATTAACAGTTTCCTCTTTTTCTGAATGTCGTTATCCTCAATGAGACTATTCACATACGCGTAGACAGTTTTCCTTATATGATAAAGATGATCACTTACAACAAGTTTCTGCTGATGTCCAGTCACCCTGTCCACTCAGGAGAACCAATGTGTACCTTCAAAATGTCCCTGATTCCCCTCATTATAGGGCTCAAACTTCAGGTTGCAGGTTATAGATAGATCATTACCCAGCAGATCCAGTCTGCTACATGTTAGACTCATGATAGTAGCAAAATGTTGGTATGTATTACTCACTGATTTTCAGTAGTTATTTGTTTATGAAAGTGCAACACATAAGGGAATATCCCTTTTAATATTCTGCTTTTACTAGGACATCACTGGGAGGCAAATGTCTATATTTTAGAGGATACAGAATGAATAAAACCACAGTTAAGCTGGCATAAACAACAAAGATCATGAAGATATGCATACATTATCTCTGATATTACACTAATATACAAACATTTGAGAATAATACCATACATTCACTGCTGAGTAGCTTCAACAACAACATTTTAAGATGGAGTCAGTGGCTGCAATTTAAGTGTTTGCAATTTGCATTGTGCAGGTCTTTATTTAAGGGCTTTTTTTCAATAAGTGTACCACCTACTATTTCTATGTTAAAAGATGTTTTTGGGAAAATGCACCTATTATCTACTAAATGTCAAACTTGATAGCAGTAACCAGGAAAATACTCAATACCATTTTCAAAACCACGGTGAAAAAATGTAAATTTAAAAAAAAATACCAAAAAAATTAGAATACTACAAACAATAACATCAATGACGAACTTATTTTTAAGCTGACTAATGCAGCGCAGAAAAATAGACTAACATAACCATGTCTGTGAAGGTTCTCAGTCATAGTCTAAGGAGCCTGGAAAGTAAAGCGTCTGGACTTCTTTAAGTTTCCTTGAAGACGTTTCACCTCTAATCTGAGAAGCTTCTTTAGTTCTAAGAGCAACTGAGTCCCAGATTTTAAGCCCTATGGGGCTTAAACAGGGTCCCCAATCGGGTCATGGATTCCCTATTGATCCTCTGCCTAATCACAGGAGACAAGATGTGAAAATGGGCTGGGGTCACAATCGGCCAAGGTTTCACTCTGGGACTTTAAGAGAAACAAGAGAAGCACTTTTTAGACACAAATAACTGTCTCATCCTGTTAAATTAGCCCTAGCTTTTAAATTATAGATTGACAGGGACAATGACGTTTCTTGTCTAGCTCCAGCGTTAACGTTATCATTTTATTATTATCCGTAGCCGATAGCTGCTGCCTTAATGATGACTTAAGAGATGTCTGATGTTAATGGCAAAGCTGAATGTGTGAGCCAGCCAGATTCATTTGTATGAAAGCAGGAGCTTTTTCGCTTCGCAAACTTCCTCTTAAAGTGTTCTTCACCGTTGTGAACATCAACTACTTCAGCTGCTAGTGAGTGTGGAGGGGCTGGAGGAGGCAAAGACGGTGCTGTTAGTATTGAAACTGCTGAAAATGAGCATCTAATTCCATGAAAGAATTTTTGGTATTCATTAGTATTTCTTTTACTAATATTTTAAGGACTTCAGTATTCGAGATATTGGTTTACACAATCGTGATACCAACAATGAGTCATTCTTTGTTCATAGCATTTGTGTCTCATTTTGTTTTGTAAAGCATTGCCTGCTGAGCTCTCAGAGTTCTATAATTGTTCCCTGTGATCTCTAATCTCTTCAGTCCTGCCTTTGAAACATACATACATATGTTTAAGGAGCTGCCAGATTTACTGAGCGCTACAGAGAATGTTTGAATGCAGTCTCATCCCACTCAGCGTCTCTATCTAAACGCAGCCTCTCTGCTCTGGTCTACTCGGCTGCTGCTCTGCATATTTTTCATCTTCTCTTCAAGCTTCAGCTCCTTTGTGTCATCCCACAGATGTCCATTTCTCTGGAGTCTCGAGCTTTGCCTCTTGCTCTACCCCTTAACAAAATACAGCAGCTGCTGGGCAAAAATTCTTCGGCTGAATCTGCGTAGGCCTGGGTATGTCCTACTACTTGGCTACTTGGAAGTGTCAGCAAGATATACAGCGAGAGCCCCACAGAGCCCTGATAGATTTGTGATATGTGACAGATAAGTTTTACTCTTTGCATTTTCTGTTCATAACAAACACATTTCATAAGCTTTACTTTAAGTCTTTCGCGTGCTTACTTGCTTTCTCGTGAAGTCAAATGAGGAAACTGAGGATGAAAAGAAGTCTTAGTTTCCATTGTTTTAGGTGTAGCCTTACAATCAATGTCGAGACATGAAACTCTGTCTTCATTTAAAAAAGCCCTGTGATCACATTTCCAAAAAATATCAAACATTTTCCTTACACACGGGGTAATTATTATTTCTTTTAGGTAGAGTCATATTTGTTAATGCAGTTTTGTCATTTCTGGTAACATTTTGAAGATGGCTAAAGGGTATTTGGTGGTTAATAAATTGCCTGTGATCACTCACAGGGAGACACGGGACCACTAACCATGTGACCTTAACTTGTCCATCTTTTTGCATGTGTGACAATTGTGGTGAAAATGTAAGGTCAATTAAATAAGGCCCCAGGCTTTAAGACTGTGTCTATTTGGCAACCACTCGCGTGAGGGGAAACATGAGAACAGTATTCCAGTTGAGAGTGGTTAGTGGATGTGGGTGCTGGGAAAAACTGCTAAAACCTAACTCACCTTAGAGGAGACGTTTGCCTTCAAAGTAAAAAGTGCAGCTATGGTGGGTGCAGCACTGAGGCTCAACTTTTACTTTTAAGGAAACCTTCTCCATTTAACAGCTTATTAGGGAATATTTGCAGACAAACGTAAAAAACTACAGGCAATTATGGCAACCTGTTAGCAGCCAAAGTGACCACTCTGAGGTTGTTTGCTGCAGGAACCAGCAGGAACCCGCAGCTCTGAGAAACCACTTCCACGAATAAACATTTTTCAGGTCCAATAGTTGTGACGGGTCCAATATAAGTCTTGAGCAATGTGCACAGGCTGTTATGGAGAAACTTCATTCCTTATTACCCCAGTGCTGCTACATTGGTAATGATAGGATTAGGATTAGTAATAAAACTATAAGTGGCCGTTTACTTTCGATCTCTTTCCAATGTGATCCCGTTGTTACCAAAATTTAAGTGTTTTTTTCCCCAGAATTTTCAACCATCATAATTATTATTGCTGTCGAAGCCATGAAGCCATAATTTGCATTAATTCTCTGTATTTATAAACGTGCTTCCTCAAGGCAGATAATTCTCCACCAGCAGTGAAACAGCTGAAGGCGAGGGTAATCTTGTCTTTGTTAACTGGGTATTTCTAGATTGAACTTTTAGACCACTGAGTTAAAACTCTCCCTCCATACGTCTGCAGGGTGACCCATTATCACTATTCTGCCGAGAGGCAACAATTACCAAACAATGTGCCCTCTGCTGCACGTTCATTTTGGAGAGAGAAAAAAAGTTGATTCTTACAGCTGATAAGAAAAATTAAACGGTTACATTAGCTGTTATGTTCAGAAGAGGACAAACATTCTCACATTCATATGAACAGACAGATAATTATCTTGTGCATATTTTTATTATCTTGTATTATTATAATTGTCACTTACCCTCCATTTACTGCAGAGAATCCTGAACTTTTAGCTGTGTGGAACGCTTTCTAATCGAAGCTTTATAATGTCTTGTTAGCTTAGTGTGTGAGTCAGCAGGGCTCTTGTGCGTTTCACCCTGGCTTTGCATTGGAAAGTGTTCACCATCTTAAAGCCTCTTTCCATGCTTGAGATGGTGCCATAATTCCAGAGCCTGGATGTTGCCAGATAATTGGCGTCCCCTTACATGGATGTGAGGAGTGCAGTGACGAATAACAGAGTAAGAGTATGATCAAACTGGACCCCAGTACTGTCGCCACCACCCATGTGATATGCAATAATCACTCCAGTGGGGACTGGCTGCTATTTCAAGCTAGTTTTTCAGAAAGAAAAAAATATGTGAATAACCCACAGTCAGATTTAACTACAGTTTATTTATGGCAATGAATAAAGTTACAGATTAAAGCAGAATGAGAAGCTTCTCTGGCATGTGTGAAATCACAGGTGTCAGTGTCATCAGCATACTGACGCTCAAAGCTTTTCATATGCAAAAGAGACTGCCAGAAATTTCCACCTCACATCCCTTAACCCTGCTACTCCACAACTCCTTACTCATCTGCAATTATCTTCATGTTTGATTTCTGTGTGTGTGTGTGTGTGTGTGTGTGTGTGTGTGTGTGTGTGTGTGTGTGTGTGTGTGTTTATTTTGTTGTTGTTATCTATGGCCTCTCAATTCCCCTGATGGATATGAAACTGCTGAACATGTTTAGTCAAAGCAGCCACAGTGATGGGCTTAATAAAGACGCGGGGAGTGGAGAGGAGGAGCTGCGGTCTGGCTGCAGCTGCTGCATTGGTTGCCTGCTCAGCAGTGGGAAGGGACTGAATGAGCAGAGAGAGAGAGAGAGCAGGAGGAAGCAAGAGGGAGGGAGAGAGAATTGGGGGAGGAGGTGAGTGCTCTTGTTGGGAGATAGGGAATGCCCGTTAGTTGCGTCTGCCGATAATAGCACATCAGCCAGTGCACTCCTATTGGGAGAGCAGAGCACAGGCAGAGCAGAGGGACCGAGCTGCTGAGCAAAGAATGGTACATTAGAGTAGACAGGCACACTCGGAAAGAGAGCGATACTGGCACAATCAGAAAGAAACAGAGAGTGAGAGACCCAGGGAAGAGAGAGCGCATCAGCACACATAGACAAGAGGACTGAACAGGCGCAGGGCAGTGGAAAGAGGAGAGGAGGGACAGGGGGAATCAAAGTTACCAGGTCAGCAAGAGAACGTGGAAGTGGAGCAGCTGAGACTCTCGGGGGTTTCACTCCCACCGCAGCAGCCGGGCACAGCATTAAGACGCGCAGGAGGAGAGTGATATTACAGGACAGGATAGAACAAGTGCTTTAACTTCTTCACAGAAAGACAGTCCCGTCATAAGGCGAGGGTAATGCTCCTCACAGGAACCTTCTGCACTTCTACTTTAGGATTATCACAGCAAGAGAGCTTCACCAAGCAGAGGACACTTAAACCTGCCAGAGGTGCCTGAGCAGTTCAGTTCTACACAGGAGACCTTTTCATCCATCTGTGGGCTTTCAGGTGGATGTAGTGTTGCTGTGTGGATTTTATCCTTTACTGCTTCAGAAGGTGAAGCAGTGAAGATTTGGAGGGCAAGTTGTTCTGTCCTATCATCTCTGAGACTATGGTAGACTGTGTGTCAGAGAGCCCCTCATCAGCAGCTGCAGCCCTAGAGTATGGAGAAGTCCAGCAGTGAGGAGTCAGCCATTCACCGTAGCCCTTCTGTAGACAGCCGCGAATCCGATTTTGCTCAAGCCTCCACGTCTGGCCGCCCTTTCGGTGGCCGCGGCTTCACTGCCGGCGCTTTCTACGGCTCCACGGGGCCACGCAAAAACACGCAGCAGGGGCAGACTGGAGCTGCAGCTGACGCCAGCGCGGGAGACAAGACTAACAACAAGTACAGCTCACCCAAGGGCAGCAAATACATAGTCTTTTACCTGGATCTATCCTTTGTGTTCCTTTTAGAATTTAAGAAGTGCAACATGGCAAGAGGCTGCCTCTGCTGCTTGAAGTATATGATGTTCATCTTCAATCTCATCTTCTGGGTAAGTGACTTTATATTTTCTTCTCCTCTTACTTGATGCAATTTATACAAATTCTGAGCGTCTTAAAAGATGATGCTGCCAAAGTAATTCTGGCTCGAGTGATTCACTACTCGTCGTTAGCCATATCATATGCGTGTGATAAGTTATTCAAAATGTTCATCAGGAGACATTACTTTCTGACAAAATGATGGCTGTCAGGGCAGTCATGCGTCTCTAATTACATCAGGGTGTTTATGCGTGTTACTCTGTGCATGTTGCTATTCCTGGATGTCATGACAGTGTCTGTGGCATTGCACCAGGTCTCCTTTTGTGTTTTTCTTTTTTATTCCTTTCGGTTCGGGTGGGGGTTGGTGGAAAAAGGTCCTGGGGGTCAGTAAAGTCAGTCTTTCACATGGTCGCATGATTTACAGTGAACATGAAGCTGCAATGCTGCTTTTGGTATGCAAGGGAAAGACTATATCCTCCTGCAGGGCATTTACACAGATGAGCTGCACAATAATGGCAAAGGGATTTTAGCTGAGTTGGTCAGCGATAGTCTAAATTGATCTGATGGATCGTCATTCCTCTTGACTCACGGTATGATAAATTGTCAACAGAATTTATTCAGTTTAATATAATAAATTCTATCGCAGTAACCGCATGTGGTGGTCTCCACAGTGTAACCAAGCATGGGCATTTATGGTAAAAGTGGGCATCCCTTGAATGTTTACAGACTGGATTATCGGGCTTATGGGTTATGAGGCCAAGCCTTTTGTGTGAATGCATTGAAGCATGAAGCGTAAAAACATCTCAACACTGGGGAATCAACTCAGGCCCACCATGTCATGTGGGTTGATAGCCCAGCTAACTGGGACAACAGAGTGGGCATTAACTAGAGGCCAGCTGCGTTAACACATGTATACACAAACATGCACCACACAAGCTGAAATCTACATCACTGTCAAATTTATATGTAGAAAAATGGACAGCTCAGACCTTTCTTCATCTTGAAGGCTGCACCTTCATCTTAGTCTGAGATCATGTGCAGGTCCATAGAGGCGGGTGTGATAGTGATTGGCAGAGGTATATATACCCAACTAATGATGCTAATATTTGTTTTAGGGGATGATAGGGTCAAAAAAAGCTTATTTGATGATGGAGTCATTATTGCAGACGCTGCCTTAGCCTTATGTGAGCACCCATTCTCAACTCGGTCAGTATGTGTATTGACTTCACCACTGTTAGAGTTAAGGATGGCATTTTAGAGCAGTTTCCCAAATTGATTTTTGGGTGCATGAGTGATCGATCAGCTGTTTTTCATTACAGCATAATGCATGTCTTTCCATACTAAAAGCTTTATTGAAACAGATGGAGGCAGCTCATTTAATAGCGAATACTGTGTTTAATTAATTTCAAAAAATTAAACAAGCAAATTGTTGAAATTATAAATTGGCTAGGGAAACAAAATGCCATTTGAATTGCTGCTCTTACTCTTTTACATCCTGTTAATTAATAGCCAAACAGAGTTTATTATTTATTTTTGATTAAATGTTACAATTTGGCACAAATTACAGGCTATTCAGGGCACTCGTTGGATGAAACTAAAGTCTGACCTCTTCTTATATTACCAAAGAGGCTATACATAACTCATCCCTTAAAAGCGACTTTCCTGATCAACATATGTGTTTATATGCAGATTTGTATAAACCAATATCAGACATAAGAAGTCACATTTATAATAATAGTTTTTGTGAATTTGCAGTATTTTTCTTGGACCTTTTACTTGGATATTATATTTCAAAGCTGTATTTGACTTCACATTGACACAATGGCTATGTCAGCTGTATGTCAGTTCCAGCCTGCTCATCTCAAATGATAGATCAAAAGCTGCCTAGGTCCTTATGCTCATCACAGGGGAAATGTATGAAACAAAAGCATGAATGAAAGTGTTAATTTACTGCAAACAAACCTTGCTACTAATAATCAGCTTCTGCATTAAGAAGTGGGTGAAAACTAGACTTTAGATTAAGCTTTTGGTCTTAGATTCATGTGAAACTTAGCTTGTTGACCTTGATGCATTATAGTGACTGTAAAAGCATGTAAAAGATAGAGAGCTGTAAATGCACTCTCTTCAGTGAGAGTGGAGCGTCTCTTATGGTGTGTGTGTGACCATAAGAGTGAGTGTGTGTGTGTGTGTGTGTGTGTGTGTGTGTGTGTGTGTGTGTGTGTGTGTGTGTGTGTGTGTGTGTGTGTGTGTGTGTGTGTGTGTGTGTGTGAGAGAGAGAGAGAGAACTTAAGTGTGGAACTTTCTCAGCATAACTTATACCCTGCTGCGAAATAATTGAATTTTTACTCTGATAATGTTCACTTAATGAATGCCCACCATGCACATTCCAATCTATTGCTGCGGCAGATTGATACTCTTGTTTTCCTCCTACTACTCAATCATTTTAATAGGAGTTTAATCAGTGTCTCATGGGAGAAGGGTGGGAGTGAGGATGCAGCATGTGGCTGCAAGGTCTCAGTGTATCTCCACGTGACAGCTTACTTGAATGGCACTCCAGATTTTCAGGCCGCAGCGCACCAATTTGAAGGTTAGTGGAGCTGTAAATAAAAGGTTCACTTGTCACTGAAGGGTCAGAAAGGGGTGCCCGAGTACTCTGAAACGGAGGGGCGAGGGTGAGAGGCATGATGTATCTCGAGACCCCTGGGACTGTGCCACTCTGCATCTGACACTCCAGGAATCGTACGGTTACCGAAGCTGGTAGAGCGGCGTGCCTCTTAAGTTCTGACATCTCGTCTCAGGATTGAAAGGGGAACTGCAAGCTGCGGTAACCTGACACCAGGTGCAGCGGGGGTCTCTTCTTTTTAACTGTGCATGAGCACATTTGCTGTGCACACACACATCCTTGGAAGTGCATTCACCAGCCACACACAGGCCACTTCATGGAGCTTACACTAGTAACTTAAAACACAAGGTAAACATTGACAGGCACTCCAGACATCTCCATACATTCGCTCATCCTCAGGCCCCCCAGCAGTTGTTCACGACCATCTGGCTTCTCTTCCTTATAAAGGATTAGAAGAGTCTGAGCTGCAGGGGGGAGTTTCAGGCAGATTAACGCAGTATTGGGTTGTGCGGTTAAGGATCATAAGCGCAGTTCCTTCTACGCTAAAGCCAATATCATCAAAGCAAATGGGCATTGTGGCGCTACGTGTGACAAAGTCTGGGGTTTAGTTGGCAAGACGATCTGTTGTTCTCCAGCACACATGCTCTCAAGGTCTGTTTGACCATCCCGATAAGATGATTGACATTAAGCCCTAAGCCCTATTGGTCTCAGCCTTGATTGTTTGTGTTCTTGCTCGGAGCAAGGATTTTAGCCTTAACTGTGCAATGTGTTCTCTGAACTCACAGTAAGCGCTCTCAACTCTCCCTGAGGATTTATTCCAACAAATTACAACAGCATTGCTCTCAAGCTTATTCTAATTGCTTAAGATATAGTAGGTTGTACGCTAAATCTGAGCTCTGGCATTATCACACCATATCAAAAAGTAGATCCTCATTTGATATTCATATTTAAAGGGAAAATGTCAGTTCAGCAGTCTTGTCCTACAAGTACAAGAGGGGTTCTAGTATCAAAGCTACTCCTTTGTTAGCGGAGAAATGTGTTTAGCATTCATGAATTCTTGTGCTTACTTAGTGGATCGCTGTAGGATTTATAAACCATTTGGTCCAAAGCAACAGAAGATTCGTTTTCCTATCGATTTACCGAATTCGACACTCAAGGTTTCATATATGCTTGCGCTTTGATGCTACAAAGAGAAGCAGTATTGACAGACTCCAGGTGGTTTGTTAGAAGTGTGCATATAAGCGTACTGACACATTTTTATTTGGTTTTGTTGAACTCGTAAAAAAAACTCACACAAGCTGTCCCTTTGCTTACTCAGACTGGAACCCCCCTGAGGTTTCAGTCTAAGGTGCTGAAGCAGTGTGCCTATTTTTCATTCTCCATATCAGCACATGAAAAGTTCAGTAATTTTTAATAGCTCGAGAGCTTGTGTTGTAAAAGACTTTTCGTTTTCTTCCTCTTTTTCACAAGTCGCACAGCTGAACTCCATCAGTCACTGCCAGGTGAAACAAGGATTTGGGCACAGGAAAATAGATGAGAGTTGAATGAAAAACTGTTTTTTGAATTGACGGTGGCTTTAAAGTGGCAGAAAGCAATATCAATCTTGGCCGGTGTGTCTTTTGAAATCTTACACCTCCAAATATTAATTTTATATTGTATGTATCAGTGTCGTTTCGCTTATCAATACAGCCAATTACAAATTATTCATCTTATATATCAGGCATTCATACTGTATAACATGCTTGGATATCAACAGATGTGTCATGGCCAAAATGTGCAGCCTGCAAGCTGGCCTGTCAGTTTCCCTGTAGCATTTACATAAAGAACATCACATGTGCATTTTAATTATTTGGAGTCTTGTAATTAGCATCCCCTGTAGATTCCTGGGGCTTGATTCACACTGGCTGACCTGCTTGGTAAATATCTCCATATGCCTGCCTTTGTCCAGCAGATCGTCTAGGGAGATCACTCTCATTTACACGTCTCTCTCTCACACAGGCTGTTTCGATTTCCCGGCCGTGTTGTGTAGAGCCGCTGAGCTCATTAGCTCTTGTTGCAGATCAGCTGGGGAATGGAGCTACTGTGTTTCACTCTAGGGGGGCAAGGTAATAGAGCGGGAGATTTTGAGGTGCATTTTACGCTTGGATGCAGTCGGTAGGTATTGCCTTTCCATGGGAATTGAGATTCTTAACCAATCACTTAGTGCTGTTGGTTGGTGATTATAACACACAAGTAGCCAAAAAAAGGCTACATTGTATTACAAAGAGTCAGCAACCTTATATAGGGAGTGTGGAATAAACCTGCTCCACAAAACATGTAAATGCCATTCTTTTTATATGAAGCGAGTCTTTCTTGTGGAGAGATTACATGTAATAGTTGATGTTTGCTACTCGGTTTGCTCAAAGCGACGGGGCTGCAGGTGTAGTTTTTGTCCAGTTTTCAGTCTCAGCTGTTTGGCGCTGACTTGTAGTGACAGGTCAACATTGCAGAAACAAATGACAGAACAGTAACTGCTAGGCACACAAATTGCAGTTTACTGACTTCCACAATTGCTGGTACACACCATTTATCGTCTGTTCCCTCCATCGTTCACATTAGTATCCTTCACAGATGCCGGAAGTGTAGAAAGAGCGTAGAGACTTAACCTGTCACAGCTAACCACTTGTTAATTTCAGGCAAGATAAAAACACAATCTCATTCCCATTTGTGTCACCGATGAGGTGGCTGGTATAATATCTCATCAGGCTCAACTATGCAATCTCCATGAATTAAAAAAATGTATTTTTTCCTCCGTTTTGCACATTAAACACAGATATCCTGCTCTCCCCAACACAGTATACAAGAGATATGAAGATACGGAGTAGGACAGCAAGGGGACAACAGGAGTGTCATTAGTTCTGCATACATAGGCGAGATCTTTTGTAATGACTATGTGCCACGTCGTGCACCTCGGGCAGTAGAGAAGATAGCACCCTGTTTGTGTAGTCAATAATGTGTTGATGTTACTGAACTGTGACACAGAAAATACCATAACAGGTCGTGTATTCGGGTTATTTATCAAATGGGTCTTGTCCTTTTTGTCTGCTTTATATTTTGAAAGCAGACAAAGCAAAGTATCTTTTCTCTGTGCATTGACAGTGAATAGATACCTTGAACAGCAATATCAACAAAAGCAAGCCTTTCCATTCAGTTTTGCAGCGGTGAATGATTTCACATGCAAGTTAAGGCTCAGAGATTGTGTTATCAAGCAAACCGTTGTGAAAAACTGCATGAGTCAGATTCAATTTGTGCAGGAAAAAGCAAACAATCATTGTAGCTTTTCAGCTTTTGAACATTTTACATATCATGTAGTGACAGTTTGTAACATCTGTGCACTTGCAGGGATTCAGTATAGAAGCAAAACAATAAAACAGACACTGGGCTCTGTTATTAGAGTTCGAGCTTTTGAAGTGCTTTTGCAGTCGCTGTCTGTGCCAGATATCTCCTAATTTAAATTACCTTAATAACACTTTTGTTATACTTTTCCGACAGTGAGTAAAATTTCACTATTGGAGATTCTTGCTTAAAAAAGTTGTAAAGTTTTCAGACCTTCGGATGTTCTTCCAAAGTTTTTCTTTGGACGTTTTCATTCATTTTCAGTCCAGCACTCATACCTGACCTTTTTTGTGTGGGGGCGGGATAAGCCACCTAATACTGGCCTGTGAATATTCAAGTGGAAAAAGGGATGTTGTGACTGCACAACAAACAATTTCGCAAAGAAATTGGATCTTTAGGCCCTTTGTTATTGTACGTGCCTGCATAGCATTTTGATTCGATACCAGCTGAAGACTTGGCATATCTCTGCAGCGTTATCTTTTAAAAAGGAAACTGGAAAAGTGGCAAGCGTTAAAAATTATCTACAGCAAATGTACAGTACGAACAGGTTTTGTTCACATTATTGTCAGTATGTAAGGAGGAACTCAGCTAAAGGGTACAACAGCAGAGGCTCTGTGGTGGTTTGGGGCTGTGCTTCTTGTCAAAAATGACTGAACTGTGAAACAGAAACGTGCTGTCAGATTTTGATCCACGATGGATGCACCTACTGCAAGCATGTAATAGACAATGCCATGACAATAATCTCAAACACACTGAAAATGCAGTAAGAGCAGGTAGAAAAACACTGAAGTGTGTTCAGAGTTTCAGAACGGTAAAAACTCTGTTTTTGCTTTTTATACTGTATTTATATTCATTTTTGCACATTTCAATAAATACCTAGGTTTTCCCGTTTTCCTAGTAAAATATTAAAGATGAGTGGTTGATGACTGCACAGAACCGTAGCTTGCTTATTCAAAATTGTCTGACATTTAAAGGCAAATTACAGTGAAACCAGTGTTTTTCCACTTCCCCCCAATAAACACACACACACACACACACACACACAAAGCTGTGTTAAGGAAGCTCATTTTGTTTCACTTCTTAGAGCAAATGAAATTTCTCAGAGATTACCTTTCTTATTTTGAATTAACAGACTGGGAAACGAAAACTAACTACAGGTCTATACGCTCTGTGCAAACACAATGTGTGTACTGTGTTTTAAGTAGTTTGTTTTTCCGTGCAAAATTATATTTCTCTGTGAAACGGTCGTGTTTAAATACTAGAAGTCTGACTAACCTGTAGTTAAGTCCAAGACATTCTGCAGTCTTCTGTGTCTTCATTCTCCAGAGATTATCACCAGTGCTCTGAAGATACATCAATGACTGGCTCTAAAATCAATTTCCCCAGGGCTTCTACCTGAGTTGATTCAATAGGACTGACTTCTTTTCCCACCATAAATCCACTCAATCAACCCTCATAGATTCCTCAAGAGCTTGTTTCAACTCATCTATCTCCTTCCCATCTCTAAGCAACATTCAGAGACCCAAGACGCACCGTACAACTGCACCACAATGGCTTGAAAATATGAGCAGCAGATTGCGTTTGAATGTGTGTATTTTAAATGTGTCATCTTGAATTTGGGTCAGGGACTCAGGGTTTCACTGCCTGAATGGTAATGAGCCCAGGGCTTTAACATGCAAAGAGGAACATACTCTTATTACTTTATTTATACAGCCGTGTCAAATGAGAGACAGATTTATACCTTAAACATTATTGTTTATATCTGATTTATTTAGTCGAACCACTGCAGATTACTGCTGTCCTATAACTCAACCGAAAAATGCGACATATTGCAGCATTTTTGAGTCGCTAGACAGTTGTTTGTGAGCGCCTAACGTCTTCTTGTTGTACTTTAATGGGGCAACTTTATGTGGTGTATAATGTAAAATTCAGACCATCAGCCAAAGTATTAGACTGTTTGTTGTAATTTGAAATAGATGCCTATCTTGTTGTTTTCAGAGTGAAAATGAGATCTTCATCAGAGCAGGTTGTTGCAGTGCTCTCGTTATGTCTGATCCAATTTGAGCTCGACTCTTATTTGATGTGCGTGAGGTGTGCTCACAACACACTCTGATATTCTCCCAGTAGAGCAGATCCTTCACTCGTACAGTATCAAGATAGCTGACTGGCTGACAGTCTGTGTAAACGTAACGGAGATTATTGCTGTTCTTTCTGCTTGCAGATTCATACTCTTCCTTATCACGGCTGAGTTTATGGGTGCCCCCTTGACTTTGCCGGGTCTTATCACACGACTAAAGCAATTGGTTCTACTTGTTTATTTTACATCAATTTGCAATTACCAGCTCAAGACATGAAAGAGCGTTTGCTTTGTCTATCTGTTCTGTTTCAGAAGATATCAGGTTTGTATGCGTGCTAAAGTCAGAATTTTGAAGCAGTTTGGCTGCCTGCAGCGCGCAAAGTCTTACATAAAAATGAAAGATGAGAAACTAGCCTTGTTCCATCACTTCGCTGTTCTATCTGGGGCACAGAAGGATGTGTCAGATCTTACTTTCAGAGAGGACCTTGCAGTTTTATTGCATAGTAGAAATACAAATGATATGGTTCATTATTTCTGCACAGATGTCTCAGTGTCTCCCATTAAGCCACCCAAGCTTCAGTAATGGGTGACTTGGGATGATGCTGGAATACAAAAGAATGAGTCCGAGTGGAATTTGGTGTGGGCAGGCTAAGGTTCGGTAAAAGAGTCTAATTTAAGAAGATCATTATGGGGTCATCGCCACCTTCAGTGAATGATCTCATTCATCCATACTGAGCCAGAGTAATTATTAACATAGACCCTTTGCCTGTGTGTGCACTCACTGGGTGGTGAGACAAATCGCTCTCACTGTGTTTTATCCAGTGATCATTTCAGCGAAGGACGCCGCACCGTGTTTGGGGTCAGCCCATTAATGCCCCTTCCATTTCATACACGTTACCTACTTCAGTGTTTGAATGTCAAGATTTAAGGTCTCTGTGATGACTGGATTTTGATTTTGATCACAGTCCTCCTTGAACCCCAGTCACAAGTGAGCTTGGACAGATGGGGTTAGCCAGATTTTTCTTCCACTCCCCTTCTGAGAGGACAGGCTGGCAGATTAAAATGCTGTTCTTTTCCGGGTTTGGAAGAAGCGATGCGTGAAGGCATGGAGAGATGGGAGGGACTTTTTTACAAGATCATAAGAGGTGAACATGTTGATGTTTGATGACAGCTCCCCGAGAGGTGACTCCCCCTCTCAGATCGCTCGCTCCCTCTTTTTTTCTTCTGGAGACAAATGCGAAAATCATTTGGTCTATTTTGAAGAAAAATAAGAACCTTGAGAATTATATATTTTCCTTTAATGATTTGACTGCATTTATTTATTGCTTTACATGCAGTGTTGACCACTAGCTCACTAGCTTACTAGGATGTATTTGTAATGCTTTGTCTGTTTCCCTACTTCCCACTGGGATTTGCGATACATGGCGGACCCATGATTGTCAGGGTGAGTCAAAAAGTAAAGAGAAGTGAGACATTTGAAAATAATCCGACTTAAACATGGCCTGAGCCTGAAGCTTTGTGCAAAATAAACCTTCCAGCAGGTACTCGTAGTCGAAATGGTTCAGGTCAGGTTGCCTCACACATTGCAGACAGAAAATAAAATTGCGCTGCAGCTAAAATGCCAGCACAAACAACATTTTAAGTCATTATCATTTTTCTAGTTTATGTATTGCATATAAACTTGCTAAATAATTGCTGTAAGTGAAATACCCAGTGGCTGTACTGTCTAAAAGCTGTAATATTTATCAGTGAGTTTTTGAAAAGAAATGGAAGAGAGATAAATAAGCATTCGATGACCTGATGAAAAGTGAATGCAGGTGTACCCGGAGAGCAGCAGTTAGACTGAGGGCTTAAAGTGACTAAATAAGTAGAGCTGCTCTTTTTTCTTTTGACAGTTTGGAACTCCCCAGCCTGATTAAGCTGTGCTAAGCATATCCAGCAGATTTTAGGTTCATTTTCTGCATTATTTATGTAAAGCGCATAGGCTGAAAATGTTTTAATGCCGCCTTGAGCTTAAGAGAAAAAACAGCCTAATCATACTGGAGTTCATTCACTCAGTTTGCACGCATGTCTGTATGTAACAGTTTGTGTTCTTGAGTAAACACTGGCCAGACTGAGCTGCTAAATATCTGTATCCATGTGGCCGTGTTATCATGTACAACATTCCTGGATCTACTAAATCTACATTCTGTGTGAACAACTTAAGTAGCAAATGCAGATTTTGGTTGTGATGAAAGAAACGAGAGATGAAGACAAGGACGGGGCAGCTCTCATTTCTCATATGAAGGCTGACATGTCTGTTTGCTGGCTTCTGTCAGTATTACAATTGGCCCATAAAAGCACATCTCTGTTCAGCTGGAATGCATTTCTTCATCCTCACCCCCACCCACCCTCCACCCTAAACTACTGTTCTTTTTTGTGTTGAAGTGCTTACCTTGCAGAAGAGACGCATGGAGGAAAATACTGTCCCGCAGCATGCTCTCACTTTGTTTCTGAGTCTTTCAGTTTCACAGAGAGACAAAGTGATTTCTTTGTACTCGTGCCATTTTAATAGAAAAAAAAATGTCTGGAAGCATTGTCTTGTGGTTCATTGTACCTGTGATGGATGAGAACAGCAGGTAAATAACTCACGGAAGGCAAAATCGCAGTTTCTTAGGAGTTCTTAACAAAGGAAAGTATTTTTTATTAATATTTAACATCTGAATTAAGAAGATTTTAGTCTTGATGAGACAAAAGAGTGTTGGGGCTGCAGTTGTAGTTGTAAATCCTGAATAGCAGTCACATTTCACGCTGGTCTACATCGAAATGGTTTCATTAACATGGTTTAGCTGCTGATCTAATATCGTCTGAGTGCATTCTGGCTAACATATCTGCCTGTTTCTCATATTAACAATTGTAGGTGGCCGGCTTTATTGCCCATAGAATTTCTCTGTAAAGAATATGTTTGTTCAAAACGTTATAAAACGTTAGTTCATATGTGTTCATGCATTTCTCACCCCAACCGGTCGCAGCAGATGGCCCCGCCCCTCCCTAAGCCTGGTTCTACCGGAGGTTTCTTCCTGTTAAAAGGGAGTTTTTCCTTCCCACTGTCACCAAAGTGCTGCTCATAGAGGGTCATATGATTGTTTTCCCTGTATGTATTATTCTAGGGACCAACTTACAATATAAAGCACCTTGAGGTGACTGTTGTTGTGATTTGCTGCTATAAATAAAATTGAATCTGACTTAATTTGCATTTAAATGCTGCCTATGCTGTTCCACTTAGCAGCATGAAGAGGGCTCGGCAGCTGACTTTACATCTAACTGTTCATTATAGTCAATCTGATGATATGTGTCTCCATTGTTTTCCTCATGTGTGATTGTCAGTGCAACCCACCAAGCAAAGGCTTCTTTAAGAGGAATGAAGTATGTGAAAAAGTAGTTGGCCTTTAAATTTGGACCTTTTCATGGTGCCGTGCATTTTTTTAATATCATTTAGACTTTTACCTCGATCTTGGCAGCCATGTCAGTTGTTCCATACAGGCATGGCGCTGTGATGGCTTTACGCCGTGACAGCTCCGAGAAATAAGTCCCTTTCAGACATGCGCTCTTTTCCATTAATCTGTCAACATGTGACTATGTCAGCGTCATTTATGAAGGACGACAAAATCACTTGTTGGTAAAAGTAATGATGGCTGTCTTACTCAGAACTAGTGACATTTATATATGACTTCCAACATGAAACACGTTTGAACTGCACACGGCCACAAAAGTGGACCGGCACACACAATATTACAAAAGATTACAGTTCCTGTAATCTGTTTTCTGCACTTGCCTCATGCTTCTAAAGGGTTTTTCAGCTCATTAATTGTTTTAGAGAATGTCTTAGAAAAGAGCATTGGCTCCTCTTGTGCTTTTGGCATGAAGCACCTGCTGTCAGGCTTTGTCTCTTTCTCCCTTGCTGCCCAAACTAATCTCACTCCTTAAAGAGGAAGCAATTTTTTCATTAAAAACGAAATTCTATATAATAAGCTGGCATTTCTCTGCACACAAAACAAAGTCTAACATCAGGGGGGTTTTGTCCCATTTTACTGCAACCCTTGGTCCCTAACCATCACAGAGAGGTACAAAGACACAATTTGCATGCCTTTAATTTCTGCGCTTTGACAAAACATTAACAATAGCTTAAATCACACACCCCACACCCTCTAGCAGATTATTACATGAAGGAACCTTTTAAAAAAACAAAAAACAAGCGCGTCCATGCTCACAGGTGTACACACGGGTGATCACACCCACAAACTACACCCTTTTTGGCTCCTACCTCAAAGCACACTGTGTTCTGTTGATCTTATGTGCTGCACAATAATGTTTAACATTTAGTATTTACTGTCATATTCCCATATATCATTGTGATGTTGTTTATTCTATTACTCTTGTTCTCTTCTGCTTGTTTTCTTTTTTCTTTCTCAGCAGGTGATCCAGGTGATTGATATATGCATTTTTTTTCTCTGCCCGTTCTGTTGGTTTTTGTCTTTTGCCCTTCTCCCCCGTCCCTCTTCTCAGCTGTTTCTCTTTCCCTCTTTCTTTCTCCCCTTCTTTCCCCCAGTCAAGTCTGTCCCGTATTCAGTAAGTGAAAATAAAATAAACAATAAAAGGTGAATCAAATGGACCATTACGGCAAGGCTGGGATGGTCAGTTTGGTAAAGTAAATCCGTTGGGCATCTTTCTTTGCCTTTAGACAATAATTCTGATGGCAAAAGAGCCAAACGGGACAGGCCAAAAAAAACAAAAAAAACAAAACAATAGCTTAAATCTAGTTTGATGCTTCCATCTGTTAGAAGCATCAAACTAGATGCTTCTAACATCTAACATCAGATTATTACTGAGCTGCTGCATCATACAGCATCTTCAAAGTCCAACAGTTGCATACATTTGCATTTATGGCTTACCAGGTAACTTCATTAAACACATTATAATGGCTGTGACATGGAGACAGGTTTGATCAGGATGTAACATCAAATGACACTGAACAATTTTCTTCACTTCACACAGATGAACTATTAACGAGCCTCAAGTTTGAAGTTAGGGTAAAATCACTGGTGTAAAGGGTCCATGCACAGCATGCCGGAGTACCTGGAGAGTGAGGCAACAGTGCTAACCACCGTGCTGCCTCGCAGTCTTGCGCGTCATGCTATCATTGAAAATTAAAATGCATGTCATTCTCAGGTCTCAATGTTTCTGCAGAAACAGGAGTACTAAAGTAACTTAAGCTCCACGGGAGGAACACAGGAACAAATAATTTGTTCCTGTGTTTCAGGAAATACTGAAAATATTAGAAAAGGAAACATTTAGCATGAGGCTCAAATATTGCCACAGAAACGATATAATTAGCAGACCTCAGTTTGAAATGGCTTCTGGAAAAAGCGATAAGTCACAACAGCACGGATCAGCTTCAGCTCTATCTTCCGCCTCATTTATTCCTGTCTAAATGAGATAGGCCTGCTATCTGTTGGCAGACATCCATTGGTAACACAGTGACAATACAACGGGCTCTTTAGAAGCATCACCTATGTGAAGTGCAGCAGACTTGTCACTCTATGATTATCTAGCCTAAACTCCCGGGACAATTAGAGGACAAAACAGACAGGAGATGGCCACAACAGAGGCATGTCAATACAGGCGGGGGCCACAGAGCGAATGATGTGAGTGGGCACGTCAGGTGCTTCCAGGGTTCGACAGGTGCATATAGGCAGACTTTCTCCTGAAAACGCCCTTGTCACTTTTGTGATCACAGCGGAAGCGCATAAGATGGAGGGATGTTTATTGCCGTTGCTTTTCAGTGAGAAGTGCTCGGTAAATGCTTATTGAATCGGGATCCGTCTGAGGTGGTCTACTTGAGAGACGCCCTGCACGGCACTTGTTTAAATGCGTGTGTAATCTAGAGACATTCCTTGGTAAACAAGCCCACTGTGAGGAGGGTTATTTGCATGCTAAAGCAGAAGAAAAGGAGGAGCAAGGAAGGAGGAGGGAGACACCTGTTGCAACAGTGGCTAGTGAATGTCTATGATACGCTTTGATTTATGAAGGAAAGCAGTCTGGCTCAATCCCTTTGCTCTTCTCCTGAGATTTGAGTGTTTTTTCATCGACTTTCAAAGGACTTTTTACTGTGTTTCCATTGAGTGAACAGCGAAAGCTGAGTAGCTAATGAGTATAGGTATAAATGAAGACTAAATGTGCATCTTGTGTAATAGATCTGTACTTTTACACCACTTTAAAATATTTTCATTCTCAATTCAGCCTCTTGAATTTTATGCAATTATGTAAACTAATCTTGACTAAATACATTCTATGCAGCCTCGTTGAAAGGTTAGTTTAAAAGTCAATTTTAAGTCGAAGTGCTGAAAAATCTGTCAAATTCTCCTGGGATGCAAGTGGGTGGTTGAGTTTTAATAGCACGAAGAGCAAACTGGTATTTTCTGTGCACTGCTGTGTGCACTGTACTTAGGTTATCAGCTTCAGTGACCGCATGCTGTAGCAGGACCAGACTCCGCAGTACCGGCAAATCTGATTTTATCCAGATCTGCACAATCTTCCTACTGCAGGCTGTTGCATTTACAATGGAAATGAAGAGCGAGGGAGGTCAAGGTGATAGAATAAACAATTTTAGGTAGAGAATTTCATTATGTGTAGACCAAAGAAAATGGTTTGCTGAGAGATTTGTTTCTTCAAAAAAACTATCGCCTGCAGCTGCAGATGGGATATTTTAGTTTCCCTACTGCATTGATTAGCATGGAGGAGAACGTTCTTTGCTATCAGGGAACTGCTTTGTTCTTGGTGTCTTTACTCGCCCTGCTCGGTAGGCCCGCTGCTTAAGCCTAGAAAATGTGTTGGTTTACATGTTTTGTGGCTTGTGCTGTGTTTGTCCTCCTTCCTTTTCTTGTTAGCTCAGCAGTGTTTCCTTCATCACAACAGTTGGTCCATCGTGTCAGTTTCTGTGCAGTGTTATTGCTATGTTGTATATCGTTCAACAAAGTTCTGTAGATTCAATATCTGGACCTGATATCCTTGAAAGTTTTTAGATCTGTTTCTGTTAGGTGTTAAAGTGTAAGGAACATGATACACATGCTCCAACAAAGACACAATGTGGACACCTCTCAACCCACTCACGTGCTGTATATGCAGTAGGCACACATACGAGACTCAAACCTGCGAGTTGAATAATGGTAAAAACATTCTAACTGAATGCTACCTGTGCAGTTTGTGTAACTTGCATGTTAGCTCAACTTTCTCCAAATGCATCTGGACAATCAAAAAGTCAAGCAGCTGAAATATTTCCATGGAAAGGTTGTAACTTACTTTAATACTTGATCGATGGGAACCAAATTACTGTAGCACAGACCCCCCAGTGGAGGTTTTGTAATTATTTGATGATTATTTGACATTTCATCAGTGCCAGAATTATAATTTGTTCTTTATAACCTGAGATTAATTTGGACTTTCTAATTTGGTTGAACCTGTTTTCAGTGCTGCTGTGGATTTATTCAAAGTGTGTCTTTGTAATGTAATGTGCTGTGTGTCAGACAGGACAGTGTTGGTGTTGGGACACTACTTTGGGGAATGAGAATATTGATATAATTCCAATAATACTTGTTAACCCATTATTTTTAAAGGGTTACATTAAGATGCAAAACATTGTCCAGTTTTGAAATATATTTATACAAAAATACTCCGTTTCCCTCTGGGATTAATAAAGTCTCTCTGCTTCTGAAATAAATATATAAATAAATATTAGTTGGAAATTATCAAGCAAGCTGTCATTATATATAACTGTGGTGTTAATGAGTTCATATGTAACTCTGTTCAAACCACTGAACTTGAACTTACATAGAATTTAGCTAAATTAGACTCATATGTCGTTTAGACCAATTTATATTACATTACTATATTTTTCGGACTATAAACGAATTCTAAGGCGCATCAAGCGAAACAAAACGTGACTGATAGCCTTGAGTTTGAAATCCGCATCCTAAGCATGTCTCCTAACAGCTGCCATTTGGGGTTCTTATACACACACGATAATCTTATGTTGAAGTACAGAATGTTGTACTCCACAAAGCTCCTGACTACGGTCGATTTTTGAGTGGCAGAGAGATTTTTGAACGCCGTGTACCACATAAAGTGGTTCAAGGTCAATAAGCACGACCAGATTTCATACATAAGGTGCACCGGATTATAAGGTGTACTGTGATTTTAAGTGCTCCTTATAGTCCGAAAAATAAGGTAGTTATGAAGGAAAATTCCCCCATCAAGTTCTGATCTATTTCTCTCCTCGCCTTACATTTATCCATCATAGCATCTGGTCAGTTGGTCTGACAAATGAGGGGATGATCTGCAAGGAAACACACTGACAGCGTAATTCATAGAACATAAGAGCAGAAATGAAATAACAATATTTTTCAAGAGAGGTCTGGTGAGTTTGAGCATCCTTCAATAATCTGAGAGACTAATCCTGCAAAATTTATAATGCTGGTTTTACTCTGTTACTACTGATTCCTAAATATTAGTGTTCAAGAAAACTTGATTAAGAGGAAACTTCAAGAGTCATTAATTGCAGGGTAAAATTACAAAGATCAGTTGCTGCACGTAACCTTCAAGGTTATCTCCTTTTGCCTGGGACGCTTTCATAAGTGCTGCTACATTTAGAGTTCTCCTTGGAAATGCATCCTACATTTCAAATTATTACAAAGACCAAAGTTCAACTTCTGATTTGGCTTTCATGTCATGCTTGCAATTTTTTGTGTGCCTTTGTGTCATTGCTCACAAGAATCTTTTTTTTTTATATCAAAACATCTTCATTCACCCAGCCACCTTTAATTCCTGTATATGGTTCTTTTGCAGCTTTGCCACTAAAATGAAACTGGAGTTGAAAGGTTGCCTTTATGGCACAGTGGAGACTCACCAGACACCATTCAAATGACCAGAAAAGATCAAAAAGGAGAAACTTAATAAACAGATAAGCTGTGTTGGGTTGGATATAGTTTTTAATCTTTAAACCATCTCGCTTGACTAATAGCCAAAGAAAACTGTTCTCATGCCCCTACAGCAGTAGTAGCGGTTGCTTGACCTACTATGAGTTCACGTTGGTTCGCTTGAACATGATCTCTTGAGTGCCTTGAATGGGTTCAGCAAAGTTCATCGCTAACTGTGACAAAATTTTATCCAGATGCCGAATATCCAATAGCACACATGATGAAGTAATCAGATGCCTGCACAAGAAGCGGTTAGCAAATTTATTGACATACTAATCTGAGACTCTAATCCCCGTCTGTGCTCTGTGTTCTCTGACAGCTACTTTTGGGTCAGGTGTCCAAATTAAAGAGATAAGAAGGTAGCCTCCTCAACAGATAAAGGCACACAAAGTCTGATTGCTGAGACAATCTGCACTTGCGAAGACAGTCTGGTTAGTGTGAATCATGCTTCAATCACAACAGCCTTCACAAAGGAATCATAAAGGATAATGCAGAAAGCTGGAAAAAGCCTGCATTTCTAAATGTGGTGCACAATGCTTCTCATCATCGTGCACCACATTACTGGTTGAATTGGATGATTAATCAATAATACGCCTGTTATTAAATCACGTTTTTCTGTATCCAGCCATGCAGAGACAAAGAAGTTCTGCATTATATGCAGGAAACAATTTATTTTGGGGAGCACATACACTAACCACGGTTCCCTCCTTATTAGATAGACAGGAAATATGAGGAAAGAGGCCAAGGAATGACACGTAGTAAATTGAAGTGGGGACTCAATGCTCAGAGCATTTGCACCCATGTGGTGTGTGCCCTAACCACTTAGATGGGTCACCCAGTAACCAATATTTGATTAAAAACAATAAATTGCCTGTATCTTCCGTCATCCTTCTGCTTTTTCCCGGAGATCCAGCCAAAACGTCAGATGTTGTTTATCCCAAACACCCAAACGGAGCCTGGGTTTGCTCTTGTGTTGGAATGGAGTACGAGTTGTACCAGAACTGATGGGTACTGCAGTGAAGCAGCCTGCACTGGATGACGGGCTTTTCCTTTAAAGTGAAGTGTGGAGTTGACAAGAAAGGAGACAGGTGTTTACAATATAAATGTCGAGGGGAAGCCAGACAGCTACGTGAGTAGCCATTGGAAAATGATGTTTATGGCAGCGCGCTTCACGCTCAAATCTATAAGCAGCCATCCGTCTGCTTTGGATGTCTGTATCTCCTCAGATGTGCACCAAACTATTGGTTTAATGCAGCTGACCTCGCTGTGATGGAGTATAGGAGTCTGGATTGAATTAGAGTCAGTAAACATCAGCATAATATTTGTTACAGATATCATTATCATTACCTCTGGGTGACATTCTCCACTTTCATTTCTTAGACAGATTCCTACTGACTGATTACAAATAATGGAAGAACTGTACGAATTTGTAATATCATCATCTCCACTTTCACCAAAAGCCAGATGTGTAGTTTTATTTTTAATTCAGTGCTGCAAGTGTTGCAAAAACATGTCTTCTTTGTAATGTTGATTTATGCGGGTACTTTCGCAGATGCACCCTTATGTGTTATTTTCATGACAACATCGCTCAGCTGGATGGCTCAGACATTAAAGGAAGAGCCATCCTGAATCATTCAAACATCTCTTTGCTGTTTTTTACCGCACATATCAGGTTTCATCTTCTCATTGGTAAATACAGTATTTGGCTGGTCAAAGCTCACAGTTAAATTGGTCTTTTCAGTGTTGAAAATCAAGTTTTTGAGATTACAAATAAAATACCAAAGTGTGATCCACGAATGGCAAAGTTAAAGCAAACGGTTGACAGTTTGATGAATGAAGCATGATTAGTCTCTGAGAGTTGAACAAGAATAATGTGTCCAATACAATTATGCATTTTTAACTACCACAGACAGCCGATTATCGTTAGTTTGCACCTAGACATAAAAAAAAAAATTGTGCTACAAAACAAATTATTTACTGTAAAAAAAAAAAAAAAGTTCTGTTACGGAGCCCCGCAGGGGACATGGGAGAAAAAAAAATTAAAACGGACTTTTGCGAGATCTCGCAAAACTAACTCAGGATCTCGCAAAAGTTTTAGCCGCATTCTTCGGCCTTCGACCTCTCGTTAGCTCGAAGCTAACGGGAGGTCGAGACCTACTACAGCCGGGAGGAACACCGCTTTCCCGGCACATCGTGCCTCGACCTCCCAGTCGGCTTCGAGCCGGCGTCCGAAGAATGTGGCTAAAACTTTTGCGAGATCCCGAGTTAGTTTTGCGAGATCTCGCAAAACTAACTCGGGATCTCGCAAAAGTCCGTCTTAATTTTTTTTTCTCCCATGTCCCCTGCGGGGCTCCGTATTCTGTATACCTATTAGAGTCATATCTTAAAATAGAGTTTGTGTGTGAGTTTCCAGCTTTAACACACCTGCAGCCAAGTCGGTGTCAGAGGGAAATATACCAAAAATGTACATGTGTTATGAATTGTACATAAACATGAGTAATAATTCAAATGACCTGAAAACTGATAAGATTTAAATTCTGTTTGTTTTTTTTATATATTACTTCTTCCATAAGGAGGTTTAAAGTCAAAAGATGTTTATTACCCTGCAGTAAATACATAAGCTCTGCATGTTTTAATGGATGGCAAATATGATTTTCCATTTGTCATTCATTTGTCAGAGGGCATTAGGGGAAATAACAGTCATTAGAGTAAAAGCACAGACATAAAAGACTGCCATAAAATGGATTTCCAAAAAAAAGTAAATTACAGTTTTTAGCCCAAATTAACCTGTATTTTAAAGTGAAATTCACAACCTGATAAGTCATTTATTTTTGAAAGCGTGTATCCTTTTAGCCCCAGTTCCTGGTATGCCAGAAAGCCTACGTTAGCTTATGAGACACTATTTGCCTTGGAGCTTCCTAAGAGCTACATGAAACAGAACTTGTAAATTCCATGTGTCAGAGTGCTTAGAATACCTCATTTGTAGTGTTGTATATTTATTCTAACGTCGGTGCCATAAGCACGTGTCTATAATTTCATTCACCCTGACATTTCCTAACAGAGACACAGAGTCTGGGTCATCTGGGTCAAACCACTGACCCACACTTTCTTCCCCCTGACTCATCCTGTGGTTTTAGCAATCATACCTTACCCACTCTGCTAGGACAGCATATGCTGTTTGTCATATGGCACAGCCTTCCATGTCACTCAGTTACTCGCACGTCGAGTCACAATTGAATCCGTGTATTCAAAAGCTGACTTCTCAACCAAAGATCTATTAATCTTCCAGATAAATTAGCACCGTCAACCTTTTACAGCCCTGAAGTTTTAATTTTGACACCCAATTACCTACTCAGGATATAAAATTACCCCAAAAGGGTTTGCGATAAAGACGATAAAATGTAATTAAGACACAGAAATATTAAAGCAATCCAACATATTTGGTATTACTTTTCTTAAGGATTCTGCAGGCTGTCGAGAATAGAAAATGTGCTCTGACAGAGGGATAATTGAATTGACCACCTTCACCGCCACCTTCAGAGGGCCCGGTGGCGCCAGTGTTCGGCAGCCTCGCCTCTGTCAGTGCGCCCCAGGGTGGCTGTGGCTACAATGTAGCTTGCCATCACCAGTGTGTGAATGTGTGTGTGAATGGGTGGATGACAGGTTGTGTAAAGCGCTTTGGGGTCCTTAGGGACTAGAAAAGCGCTATATAAATACAGGCCATTTACCATTTACCATTTACTGCTATCCTCCTTCGCTTCACACCTCTGTGCCGACGGAGCGGATAGTGATTTCTTTGAGCTTTAGAGAGAAAATAGTAAGATGGGAGTGTATTGATCATTCTTTTCAAGAGTGGAGCTTCACAGATCACTGAGTTTCCCAGGCAGCCAACATTTCTGCACTAGAAGGGATGCTCTTCGAATCCAGCTGCTGGTTATCTCTTACTGAGAGTGCAGGGGCTGCTAAGAGGCTTTACCTTATCATTGTCCAGAATATAAATCACCTTTTATGTACCAGCCCTCTTGTGAATAAACAAAACAGAGAGATTTCAGCTATCCAGCAGTCTGCTTCTTCTTTTCTTGCAGCCTCATCGCCCCAGCCAGCCCAGGCATAGTGAAATGGTATGACAGACGTGTAAAGTTTAGGAACAAAAATGACACTGGCATCAGTTTCCCATATTCTGTATAATAGCAGTTATCCTGCAGTGGAATATAACTAGACAGGGGCAGAGACAAGGTCATTAATTATTGATGCCTATGCAGCCAGAGAAGTGAGTGCACAGGTGAGATTTGCAAGAAAAGTTCTGGTGAGCTGATATCTTTCTCACCCTTAACCAACCGTTTGTGTGGGTCAAGCCTCTTTTTGCAGGCACAGTATGAAGCTGTTAATAATGACCAGTTTATTTTAAGATGAGACCAGTCTGGCAGAACAACAAGGAAATGTGCTGGCAGTCAGGTTACCGGCCCTAAAGGCTTAGCTGCATCACATAATTTGAAAAGATCTGCAACCTACATTCTCGCCCACAGTTTGTTTGTAGTGTTCGGCTGTTCGCTGACACTTGCAGTTTGACGTCACACATTTAAAAATAGATAAATATTTGTGCAATCATGTTTACTGAAATCATCTGTGTCTTTTTGTTTGATGTGATAGGGCAGCGCTGTTTATTTTAGTTAATCTCATTAATGGTGTGTGTATGCATGCATCTGTTTATATTTCTTTTTGTTGTGTCTACCCCTAATAGACAACCATGCACAACAACTACAGTGTAGTGCTTTTTTGTCACAGCCCATTTCCAGCAGCAATGCACCGACTTTGACGCTACATGACCCCCTATGGTGTGTTCTCATCTAATTACAACCCAATTATCTGCACTGTGCAGCTGTGGTCTGGATGCCACAAAGGGGAATGGAGTCTTGACATGCTGACACGGATTGTCTGATTATTCTTTCATATGCGCTGCGTCGTTTCAGATGTGTGCGCGCGTCCGTTTTTTAATAAACGCCTTCTTGACACAGAAGGAGGAGAGAGACGAGCAGGGTTGCTGGGTCAAATGACCAGATTAGTAGCACTCGAGTTAGGGGTATATTTGTGTTATAATTTTAATTAGGTCTAACAAATGCACATCAGGAATGCTGGCCGCCTGTTGATTTGTCAGCTCTAATTTCCATTTTCAACCTCCACACTTAGTCCAGCCATTTAATTCACATTGTTACATCCCAGACGGACTGATTTGGTACTAGGGCTGCCACAAACGATTATTTTGATAGTCGACTAGTCACCGATTATTTTTGCGATTAGTCGACTAATCAGATCATCATCCATTGGACGTAAAACGTACAGCTTATTGCACCAGCAGCATCTGCTCTTATATAACTATCATTAGCTTACAGCTGTAAGTGTTTAAGGTCTGTGCTAACTAAAAATAAAGACAAGATGAGAGTTTATTAAATTTTAATGACATTTGCAGATTGTTTCGGTGAAGTTTAATCTGCTTGACGTTTATTCAGCTGTGTAAAAACTCTAACTTTAATCTCAGCCAAACCGATTTAATCAGGAACCAATAAAATACTAAAAAAAAGCCAAACAATAACATTTTTAAGTTATCTAAGTGACTCATATTATATAAGTCACTTTCGCTACTCAGGTTAAACATGATATATAAGTTATATATCATGTTTAACCTGAGTAGCGAAAGACGGCGGTGGGTTTGAAAACGATTTGCCGGGAGTCCGGTGTTCTCACCGGCTCTAGTGAGCCTTGAACCCCGGCTAACTATCGAGCTAGTGGGTAACAGACGTCTCCGAAAACGTCGGAGCGCTTTTGAAAATATGTGGTGTCCTGATAAACTGAGCAGATATTTGAGGTTTACACAGCTACATTCTCGCCTGAAAATATGTTAAACGTTTATTTTGTGACCCAGAAAGAATAATAAGAGTAATATTAAAACTAACTAGCTGCCGCCATTGTTGGCAACTGAGCTGGGCCGCGCTATGAATTCTGGGACACAGCTTCTTCTTCTTCTTCGGGGTTTAACGGCAGCTGGTTCCTTGTACATGCAGTGCTGCCATCTTCTGTTTCAGTCCGTTATTACACTCTTAAATCCTGCTACTTATTCCTGCGGCTTTTGTGATCTTACAAAGCTTCAAACGACGCGTCGACTATTAAATTAGTCGTCGACGATTTTAATAGTCGACGTAATCGTGACTAGTTGACTAATCGTGGCAGCCCTATTTGGTACTGATTACAGGGGAACTCATTATAACTAAAAAAACAACACCTCGGTAAGAAGGAAGAGAGCGTATGCCCACACCCTGCACCCCTGCATCAAATGTATTACTCTTATGATGAGGCTATTTTTCTCCCACTTTTGTCCTTTCTTGCTGTTTTTTTCTCTCGGTGTGTGTGTGTGTTTCCACTTTTGCTACAGCAGCCCACATCATCTTTATCTTGTGCTCAGCCTACCGACTCTTAGATCAGCTCTGTTATAAGAATCTAAATCACGTCACCTCTCAGGCCAGCATGATAAAGAGATACAAGAAGCGTGGGAACGTTGTGAGACTGCTCACCAGAAAACAGGCCAAAGATGCCAATTTAGATGTCATTTTGTCTTGTTTTGAAGTCCAGCTTGTCTAATAGCAGCAGAGAGGAGAGATGTAGCAGAAAGCGCTTATTGCCTCCAGTGCCTTATCATTCACTAGTGCCCAGTAGCTGAATGTAGTGGGCCCGGAGATTGGAGGGACTGTTGGGTAGCAGAAGGTGATTCTTCATTGGGCCACACTGTCTGATCTGTGCTTGGCAGGCAAGCAGACAGACAGGCTTTTTCTAAATCCTAACCTGCAGTTATCCAGTGGAATTCTAATGTGAAAGCATCTGCAGTGTGGGGGACAGAAGTGAAACCGGGGGTTCCTCCTACAGTGCAGCACCACAATCATATAAGGTCCACTGCATATTTTATTCATAACCACAAAGAGTCCAAAAACACTAACCAAAATCATTTCAAACATTCTGTTAATTAACTGTGAGTTGAAATGTATGCTTAGCCCCAGAGGCTTGGCTGAATCAGACATGTGACCTTATTTTTTGGTGCATTTTCCTCAGCAATCCTCTGCCCCGAGAAGGCCACGCTGAGGTTGAAAACACTAATAGGGAGACTCGATCAAGAGGAAAATTAAGTGTGCACAACGATGCTAAATGGGGTGTTTCGCTCCTGTAATGACTACATAAGTCAAGATGAAATGATGGGACATGTGGCTAATGGACAGTGTGGTAGTTGCAATGCATTTCAATATTCTTGTCAGCATGAATTGGATTTTCTTCTATAACATTTTTCAAAATTTTCAGGGAGCTGAGCCACGGCGGTGCCATTAATCCATTATTGATGCCTCTTCCAAAATGTATGCCATCACATACACAAACACAAACTTTCAGATACTTTAAAGGTCTCAATAAAATGAGAAATTCAGCATAAGTTTTCTAATGTGTTGGCAACATTGTAAGCCAGATTCCACAGTGAAGTAAAGATTTACACAATGAGATTGATAGACGGTAATTTGTGTTGCATTCAAGCAGATTTTTCACAGCCTACTTGCTTCACCTGTCTCACAAGAAGTATTGACAGTCATTCATTATTCATCGCCCAAATTGCCAGCTCGGTTGCCTGTTGGGAAGATGAATGGAAATAGGGGGAACACTCAGTAACGTGTAGGCGGCTGCCTAAAATTAGAGGAATAAAACTGATGTGACCATCTGAGAACTTTTCCTGACACAAATCACAAGGTTTAATGTAGCGCATGTTGTGGCGCTGACCTAAGAGTCTTTATTTTTATCTTTCACCGTCCTTTGACAAGTGATAATCGCGCCTTTTTTTCTCCAAGCAGTCAGCATGTTGAGCTCCGACCCAAACGCGGGCAATGCCGCCTCAGATTGGATTAGGATCTTCCCCTGGAGAATATATTGTTCAGGTAGAGACAAATTCAGTAGGATTTTTCTGTATGTGCTTCAGGAGCTTTTAAGTTAATTTTGTTTGATGATAGAGATGTGTTAAAAGCTCTCTGTTCCTCTCCCTCTCTCCATATATTTATACACCCCTTCTCTCTCACTCGCGCTCCTTTCCTTCCATTGGGAAACTCACTTCAGATTTTCAATTAGCCAGGGCAAAGTTGTCTTCATTAATTACACAACATTAAGATGATGCAGGAGGATTTTAACAGGCAAAAGCAAGGGAATTATGCAGGGGTCCCCAGAGTGGACCTTGCTCCTGTTGCTCTGGCTGAATGTCCCTCACATTGCACTTAGCGGGAGCTTTCACTAAATGTGCAAAGTGTGAGCATGCCTAAGCTGGGTTTACAGCTGTCTGCTTCTTAATGTCAGTCCATAAAGCATCACTTAAGACCTAGAAGTGCCTATCTCAGTCAGGTTCATAACAAGCTTACTGAGTGGCTGTGTTGGAATTTATGAGACAGGACTTTCCTGTATATTTGGTGCTCCCAGCGCATTTTTATATTTAACGCTTACCATCGCAAACATTAATGCGTTCATTATTAGTAACTGACTTTGTCACATTAAAATGCCTGCTCCTTTAGCCCTTGTAATTTTTTAATTGCAGGTTCAAGGTGATCTGCACACAGTGCAGCATTTTGCCCGCCCTGAGCCGAATATAGAGCAGCATTTATTTGGTTTGTTTTGTTGTTTTTTTCCTGGTATTCATGACGCCCCACTGAGAAGAGGATCTTTTGCCTCTCTAGCCTCTCCAGTTTTAAATAAGTAGGCAGAAATCTTTCAAAACCACACTGATCATCCCCTGGCTTACTTATGGTTTTTAATTAAAATTACAGCACGGATCAGCGGCCAAGTACACTCTAATGAAAATGAAGACAGGACGGGTAAGTAAACAGGCTAGACAAGTCTCATGAAACGAATACCGACTCCCATAAAACATCTACATATCTGCATGATGTGTGATCTTCCTGGAGGCCATGCAGAGCAGAGAACCATAACTGTTATGCCTTTATATTCCTCTACTTCTAGAATGTGGCATGTCATTTTAGGCTGTAATGTAGAAGCCACTATAATGAAGTAGCTTGGGAATAGATAGCCATAGATTTGCAATGTCATGGAAGAGGAGAGAGCGAGAGAGGGAGAGAAGATTAGATAGTCAGAGAAGAGCAAGGCATTAATGTCAGCTAGCAAATATAGCTCAGGGTTGTACTGTAGCAGCAGTCCCCTGCCACATGGGAGGAATATAGCAGTGTCAGGTCTCTGTGTGCCAGACCTGATGGATGAGGTGGAGCAACTCGTCAATCACGAGGGCTCCCGTTTCTCCTAATAGATCAGCCCTCACTCTGGGTGAGCCTGCCCTCCGTCATGGCAATGCCACTCCAAGGCAGCCAGGAGCCAGTTAGCCTGCAGTATAAATGAGCAGGTCTCTGTTTTGAGCCCAAAACAACCAGATCCAACTGCAGATTTGTGTTTTTCAGCTGCTTGCATTCTGTTATTTTCCTAGTCTGTCCTGGTGGCACTGTCAGCGGCCAAGTACACTCTATAACATGGCTCAACCTGTTATAGTGTCTGACATGATCATAATGTCAGGACAATTAACCTCTATCTCCAAAGGCTAATGAGAGTCTACGTCTTAATGCGGGTCAGCTGTCATATGCTGTGTGTCTTTGTATTAAAAAACACACCACAGCAGACAACGATGTTAATTTTGCTTTCGAGGCAAATATCAAAAGGTGACTGAAGGTCTGACGCTACAGGATGAATCGATTAACATCTACGCCGTATGTTTAAAGTCAATTCTTCATCACCTCAGCATTTTGTAAAACGGTTTTTACATATTTTTCGTCCCCCTGTGCATTTTGTATTTTAAGTAAACGGTAAGCTGCCAAGCACGAAGCCGCAAAGATTTTTAAGCTTCTGAGCAGCTTCAGCGGTTCAAAGTCTTTTCCAACCTTGATACTGTTTACTGTTTCAAGTTGTACTTTTATAAAATGGCATTTTATTGACTGGCAATGTCAAACAAGGTGAGACCCAGAGGAGCTGGCAAACTGACAGCTCGAGGCAGTGTCGCCCCCCCCCCCCACTCCTCTCGTTCCACTCTCTATACTTGCACCTCGTGGAGTACTACACAAAGAGTTATCTTCTTTGAGCAAGAATCTGTGTTGAGCGTGTTAGCACTGACTTCCTGCCGGGTCTCCCCCGAGCTGCTGCATTAAACTTCATCCTCCACACAGTGAAATACCACAATACTGCTCAGGTTCCACAGCAATTGCACATGTTAAGTACATCTCCCTGCATAATCTCTGTCCTCTGCCCTCAGAGCTCGCACCACACTAATCCAATTTTGGTTTTAATATCCATTTTTGACAAAAGAGCTAGTTTCAGTGCGAGCGTGCACATTTGCAAATAAACGTTCCATACATTTATCATAAGCTCCTCAAATATGGAGCTGAAAAGTTTTTAACTGCACTTTTGTTTCACTCTTTGGCCAAACAGGTGTTAGAATTAACACTCATTTGACTGTCCGGCTCTGCGATAGCGCCCAAAGAAATCTGCGTTTAAAAGATGCTGAAGAGGGCTCGTTTCAGTGGGTTCAATTCTGCAAGCACTCCCCAAACTTCACAGCAATCATTCATCCAGCAGCGCAGCGGGAGTGAGAGCAGGCTTATGCCTTTTGCATGCAAATCTGCTTTTTGTTTCGTCACATTCCATTAATTTGTTGTGTGCTCGTTTTTATTATGTTTTGATTTCTTAAAGAAAACAGTAAATAACAAATACCATCGCAATTAATATTAAAGCACCGTTTGCTTTGAAGACATTAAATAAAATTTGGTGCCAGCGTAGTTAAAATATGATGCGTGTGCTTTGAATTATTCAGCGACATCTGTCATGCTGCAGATGTTGATAAACTGATGTTTCTTTTAAATTTGTGGTTCGTTTTATTACTGCGTGATTAATAGATTGTGTTTATACATGTATGAAAAATTGCTCTTTATCAGACTTCGTTATGACCTGCACTTTCTATGGCACAATTCGGTGAATTTTCTGCAAGCAGAAAACTTTTATTTGCATTTTCTGTCTTGTGTTTTTGTTGAATAAACAAACACACTGTTATTGATCGGGCTTAATGAGAATCCTCTTTGACATCAACCTAGGGAATATGCAGAGAGTGCTTGACTAATAACCACCACCTAAAATTCTTACGGTATTATTCAACACACTGTGTGTGCTCTGTCTCTTGTGTCTTTTCTTTAGTTTTCTTTCTTTTTGCTTATTTCTCTTGGTCAGCAGATCAAACAGCTGCTTGAAAGGGTTTCTCTCAGTCTTGGGTTCAAGCTCGTTTATAACCTACTGGCCACATAGAGCTCATGGACACAAGCAAATATTTTGAAAGGTCATCATAATAACAACTCTGTCGAGAGGTCACACACTTAACATTTCTAGCAGGATCATAGTAGAGTGAACTTCAAAATAAAGTAATTATTGCCTTTAGATGACGCACAAGGCCAAGCTTGGTGAGATTTCTGGGAAAAATAGTCTGGAACAACTTGACTTTATAATTTTGTCATAATTTAGCAGCAGGGTCAAATATGTTATTTTCATCTCCAGTCAGCTTTTTGTGCAGAAAAAAATCTGCTTTTTCTGCATATTCAGTTGTATGGTTTAAATATGCTATTTGGTGTATGAAGCTTTTTATTCCCCCCTTGTTTGTATGTTTATCCAGTGAAAGCGCTGCATGTGTGGTGTTTGGGAGGAAAAGATAACCTGTCATGACAACAGGCTGCCTCACAGTATCTTAATCTGTGATATTTTGTGTTGTGGGAAAGCACCAGAGAGGAGTTGGGTTAAGGTGAGTTTTCTTATTTGTGTGGATAATGGTAAAATGTAACTTTTGATAAAGATTTGATTGATGTCCAGGAGATGTCCAAATGCACATTTTGTGACCTTGAGAAACCACGACAACAGACATAAAGAATCCAGCCAGTCTGGCCTTCGCAGAGCTTGGAAAGCGGTTTAACTCTTCCAAATGAATCCACTGACCTCTCCTCCTCCTCACGAAATTCTACTTCACAAAAACCTCTAAGGTGTATTAACATTTTGAGCCACATGTGAAACTTTCACGACACGAAATGACTTCTTTTGCCCTCCCTATCGACAGACACGTCCTTTAGCGAGGTTGATTGATTGTGCAAGGTGACGCCTTTATTTGCCCTTCAGTCTGACGGTCACAGTTAAGGACTGATCAGGGGAGCATGTGAACTTAACACAAAGCCTGTATAGTGCCCAGTCTGCTCCAAATCTCAGATAAAATAATAAAACGTGTATTTCACGTGCCGCTCATCCACCTTCAGCTGATCTCACGCTGGCCGACAAAAGCAATTTTAGTTCAACTTGTTCTATTTTAATTGTAATCGCTTTCACTGGACTGTAGAAGAACTTCTCTCAGTCAGCCTGTCATAACTCACAAGTCAGAGTTAATCTTGGCCGTCTGCCGTAAAGGTCTTCATTTCCACAATCCTTCCTATTTGTGCTCAGCTAATAAGGATTACCACCGAAAGTCTGTTTACTAAGCTGACTACGAGCAGAATGGATGACAGATGTAGCTTAAGTTAGGTAATCATCCATGACATTTAGAGAAATGCACCTCTGCTCCACCTGCACGTTCACTCCGCCAACCTTTACTCGCAGTATAGACAGCAGACGCAAAATGTGACTCACATTAATGACATTATCATTTTACTGACAAATTAACCGCTTTTTCATATTTATTGTCCGCATATCCACACATTTGTCTTTTGCCATGGTTGTCCATACAATATACGACACATGGCGCATAATGATCTTAATAATTACGGTTATTGATTAATTTCTTTTCATCTCTCACTTATTATTGCTTCATTTGGAGCTCAGAGAAAAAAATGAAAGCATGTGTTTTCTCTCATTTTTATTTGTGAGCTGTGTATGAATGAAATTTCCTGTCTGCACTTAATCACCAGTGATGAGTGCTTGTCCAGAGTCTGAAGATCAAGCTTAATGAATGTCTTTCCATTTTCATTATAGGGAAGGCCATCAGAGTATCCCCTTGTGATGCAAATTGGCAAGAAAGAATGAGATGAGATTTAAGTGCAGTGAAAAATACACCCAACACTTACTACTGCCGCTGCTAAAGAATGCACTTTTCTGTCAAAATGCAAAAAGCCATTCAGTATGGCGTAATAGATTTTAGTGCCTTTCCTCTACTTTGTAAAAAAGCATTTTCTCCCACCTCAGGGTGAGAAGGAGCAGCTGTATCAAAACGTGCAGCGTTCTCAAGCCTGAGTGAGCATCAGGAGGGCTTCCTCCTTGTCACTTTTACATTATGAATACATTTTGGGGTTCTTCTGTTTAAGATGTAAAAAATCTTAAAAAATTTAAAGGTTTGCTGTCTAACACATGTTGTATACTGTGCTTAGTGCTATCCAGACTGCACTGGGGCCAAGATATCTGCTATTTTTTGAATGCCAGTAGAGATTTCATAATGTTTGAAATTCCATCATCTAGGGCTGGGCGATATGGCCTAAAATTCATTTCGCGATATAATTTGAAGCATGTGCGGTAACGATATATATCACGATATATTCTTTTCTTCTGTATAACGTATTTTCCACACTATAAGGCACACTTAAAATCCTTTAATTTTCTCAAAAATAGAGAGTGTGCCTGAATTCTGGTTGTGCTTACTGACCTCGAACTGATTTCTGCGTGCAGAAATCTGTTAAAAAATGTTTTAGTACAACTTTGGTAAGCTGCACTGCTTGATGGATGTCAGAGCATTACGGCTGCCGTAGTGAGGAGCTTCGCGGAGTAATCTGGGTCCAAAACTCCGTCAGCTTCAGGTCCCAAAGTCAAACAAACACTAAGAGTTAAAAACGGTCTAAATTCTTTCATCTTTAATTAAATCATCAGCATTGCTGCTTTATCGGGTGTAACAATTAAGTTTAACATCCAGGCATCCATGAAAACAGAATTTATTAAATTTAACGGAGTTAGAAGTTAGCAGGAAGTTAGCTCGCTAGTTTACACCTAAACATTTCATACCATGTTCTGACTGAGAGATTTTTGAAACTAATTCAAACGTACAGCTCTGCTACCACTTCCAACATAAATGAAGACAGAAAACTAAACAGCAGTGGTGTTTGCAGGGTTACTGAAGTTGGACTACCTGGTATATAATGTTGTGCTACGTGATTGCTAGCGACACAGCTATGTTAGCATAACATTAGCACAGTGAAGCTGGAGGATGAACGCCAACTTTTTTCCACTCGATAAAAGTTAACGTGAGGTATTCTGGTGGTCAGGGACAAATGCAATCGCATAGCAGGATGCTATACATGGAGCTGCGAGAGAATTCAACATTAATGAATTAATGTTACGGAAGTGGAGGAAGCGCAGTTTTTGGCTTTCCCCATATTTCAAAAGTGCTTCATCTCTTTGCTATGACTGTCGCCCGCCATAATTTGCAGATGATAATGGTTTTAGCCGCCGCTTTCGACCAAAACAGGCGCAGCTTGATGACATCACCAACATGCGCTATCGCGATAGAGCGATATAGTCAAAATCTCTGTCGTTGGCCAAATTTATATCGTTTTTATCGTTTATATCGCCCACCCCTACCATCATCCCATTTGTTTTTCTAAAGAAGCCAAAGTTGTTCATTTTGGCCACAAAGTTGTGGAAGTATTACAGACTGGATTCAGTATTTGTTCTTCTTTTTTTTTCAAAAAAACAACAACTTTGAGATTAAAAAGTGAAATTTAAATTTTCATTTGTTCGTCTTTTCATCTGAAAGGCTTAAAGTTGTGCTCAGAGTGAAACAGTCCAAACGTTACCCTCATGATATTCAAATGCATCAAATGATCAGTGTACGCACATAACATTAGCTGTACATTAACTGTGTGTTTGCATTCAGCTCATCCATTGGCTAATCATGTGTGTCAGTGCTTCCTGTTATTTCCTTATTCTTGTATCTTACACATATGAAGCAGATTCTCAAAGCTCCCGGGAATTTCACAAGCAAGACTTTACGTCAGTTTGTGCTGCCCCCTGGTGAACTTACGCCTAATGACGCCTTTCCATTAATTTTGTATGCAGTCATACTGCCTTGCCCTCTGTGCAAACACACTACTTCAGTTAAAAACTTGCATATATGAATAATAAATGACACCCTTGTTCTCCCCAGTATATTCACCGATTTTGTACTTTTTTTAATATGATCATAGAGACTAATCTTTTTTGAATACATGATATTCTGCTTTGTAACAGTGTTTCCATTCACAGTGATCTTGTGTTGCTCATCCACAGTGACCACTGCCCAGCAGCTTCATTAATTAGAACTTCAAACGCCACATAGTGGGAGTGATATGCCTGTGACATTGAAAAGATGGTTGAAAAGATGGTCACACTCCAGCTAAAATCCTCTGCTCACATGCGCCGCATAGCCTCACTCACATTAACATCTTCCAAAATACTGAGCTATTCAGATCATGTATCCGGTATCCCACAGGCATGTTCCCTTTCAGTCACAGAGGTAAATGGTTGACCCTACTGCCCTGTTTTTCAGATGTGCACCTGAAACTCTCAGCAATGTACCAACAATTAATGCCTCATTATCCTTCATATATACTGCATTGATTCCCTTCATCTCCTTATGTCACAGGGGAAATTCTGTTCTGATTTGTGTCATGGAAAAGTGTCTTGCTCCATTATGCCATTGGCTGATTTTAGATTAAAGAACTTGCGCTACATCACCGCAAGCCTTGTGACAGCCCCCCAGCCCGGTCCCCTGAATGAGCTAGCTTGCCAGTGCATCTATATATAACCACCTCAATCAGCTCAGTGGCTAGTTGGACTTTAGCTGACCTTACTGCATTATATGGACCAGAGGGACCTGTGGCTTTACTGACCCGGGCCTGTAAACCTAATGCTCTTTGTGGTGAGCAGCTATTCAGGTCTTCTCATGGAAACACTGGCAAATGACCAACTGCACTGCCAGGACACAGCTCCAACATTAAAATATCTATTTTTCTTTGGTTGTCTGCGCCTTTATAGTTAAAAAGGTTTTATAGTTAAAACCATGTGAAGATATGCACATTTGAGCTCAATATGCACAAACATTTGCAACTGCAGATAAACAGCAACAACAATTTTATGAAGCAAAGAAACCACAACTTTGCAGATCTTTGCTGGTTTCCCATAAGACTTGTGTCTTTGCTACACTGGGCTGGGATAGATTTAATTCTCGGGGATATTTAACAATAACTTCTTTGAAATTCAAGGTGGGTGACACAGAAGTGCAAGTCTCTGCCTAAACTCTATGCTTGTCTGGGTATAATAACTTAGGTCAGCATCTCTTAGGAATCGGTATACTCTTTTTGGTCGTAAAGAGAAAATAACATTACCAACTCCTGGAAACTCACAGGCTCCAGGTATTTATTTATAACTGCTTGAGGGGACTCTCAACAAATGATGAACCCGTTCAGCTGTCAACTCCCACATAAAACTTGTAGCCGGCAGTTTCTCCTCCTCACTGTTCAGTTTGCATTTCAATGACTACACGTCAGTGTAAAAGAAGAACTTGCACAGCAGGAAATCACAGGCAGATTTTTGCTTCCTCGTGTCATTTGTCTTCCTGGGACCTGACCTAACTTAGCCCCCTGACCTGCAAATAAGAGAAATAAGTTGTCTATATATTAATCGTTAAACTCGACCCACAATGTTCAGTGTAGCGATTACATGAAAAATCCCAAGAAAAGACTCACCAACGCGAATAATCATCTCAACGTCCGTGAGACGTACAGAAATGGGGGACGGGAAGCTGATTAATGAAGATACAGTAGTAACAGGAATTTGTAAAGGATTTGTATCCCATCGCGTTGCTCGGTAATCATGTTTTTAGGATGCAGCTTGTCCGCCTGTGTGAAATCCCCTGTTTGTCAGCGAGAGTTTATCCACACGAGAGCTGCTCAGCCTCAACTCTCAAATATATCATCACAACATTTTGAGGCTCGGTAAACAAAATCTTGTATCGTCTCATCTAATCGTGTGACATCTTATCTCGTAAAAACTCCCCCTCAAATTGAAAAATCAACTTTTTCTACTCGTAAATGAAAGTGAATTTCTCTCGCTTTGCACTTTCTGCTGTGAATAGAGAAAAAAGGGAATTTATCCAAGAAAATTAGGATACGAGGTCTTGCACTTTATTGAAACTCTTACATATTTGATGACTTTGATGTTAAAAAGGCTTCGTCCCACTTCTGGTTTTTGTCTTTACTTTGAGCCTTTTTGGCTCCTTTGATTTTAGATCACTGGGCTTCAAAGTAGGTCTGTGATCAGTTATTTTAAGCAAGATGGCAAAGTTGATGCATGGTTCCAGCGACTGGAGAAGGGAATAGTTAAAGTCTCTCAGGGTCACCATATTTTATTCCTGAGGGTCCTTGACGAAACATTGCTCTCTCCTGGTGTGACTCATGCTTCTGGCTCAAGACCAAACTAACAGCCAGTGTGGCAGGGCGGCAATCACGTACAGAAATTACACACAATATTCTGTTGAAAGTAATCCTTGTCTTTGAACTCGTGTCTGATGACAGGCTGGGCTCCACTGGTGCCACTAGAATTTTTCAAATGATGACTGGGGGACACTTGGGGAAACTGCTAAGTGAAATACATAATCAGCGCACTGGTGCACAGATATAGCGGCTCTGCTCATATTTAGTGCACATAGGTGATTATATTTACTTTGAAGAAACTCTTCCCCAAAAAACTGTGATACAGAATCAAGAGTACATGTATTACTTTATATGCAAAGTGAAAATTATGCAAATAAACGACTGCATCTGAAGGTCACGTTGGAGACTCTGATCCGGTAAAATGCCCTCATTTGTTGATTGATGGAAAGTGGTAATAGGAGAAATGTAGGAGTGCTAACTTCACCTTACTGTGCACCAGCTGGCCAAGTCTTCTCAGATTGCGCCTATGATTACCGTTCACCTCCTAACTGGGTAACAACATGTATCCATTTGAAAGAGTTGGTAAGAAAAGCTCAAGGCAAGTTCATAAAGTGCCGAGTATTTGTTTTGTGACAGACGTTAATTCACATCTAATGAGCATTGATTTATTCCTGTGCCGTTCTTGGAGCAGGCATTGATCCATATGTTCCTCTTTCAGGCTGTCACCCGTGCTAGTTATCCTGTCCCCAGAAAACAAGAGCACGGTGTTGAGTGATTAGCACTTGCTCCTTTCTAAAAAGGAAGAAATGCTAATCTAAAATTTACTCAAAGTAGGAGGTAGACCCGTGGGAGTTGATAACTATCCAGCGGAGGTCACTGACAAAGTCGTAATGCAGTCTCCTGGATGTAATAAAGATGCCTGAAAGGAGGCTTGTTCCTGTCTCGTGAATAATACAGCTATGATTGCATCACAACATCACAACAATAGAGGGATTGATGATCACTATTATTTAGCGATCTGTCTCTTTGTGTGGTCCACTGGCTTGGGATGAGGGGCCGATGGCCATTGGAAGGTTGGCTGACCAGAAAAGAGTAGTTACACAGTCCATTTCCCCTCTGTGCTAATTAGCATGTCAACTGTAAAGGCGCCTCCAATGAGGCGTTCAGGGGGGAATAAAAGAAGAGGAAAGGAACAGGGGGCAGAGCCTGTCAAGGAAGCTTTTCTGTGCCATCAAGCTGCCACTAAAACCTGACCTTTACACCAGTCAAGAACGGAGGTCTGCATTTATCGGAGGCAAGCGTTCGGCAATGGGGGGTCGTCATGTTAAGATAAGAGATAAGATAGAACTTTATTAATCCCTCGGGTGGGTTCCTCTGGGAAATTCGACTTCCAAAAAGCACAGCAACGACCAAAGTTACAGTTACAGAACTGTTATATATATATATACACACACACACACACACACACACACACACACACACACACACACACACACATATATAAATACAGAGACAAATATAAATAAAATATACAAAGGGGATAAATAGAATAAATAGGAATAAAAAATAAAAATACAAGTGAATTGCACATTTCAAGTATTGAGTCTATTGCACTGTTGACTATTTACAAAAAGTATTGCACAAGGTATTGTACAGTGAGGTGCAGAGGCACTACAGCTTAGTTGTTCCCCCCTCCTTTGTCCTCCTGTTTCCCCTCCCTCTCCCCTCCAGAGAGGAGTTAAACAGTCTGATGGCGTGTGGGACAAAGGAGTTTTTAAGTCTGTTAGTTCTTGTCTTGGGGAGAAGCAACCTGTCACTGAACAGACTCTTCTGGTTGTTAATGGCCGTGTGCAGAGGATGCCTGGCATTGTCCATAATGTCCATCAGTTTCTTTAATGTCCTTTTCTCTGCCACTGTCACCAGAGTGTCCAGCTTCATGCCGACCACAGAGCCAGCCCTCCTGATCAGTTTCTCCAGCCTGGATGAGTCCTTCTTTGCTGTGCTGCTCCCCCAGCACACCACAGCATAGAAAAGTACTCCAGCAACCACTGACTGGTAAAACATCCTCAGGAGCTTCCTGCAGATGTTAAAAGACCTCAGCCTCCTGAGGAAGTACAGTCGGCTTTGGGCTTTTTTATACAGGTGCTCTGTGTTGCATGACCAGTCCAGTTGATTGTCCATCCACAGCCCGAGGTACTTGTACTTGTTGACCACCTCCACCTCCTCCCCCTCTATCTGAACTGGCAGTGGACCTTCTCTGGACCTCCCGAAGTCCACAACCAGTTCCTTAGTCTTTGAGGTGTTGAGTTGCAGGTGGTTTGTGTGACTCCATGCGACAAAGTTCCTCACCAGACTTCTGTACTCCTCTTCCTGATCATCCCAGATACACCCCATGATGGCCGTGTCATCTGCAAACTTCTGAATGTGGCATAATTCAGAGTTGTAGCAGAAGTCAGAGGTGTACAGCTTCAGCTGTTTTTTTTTAATGGCAAAAAGAAGCAGTAGGATTCAGAGAAAGTGGAGAGGTATAACGGGAGACGGCGTCTGCAACAGCAACACTGATTAGTACTACACCATATGGCAGTGGAATGAAATGTGAGGCATATTAAAAGTAAGAAATTTCAAGTTTTATTGTTGTTAAAGCCGAAGGATTCAAGGATCCTACTTTTTGTTTATGCTACAGCTGTCAACGCTTTATCTATATTGCATCAATTCTTTTTTTTTTCTTTTACTTCAAGAATACATTTTCAGAATGATGGATGACCGGAGCATCTTGGCCTGTAGACAATATTCGGGTGTTGTCGCTGTCATGTCCAAAGGTGAAATACAATTACTTCCCCCTGTTCCCCCTGGATGAGGAGCAGATGCAGACAGAGCATCATCAACATTCAAACAGTGCTCGCAGACACACTGCACCTCCATGAATACAGATTGCATCTCTCTATTGGTTAATGTAAGGTCTTGTTTTCATTCTGCGTTCCCTCACACTCTAAGTTTATTATGTCCAGAATGAATCGCTTTGGGAAGACATTTACAGGATAAGGTCAATTTTCTGGGATTTCTGAGCTGGAGGCTAAAATGAAGAAAGAGGTTCTGCAATATTCCAGCACAGCAAATTCCCCAAGTTCTCCCAGTCTTTTCTAATGTTGTATGAATTATTGCAAACAAGCAAGCAAAATGCTAAATTTGTGCGGCGCTTTTCACATACAAAGAGTCACAAAGCTAATATACAGTATGCAATAGCAAATTAGGGTTAGGATTAATTAAAAAGTCAGAAGCCAAAAATGAAGAGGAAGACTCAAATTGAAAGATTTAAAACAATTAAATATTAAACATAAAAACAAACTTAGACTTACTGCATGAGTTTCAGCACAAAGTCCAAATTGCTCGAGTAAAATCTGTAAAGAAAAGATCTGAAAATCATAAAAAAATAAAATGTCATTGTGACAAATAAGATGCAACAGAACAAAAAGCTCGTCTGTAATATATACAGTATACCATATATATACCATCAGGATGGTTTATCATATGACAGAAAAGGGTGTAAAAGCGTTGTCTTTTTACATCACCTTTTCACAGGTGTCTTTAAGGCAGCTAAATGAAGAGAAAAAGGTATCCTTTGCAGATGCACAGAAAAAGTCATTTACCCTGTGGTGTGGTGGCATGCAGTGTAACTGTTGATTATATGTCTTTCAATCTGAATCTGCTCTCTTCTCACTAGGCATCTGCCTCGTGCTCTGGGTTTCACTTAAGCGGATGTGCATATTTTGCATCTTCTTCTTCCCGCTGTCCCTCCAGGGATGCATAATGCCTCGCGTTGCATAACCTGAGTGTTTCCATTCACAGTACTCCTGCTCCAGGAATAAACATACGCTTATGTTCACAATTTTACTTTTATGCATTTGTTAAAAATTTGTTCCACCCTTGTGTAATTCATCTGAAAGCACAAACAGTGAATAGACTAAGCACATTTTTGCACAGCTCATGCCGTCGCTTCACTCCCTCATGTTTGTTTTGGGTTCTGGCCATCAGAAATCAAATCCCTTCTGTTCATTAGGAGTGTTGGTAAGCATTGTGGTGAAATGTTATATGCTGCGTGTTTGCACCAATGTCTCTAATGGGATCTTGGTTGGCTGTGCAGTACACAGACCAACCCCACAGCAAGGCCACACGCCCACTCCGTGCAGTGAAATGAGATAATAAAGCATGTAATACGCATACATCTGAATGCACACTAAAAACATTACTTAGTATCATATTTCTCCCCGAACAGCTCTCAGTGAACCCAGCAGCAATTTTTGCACAAGGTTGTGCAGACTGGCCCTGTAGCTAAAACCACAACAGTGTTTGTTAGTTGCCCAAGTGTTTCACTCATTTTCAGGGAGAAAGCCCAAGGCTGCTTTTCACCTCATTTTAGGCATGCGACTGTCTGGCACTTGAAATATATTAGAAATGACATATTTTACTCTTCAGGCATTTTCAAACACAGCCAGCCAAGGTCATCAGTTCATCCCGAGAAGTCCGTATGCCTTGATTGATTGATGTTGTAAGTGGAGGTTGTTTGTTTGTGGTTTTCTGAAATGAGGACACACATTGGAATTATTATGGTCAGTCACTTTAGCGGCTGACACCCTTAGAGGTACATTTACAGAAGCTGGTGCCCTGCTCTGTGACACTGAGTCTTGGGATTTGTTTTGATGACCCTCAAGGAGTGAAAAGGAGCCGAGTAATCTGCTGAGGGTGGCAATCTAGCTGCCGTGCGGTGCATTAGGGATTTTCCGTTTCCTCGAGCCCTTTGGTCCTGTGCTGCAGGTGAACAGGTGGACTGTTCGACCTGTCGGATACACAAGGCTCCGGCCACATGCACCTCTGCTGAGCCAGCACACTCATTAAGCCCTCCAAGTAGTGAAACTCAATGGGAGACTGTCCAACCGTTTGCCTGTCTCTTAGGATTTTCGGCATGGCTGCACTGGCAGACCGGAGTGAGATATTTATACGAGCCAAATGTTTGTGTGCCTCTACAGGCGAGGCAGTTTATGTGGAGGAAAACAGCCACTCATAAAAAGGCACTGCTTTCACATAAATAGATATTTATTTTTCTAACGTGTTCCCGTTTTATTGTACGCAAATGCCTCGTAAGATATTTTCAAGCACCTTTGATGTCAACAGAGTGGCAAAATTCACATTTAATTAGCGCCTTGTGTGAGGAACATCTCCCCCTCTTATTAGCTCAGTTTATGTATTTATATCTCATTGTCCTCTTTAGAACATCACTGGGATTTTTTTATGGTCCTTCATCTCTTTAACACACTAAGTACACTGGTTTTCTGTGCATTGATTTAGAGCTGACTTGGATGAGATAGCTGTAAGACAGTGCAGCTGCCATCCCTGCAGCCAGCGCGCATCTGCAGCATGAAGAAGTAAAGGAGCTTTCCTCTCCAGTGGCAGTGTTTGTCTGTCTTTGGCTGTGTGCTTTGTAGTCTGCGCTTGGCTTGCAGGCCCCATTTCCCTGCGCATCTCTCTGAGTCTCCACGTTCTCACTCTCTGACTGGCTGTGGCAATAAGAGCCTCATCACTTTATGGCCCCAATCGCAGGATGACGTTCTTCTTCCTGGTGCTTTCCTACTTGTTCTCAATGCATAATTGAAGTGCCTCTGGGTTCTCAGGCTGATTGAAGAGTCTTGTTGGGATGGTAAAGATCTAACGGCAGAATTAGTCAGGGATGTCTAATAGTTTTTCTCCTGCCATTGTCGTGACTTTCTTTCTTTTGGTGTCTTGTCCTCTAAGGGTAGAGAATGTTGTCAGGTGTAAAAGAGCGTGAATGTGTCAGTGCAGACAGCAGGGATAGCTTTGGACAGGCAGAGAAAGGCTCGTCTGTCTTTAATCCTTCCTGGCACGATTGATTTGGAGTCACTTTGCTGTGAATAGACCTTTCAGCTCTTCTCGAGAGAGATGGGGAGACATGGTGAGCCCTGCATCATTGATAGGTGCATCACTGAGGGCCCCTAAACACCGTAGTCGAGGCCCAGATTGCAGAGTGGAAAGCTGAGGCATCCAACCAGAACCGGCCCAGCACTGCAATATTTTGGATGCTTGACTAAACACGTGATGGACAGTGGAAAGGCTTCCTCTATGGAAACATATCAGCGCAGAATTGAAAAGACAAGTGTTTTGGTCACATTATAAGAGCACACGGGCAAAAGCTGAAAGTCAATTGAGATCCGCAGACACTGTGCACTTGACCCCATAAAAGTTCAGTTACCTTCAAAATTAAGTGTAACTGTTCATAGAGAGCAGCATACCGTCTTATCACTCAGTCAGTCGGGCAGCACGAGTTCTCTCACACTGCGTGATTTTGCCAGGATCCCCTCGCTGAATGAAACTTTAACTTAGGCAGACGTAGCTTTTTTAATCTTACATTCCACATCTGTCATCCCTCCTCAGAATTCATGCAGTGTTTATTCTGAGCCTGAAAGCACCTCCACCATTGCAGTTTCTGTGAATAATTTACTTGTTATACAACTCACATTGGCCATACAGCGTTCGCGGGGGAATGGCTAGGATGCCCCCAGAAAGCCTGGGGAGACAGAGGGTGGTGAGTTTTGCTGAAAAGCTGTATATGGCCTACAGCTTACCTCGTCTAGCACCATAGGGCAAAGAAATATAGTGAAACATGTGGGTCACATAATGTTTTTATTCATAAATGTATCTTTTGAAGCAGATTTGCTCGTGTCTTCTTCAATATTTACGCATCTAACAAATTCCAGACACTGTCAATAGGACTCTGCTGAATGTATTTGTATTGTGTTCCGAAGTGTCTGAAATGTCCTTCTTTAGAAATAATCTGTTTATTTGTGCTTTCAAGATGAACATTTACAATATACCTGGCCTGCAGCTGTTACATGGCTTTATACTTGCATTCAGCAAAAAGCGGTCAATAGGCATTGTGAGAAGTCACAGTATGATCCCTGCTATTGACAGTTTTTGTTCTCATTCAAGTCTTCAGCAGCTTCCTTTAGGTGAGTCAAAGAATAAACCAGGAGTGAAGATGTGAAAAATATCTACCACCCTTCATTTTCTTTTGTTTGGCCAAGTCTGGCCACCATGGAGGATGGATAGAATAGAGAATTTATTTATCAGGAAGGAGTCTTAAAAAATAACCTTGTCTGACAGGCGCACGCAAACACTCTCTGTGGAGGGTCTATCCTTAAAACGATTCCTTTTCCTTCACAGCATGCTTCAAATGGGACCTTTTCCACTCACTGGGTAGAAAATACAGATCTTTACTGTCTTTACTTTAAGGCTTTGTCACTTTTATTTGATGTTTACAGTTGATTTATTATGTTTGTTGTTCTGTGATTCTCTCTCGCAGCTGGCAGGGTGTTGTTCTTATGTGATAAAATGAATCAGTGGCTTGCAAGAGCATCTGGTGAAAATTGAAAAATCTTCTTTTAGCCCCGATGAATATCCTCTGTCTTCATTTCAGTGCAAAATCAATGCCGGCTGGAGCAGAAGACTTTGTGTGCCGGGGTGGGGGAGGTTTTTTTTGTTTTTAATTTTCTGGTGAAAAGAAAGATGGAGCTGCAGTAAAAGGCGAGGGGGTGGGGGGGGGCGGTGTTAAGTGATAAAGTGGCTCCATCTTTAGCAGGGCATTCGGGCTGGCATTTTCACCAACTTTATGGTTTATTGTGCTCTAACGGTACAATTGCTTCCTAATTCCAGGTGTAAGTATAGCTAAGCAAATATCTGTAACATGTTTTTTTCAGTTTATCACTTGTTTAGTCTCAGCTGCAGTGAATTTGGTAGCCTTGACAATCTTTCTCTCTCCAATTCGCATAACACACTCTGAACTTCAGAAACTCATTCAACTGGTATCAAGCTCTTGCGACGAGGGCAGTCAGAAAAGAAAGTAGTACTTTGACAAAAGCTGTCATTCTTTATGACAGGACGCGACCTCTCACAGGGATCATTGTGTGAAAAGGTCCTCCGGTGTCCCTCGCACACACTTACACCCCATTCCCTCTTAGTGGGGTCCTGTGTCGGGTGGCTCCGTGTCACTGAGCCAGTAACTGCAGCAGCTGATAATTCTCCAAGCCAGTCGCTCAGATGAAGGGTCAGCCTTATTTTCTTCTTCTCCTCTCCCTCCCTCGAGGCTTGGTCTCTTTTTAACTTATACACAGCTCGCAATCTCTCTGGATTTAATACTCTATCCGTCTTCTGCAGACCTCCTGGTTGACCTCTGTCACATCAACTTCCTGTTTGGAAAGTTGCTTCTCACAGTTGCTTCTCACAGTATTGTTGCAATTATTTTCACCCTGAGCTTGTTATAAGGCCCCCAGCAGTAGGGTCCCATTCATCTAGCTAGGCAGTCGCATCACACGTGTGCCTGTATCCTCCAGCAGAAAGTTAATGACGCGCTGTGCTCTGTGCACCTCTCTACTGTTTTTTTGTCACTTCTTCCACAAATGACATTTAGACGCTGAACTCCAGACGTCTTTCCAACAAGGTGCTCTCACAATATTGTCCAACGCGTAGGAAAAGGTCAAACGCCATATTCTCTCAGCTCACTCTTACACTACCATTGATTTTTAAAGAATGGCTCCACACCAAGCACAATTACATGCGCTTCTCCCTCCTGGTTTAAGTGCTGTTCGCTTTCTGAAGTCAATCCACTGTTTAGAGCAGCTGGCTTTATATTCCAGACTGCAACTATGTTTTTTTCATTATCACAGCTGGAAGATATCTTCCCCTCAGCCTCAAATATGAAAGCAACCTTAAGGTTGATAAAAAGAGGGGAGCGTCTCTTGTGCAGCGCTTACACAATGGGAGCAACACAAAGCAGAACATCATCCAGGCAAAACAGCCGATTTGTTTTGACGGTGTTTTCTATTATCTAAACAAGAAAGACTTCGAAAAATTGTAGCAATAAAAAAGTCGGCCCCTCGCCGAAGATTGTTAAAAGTTACGTAGTGGACGTGGAAGGCTGTTGTGTGTCACCCTCAGCTGCTTAATGATGGGCTGCATGGGTTCAGGAGATATTGAAACTGTTGTTTATATCTGCAGGTATACGTCAGGTTCATATCTCAGACCTCACAAACAATATTGCTGGTTATTTATGTTCAAGGACATTATAGGAGACTGTCAGAAAGTATCCACAGTGTGAGCGCAACAATTTTGCCACATCACAGGCAAATTCAGATTATTGGATTTTTTTTCACAGATAGGGGAATTAACTCCTCATTGATATAATACCAATGACTGCCTTTATTTTAAGGCCTCTCTATGAATATTTAAAAGCTTCTCTAGTATTTTGGGATTCGTTGATCCTTCCCTGCAGATGGCATATCAAAACACGCCTGCCCCACAATTAAAAGAAGATAAGGAGCTCAGCAGAGGCACTCAATGTCAAGCTCAGAAGTACAGTGCTTGAGGTCAGATAACACAGATCAGAGCTTTTACTAGAGGCACCTACACAAAGGTCTGATGACAGCATGTTGTAGTCGTAGTAGAAACAGGACAGAGATTACACCGTGCTCTCGGTAGGCTCAGATCAGACAGATTGAGCGGGGGTTGGACGGTTCCACAGTCACTTAAGAGAGCGACACACTTGGACGAGCTCCCTTCACTGGGCATTAAACACAATTAAGAGAAGGCATTGTAACGCTCCCCACCTGGGCTCTTAAACCTCCTGGTGCTCCCCCTCACTAGCTGTAAATCCGCTCTATGTTTCTGCCCTCTTAAACTCACTATTCGTCCTCTGCTTCCTTGAATGCCTCCTCACTCTCTGTAATCTGGCCTTCTGAATGGTACGCGTGCGATCCTGTATATTAGCCGCTCTGCATAAGGACACGACCTTTTCCAACATTTTCAATTGACATTTTTATTCTCCCGTTTTTAATCAGGGAAGAATAAAGGGCCAGTTGCCTCTGAATTATTTAGATTATGAATGACCGAAAGTCTTTTGAGCACTGATGTACCTTTCCTTCACTCTATCAGAAGTGATCATGCTGATGCTTGTTGGTCTGTTCGCAGCAACCTTGTCAACCTTGACAGCAGAAAGACTTTGTTTATGCGTTGTGGAATTCGGCTTTCAAGTATCTTTGAGGAATTTATGCACAATCATTCTTTCGCTTTGTCCTCACTTCTAATTGCTCGTAGTCATTTCCCAGGCTTTGTGAGACCAGGTGTATCATTCATTCAGCAGAATATGCTGATGTCTGTATACGTTCTGAGGAGTTTCTGTGGAGGTCACAGCTTGTACATATCACAGGTCAGTGAGAGTAGGACGTGGCTCATTTGGTATCTGAGAACAGAATTCTTAGGCTCAGTTTACGTATTTACAGATCCTATAGGACTCATTAGACCTGAGGTATCTGTCCTCACTTCACGAGGTCTGCAGCTGCGATCCCAAAGTTGCACATCAGTTATACGTCATCACCTAACATCGCCGAGAGCGACTTTGAGTACACTGCACCGACTAATTTGTTTCCAGTCACTTTGTTGATCAACACTTGTGTGCATTTGTCTAACTGGAGCTACACTTGTTTGCTAGGGAAGTGCTGATAGTGCAGCAAATTTTCAGGTTTGTTATTAGCTGACAGTTAAACTTTGTCAGCTGCTGCAGATTATCTCTCCATGTGGCTGATTAATTATTTAATAGTAAAATAAGAGGAAGCAGTTTGCAGCAGACACATATCTTAATTTCTTCTTGATCACGACTGCTTCTGTATACTGTGAAATACTTTTGTGGGGCAAAAAAGTATTTAGTCAGCCACCGATTGTGCAAGTTCCCCCACCTAAAATGATGACAGAGGTCAGTAATTTGCACCAGAGGTACACTTCAACTGTGAGAGACAGAATGTGAAAAAAAAATCCATGAATCCACATGGTAGGATTTGTAAAGAATTTATTCGTAAATCAGGGTGGAAAATAAGTATTTGGTCAATAACAAAAATACAACTCAATACTTTGTAACATAACCTTTGTTGGCAATAACAGAGGTCAAACGTTTACTATAGGTCTTTACCAGGTTTGCACACACAGTAGCTGGTATTTTGGCCCATTCCTCCATGCAGATCTTCTCGAGAGCAGTGATGTTTTGGGGCTGTCGCCGAGCAACACGGACTTTCAACTCCCGCCACAGATTTTCTATGGGGTTGAGGTCTGGAGACTGGCTAGGCCACTCCAGGACTTTCAAATGCTTCTTACGGAGCCACTCCTTTGTTGCCCGGGCGGTGTGTTTTGGATCATTGTCATGTTGGAAGACCCAGCCTCGTTTCATCTTCAAAGTTCTCACTGATGGAAGGAGGTTTTGGCTCAAAATCTCACGATACATGGCCCCATTCATTCTGTCCTTAACACGGATCAGTCGTCCTGTCCCCTTGGCAGAAAAACAGCCCCATAGCATGATGTTTCCACCCCCATGCTTCACAGTAGGTATGGTGTTCTTGGGATGCAACTCAGTATTCTTCTTCCTCCAAACACGACGAGTTGAGTTTATACCAAAAAGTTCTACTTTGGTTTCATCTGACCACATGACATTCTCCCAATCCTCTGCTGTATCATCCATGTGCTCTCTGGCAAACTTCAGACGGGCCTGGACATGCACTGGCTTCAGCAGCGGAACACGTCTGGCACTGCGGGATTTGATTCCCTGCCGTTGTAGTGTGTTACTGATGGTGACCTTTGTTACTTTGGTCCCAGCTCTCTGCAGGTCATTCACCAGGTCCCCCCGTGTGGTTCTGGGATCTTTGCTCACCGTTCTCATCATCATTTTGACCCCACGGGATGAGATCTTGCGTGGAGCCCCAGATCGAGGGAGATTATCAGTGGTCTTGTATGTCTTCCATTTTCTGATGATTGCTCCCACAGTTGATTTTTTCACACCAAGCTGCTTGCCTATTGTAGATTCACTCTTCCCAGTCTGGTGCAGGTCTACAATACTTTTCCTGGTGTCCTTCGAAAGCTCTTTGGTCTTGGCCATGGCGGAGTTTGGAGTCTGACTGTTTGAGGCTGTGGACAGGTGTCTTTTATACAGATGATGAGTTCAAACAGGTGCCATTCATACAGGTAACGAGTGGGGGACAGAAAAGCTTCTTACAGAAGACGTTACAGGTCTGTGAGAGCCAGAGATTTTCCTTGTTTGAGGCAAGGCAAGTTTATTTGTATAGCACAATTCAACAACAAGGCGATTCAAAGTGCTTTACAGAGACATTAGAAACAAGAACAAATAAAAAGCATGATTTAAAATTGAGGTGACCAAATACTTATTTTCCACCCTGATTTACCAATAAATTCTTTACAAATCCTACCATGTGGATTCATGGATTTTTTTTCCACATTCTGTCTCTCACAGTTGAAGTGTACCTCTGGTGCAAATTACTGACCTCTGTCATCATTTTAAGTGGGGGAACTTGCACAATCGGTGGCTGACTAAATACTTTTTTGCCCCACTGTAAATGTGCTCCTCCATGTCTGTTTGTTTGCATGCACTGCAGGTTTGTTGTACATATTGCTGACAGGCATTAAAGCTTTCTGGTGCAGTGGTGCAAAGATGAGAAGAGAAGAGGGCAGCGGTGTTAATAGAAAGGAGGAAAGAGTAACGGTGCAATCATTTACCCTGGTTTGTTTGCATATTTTAGCTCTCTTTGCTTTTCATATATATTGCCATATATATGTTCTATTGATTTTTATGCTCTTAGGTCTCCATAAAAATGTGACTCTCTAAGCGGTGACCATGTACTGCTCTGATCTTTGATAGGAGGACTCGCACATCAGCAGGCGTGACAGTCTAAGCTTTCCATTAACACTTTATTGCATTAATGGATTCTGCAGGTCACACACACACATAGCAGGAGCCTGGCGGGGTGACAGGGTGAGATTAGGGAATTGCTCCCTCTAGGTGAAACTCAACTCTACTGCAAGCAGATTTCATAAAGTTGGGAAGTTTTCATTACAGCGATTGGCAGTAATTACATGTCTGTTTGTTCTGGATTTAATGAAATCAGCTCGAACGTGCAAAACCAGCATGGCCCGACCCCAGTTTTTGCTCTAATCACTGGCAGAGCGTTATTGGCTTATTGTAGTTGTAATTGGTGTAAAGTCTCTCGTTTTTTGACCAGTGTTTGGAGATGTATGATTGTGTGGGCAGTTCCTCAGGCTGCTGGAGGGGAAATTGAGACTGTCGCACTGGGACTTTTGAGGTGGGGATGGCTTTTAATTTAAAGCTAACCTTACTCTTTGAATTACTGTTATTGTTCGGCAGGTCTCGCATTAAACCAACGCAGCCAGTGGAGAGCTAAAGATGAATTTGAATGCTAATCATTTCTGCAGCTTACCCTGAAAAGGTTGTGCCTGTCTGTTTGTTTTCTCACCTTGTCGTCTGTCTTATCTTTTGCCTTGCAGTTATGTGGCTGCGGGCTGCTCGGTGTGGGCATCTGGCTCTCGGTGTCTCAGGGAAGCTTCGCCACCTTCTCACCCTCATTCCCTTCACTGTCAGCTGCCAATATGGTCATTGCCATCGGCGCCATCGTCATGGTAACAGGCTTTCTCGGTTGCCTGGGTGCCATCAAGGAGAACAAGTGCCTGCTTCTGAGCGTGAGTTAAATCCGGATACCTACAAAAATATTTTTTAAAAGTCACACATCTGTCAACAGCACAAATGTGCACATTGTAGTTCTTAATTTCTCTCACTCGAGCATTTTATGACTGAAATTCATTTGTAGAGTTGACCGCTTGCAATCAGTTGTATTCAAAAGTTTTGGCACCCCTGGGGAAGCTGCATATTTTATCGGTAAATACAACCCTTGCAGCAATGAAATATTAAGATGAGCTTTTCATGAATGTATAAAATTGATAGAAATCGTGGCAGCGGGCCAAAGTTTGTGCAAACTTATAGTAGCAGCCCTAATTTCATAGCTTGGAAATGTTTTTAATGGACCACTAAGAGTCATAGTTATTTGTCAGAGATGAGAAACGGAAAAAAGCAATGCCATAACATTTTGAGAACTGCTCGTATTTTGTGTCTTTTTGCTGCAAGGCTTGTCTGCACTGTCACACGCAAGCTGCAAGCAAGTGTCTATACTCAAAGGCACACTGGTCACAGGCCACCAGGAGCTTTTTTTGTATTTGTCCTATTACCAGACCCTCGGGAGAGCTAGGTGACTGGGGCTACTTCAGTAATTCAGTCTGCCCTCTATCGAACCTCAAGAGTGCACAAAGGAAAATTAGAGCTGAGCAATAGGATTCCCCCTTTCTGCAAATTAATACCAACTAATGCATGTCATTGCCATGGCTCTGGTCAAAGCCCAGTGAAAGGAATTTCAGGCGGGGGAATTAGTATTTGCATAGAGCACACCAAAAGCCACTTGATGTTTTTGAAGCTCAAGATTTGAGAATGTTCTATTATTCATTACAAAGACTGTTCTGTCTTGACGTTGCACTGTTTGCCCAAAGTTGTACAAGTGTGTTATCTTAAGCACAAGTTAATTATGAGAGTTCACCCAACAGAATGAGGTTTGCAGGGATCTGCTGCAGAAAGGCAAAGAAAAAAAAACTTTCATGTATAGAAACTTTAAATGAGAAGTGGAGTTGGGGCTCTGAGTACTTAACATCACAAACAGCTCAATCCCTTGAAGCTCTTGCATCAGTCAAAAGCCCCACCAAATCCTCAGCGTTAGACATGGCTTCCTTCACCTGCCAATTTGCTTTGCAGAAACAGTTCATTTGATTGCAAATGCCAGGAAAAGTATGACAAGTTAACTGCGGGTGAACAACAATCATTCTGTGGGCTGCAAAGCCATATGCAGCAGCAAACCGTTGTAACTATGTCGTGTGAGCCGTGACATAAATAATAGCTCGCACCCTCCCTCCCAGATGAGTTTGGAATTAATGGGTTTTTCAAAAATCTAGGTTTGCATGCCTCCTCCCGTGCTGTGCAGAAGAGCTTGGTAAATACCGTGCTGTAATGGAGTCAAGTAGAGAGAGTAGTAGATGAGATGCAAGGCTGTGCTAGAAATTAATCTTAGGAAGTATTAAACCTTTTATACTCCCCTCAAACATTCACAAGCCCTCCAGCACCGAGATTCTCCTTTTTTCCTCCCACCATCACTCCCACCTCTTCCTTCATGTCTCTTTTTCTAATTTCCTTCTCCCTTTTTAAATTTGCTTTGTTTATGTTTATGGATTTCTTTTTCTTTTTTTTGTCTTGAGAAATGTTGGTTTCTGTGTATGCTGCTTCCAAATGAAACCATTAACTGAAACCTGGAACGTTTTTGGGGGAAATTTACTCATTTGTTTTATTGTCAAGAGCAAAAATGAGAAGATTAATCTAGCTGGTAAATATAAAGCTGCTGCCAGAAACTGTCCAGCCAAGCTGAACAGTATAAATGGAGGGGTCAGTAGGTAACGCCAGCTAGCTTTATTTAGGGCTGGTTTTACAGTCATGTGAAGTGATTCGCTGGGTCATAGCTGGGCAATTAACCTTAAAATACTACAGCTTTATTTTTTATTTGGTTTTTCCTTGATGATGATTCATGTGTTAATTATTGGGTTTTAAGAGATGCCAGCTGGCAGATAAAGCCAGGCTCTAGTTTTTTGTGTCTTTTTGTTTCAGTCTGAGCTAAACTAATTGACTGCTAGCTCATCTCATTTAACCCTTGCCTTATGTTTCACAAGATGTCAAACAATTGCTTTAACCCAAATTAAAAGATCATTAGATGATCCGTGTATCTCCGTGAGTCACACAATACATTTGAGTTTGGAGTATAAATAAATGCGCTTTAAATCACAGATGCAAGTCTTACTGTGAAGTTTGTGAAATACTCAGATAAAACAGCACTTAACTGCAAAAGAAGCTTAGCTGTTCAGAGTTTTGTTCACAAATTCAATTTACAATATTGCCTGTGCTGCTGTTGTAACAGTGCTCTTCCTCTTTCTGGCAGTTCTTCATTGTCCTGCTGATAATTCTTCTGGCGGAGGTGATTTTGCTCATCCTGTTCTTTGTGTACACAGATAAGGTAAGTTGTTATGTGTTGTGTCCGAATTTTGTTTTTTATCATTCCAGCTAAAGACATTAAAAGAAAGCTCTCTCACACACAGATGATCACAGACAAATGCAGAAAGCAATAAACGGTGTTAGTGTGATAAGCATACCTAGATTCCAGTTGCTTCCGGGTATCAGAGTTTTCTGTTTTTATATTTGGTTGTTTCTCTGTCAGAAGCTTGAGTGTCTTCACCCCACCATTAACACAGCAGTCAAAGGTTAGGCCACAAAATTCAACTCAATCCCCAACAGTTGGCTCCCCCTAATTAGTTCCAGGAATATTTCCCATGACCCCTTGAATGAGGTTAAATCAGGTGAATGTGTGGGGTAACAGCAGATGCCTACATGCAAAGCTCTGGATATTACCGATGCTGAATTCGTCTTCGTCTTTAATCTGATCCAACCACAAATGTTTCATCCCGAAGAAGACAAGTGTCTTGTGCAGGACGAGCGATGAAGACTTCTCTGTTTTCAAGGACATGTCGTTGATAGATCCGTCTATTTATATATTTGCTCTCTTATGTCACACGGCCCTCGGGACATCAGCTAATTCTGCCTCTTTGTTCTGAGGTTATTGCTCAAACCTAGTCTCTCAGGCAGATAAAGGAATTCATTTAGCAGCCAATCCATTCTCAGATTCAGATCGGGTCTCGCAGGCACACCCTGTCAGGAGTAAATATGTCTGTTGCCTTATCATCAAAATATTACCGGCTTAACCGTGATCCCTCCGGCGGAATTTAAATAGAAAGCCTCTTGACTTCACAGCAGTGCCTTTCCCATCACCTGTGAAGTCAGTAAAAGATAGCCCAGTAGTGCTGAGGATTTCCTAAATGAGAAATCAGTTGAGTCTGCATTAGCAAAGCATGGGGCATTACCCGGGGAAAACTCATTCGCACAAGTTCCAGTGAATACCCACCATATTTTATGTTTGTCCCGTTCTTGCCAAATTACTGTGTTTATCCTGGCTTAAACCTAATGGAACGTGAAACCATGATAATGAGGATCACAACCAAATATATTTCCCTTTATTGGTCTTCAAATGTCATTGGAAGGCAAAGCGTTTAAAGTAAATTGCACGTTATTGGAGATGACACTTTCAGACTGCTCTAATCAGGATGTCCTGCAAATTTAGGAAACTGCATTAGATTTTAAAGCTTGTCTGTTTGGCTAAAAGGACAATCACAGACGACCTTCACATATTGCTTTTTGTTTTGTGGTTGGGTTTTTTCTCCGTCTCCAGTGAGATCTTGTATGCCGTGTGAGGCTCCCCTCGTCTTCTGCTACAGGCTGTGATCAGAGGAATCACTAATTCACTTTTCTTATTTGATCCCCTAATCACACGGTATTTATTAACAAGACTGGAAGACATACGGTACAGTAGTTGGCAGCTTTTAAACGTGTATCGACGGAGGCAAAACAGATATCGTTAGCTTCATAGCATAAGTGCCTAAGTCATTGACTTAGTCAAATGACTTAGGCAATTATGCTATGAAGCTAACGATATTTTAGTCTCTCAAATAGGTCATATTTAAGTCATGACTGACTCTTTGTGCATACTGTGATCCTTCTGGGCGACAGTCTGTTGACAGGTGGGAGGGAAAGACAAACATATAGTATCTTGTGTTTGTTGCAACATGTTTTTTTCGTTTAGCGTCCGTTTCCACCAGTTTAATCCTACTTTGGAGGTACCGCTCAGTCCCGTTAATAGATAATTTCTCTCACGTCTTCTTCACCCCAGCAGTCTTGCCTCCAGGTATGGCTAATGCGTGGGCACTCCCTCATTCCTTCCACAGCCCAGTGGTGTTAAGCTTTCTGATTAAATGCCATGTAGAGGGCGTAGTATAATAAAGGCTGGCCCTGCAGTTAGCAACCAGCTGACTGCAGCAGATGGCTGGGCGGCAAACCAGATTACAGCCATCCGTCTTTAACGCTCTGACCTCATTGTGCCGCCGTCGACCCAACACGCTGAGCTGAACACCGGTGAAGGTTTATTAGCTCAGAATGAGGAAGCAGAACTTTGCAAGAGAGACAGGAAGCACCGGAGCATGTACGTAGGGATGTCGGGAGGGCGAGGAAGAAATGAAGGAAGGGTGGAAGGTGTGGAGAGAGGTGGAAGAAAAAAAAGAGATATCAAAGGATGCTGGGAAGAATGAATGTGTTATGTGTTAGGGTGCTGAAGTACACAAAAAAAGGGGTAGAAAGAGGTCAGCCATGTCAGAAATGAAATTAGATGTCACTGTAAAACTTTAGGAAAAGAATCAGGAAAAAGGAAAACACGGAGTCATGGAAGAGGAAGGAAGCCAAGTTTGGCTGTGGCACATCCTTGATGTCTTACTCAACGACAGCAGCAGTCACATCTAGCTGCGTGTGTCGTTTGTGCAAAGACAGAATTATGTTCAATTCCTGGCTGTGCGTTATTTCCCAACCAATTAAAGCTGGAGTGGGGCTCTTCCCCTGACTCTGTCAAGTGCCCTGGCCTCCGTCTACAAAACACAGGGTTGCAGAGCAACTGAGGGAATTAAGTAACGTGTTTAATAATGTGCTGTTTGGATTCACATCATTTATTACAATTTCAGGGCAGTAAATGTATTTGTCCTGAGCTTTGCAATTAGAGCAACAGTGAAACGTTGTTAGCTTCTTAGTTTCCCAGTAGTCCTGAAACTAAAACCAGTGTTTCCAGACAGTATGTGACCCAACAGTGACTGCGTATGAGAGGAAAAAAGCACTGAACATGTTTGAAAGAGGTTCGGTCTATCCTTAAAGAGCATGCAGCAAAAGACTGAAGATGTGACAAGAGACAGTTTTATTTGCTTCACGAAACAGTAAAATAAGTGGCAATTTGATCTGGGTTGTTTAGCTTTGAATATGTTTTATTTAAATAGTATTTAATGGTAATTTCATGCTTGAAACTCTGCATTTAGGAACATTTGAGCCTGAAGTCTGGTATTTGTGATAATGTGAGCTTTGTGTACCATACCCTGACAGAAGTTAAGTTTGGTAGAGGTTGACTTGGGTTCAGATGCTATGTACTTCGGTGCATTTTACATCAAATATGAAATCTACTGTGATAGAATATCAGCTCAACTGTCTGTCACTTTTTTAAACATTAAAAAACAGCGTTATCTGCACCGCCTGTCTCGTCAGAAACCTGCGTATGCAGGCAGATCTCTGGTTCTTTGCATTATAGATGAGATTTGAAGACAGGTGAGTATGTGTGGAGTCGCTTCATCATTTCTGCATCCAAAAGAAAAATGCAATAATTCCAGGGAGTATTTCACCGTAAAGTATATTTTTAATTATTATGCAGCTGTCGGGTAAACGATGACGTGAGCTACTCTGGTACTGAACGTTAATGTGACGTGAACATTTGCCAGTGTGGGAACTTGGGAGTTTGGGGCAGTTTGATTAGAAATTTCACAAGAAAAGCTATTCAACACCCGGAACACAACAACAGTTAGTAAAGAACCAGAGTTACTAGCTGGTAAACACAGGGGAGCAGCTACAACTTAACAATAATGTATTTAATTTAGTAGTTGACCAAGAAGAAAGTGCAGGGACAAAAAAGAAAGAAAAGTGTTTTTAAAATAACAATCAATGATTATCCTTCATATTTTTTGCTAGTGTGAATATGTAGATAAGATATTAGCCATTTTGAAAGTTCAAAGCTGTTCCTAAGCACTTAGCCATCCATAAAATCAGATTCAAGTTCAGGTTTTTCAGTGGAAAGTTGAGCACTTGTTAGTCTTTAAACACTGACCGTGGTTGGTATCCTAAGATAATTCCTCTGTTTTCCTGTCAGCATGCACAGAACATGCAGACAGATAAATGTATTATCTATCTATAGTTTACCTGCCGCAGGTGCCAATACACTAACTCCCAATGGTCCACTAATTCTTTCCTTTCAGAGCCTCATAAGATCAGAATTGGATGCTGTACAATTTTCGTAAGATATTAATTGAGCAAACTGATAAAATAAACGTTTTGCTCGTCTCTTCTTGTCAATAGAAAATTGTACTTAGTAGTCAGGATAATCTTTTAATGATATACGTTTGCAAATGATAGAATACTGCATGATGACCTCTTTATAACTCAGACTGTTTTTAGTTCACTGTGACCCGTTATCATGCAGGGAAGGAGCAGTACCTGCTAGATAAGAGCTTAACAAGCAGTTTCACTTCGTGTCAGGTAGAGGAGCCTCTCTTGGCGCACACACACACATATACACTAGGGGTGCAACGATACACAAAATTCACGGTTCGGTTCGATACTTTGGTGTCACAGTTCGATATTTTTTCGATACAAAAAAATGTTCATGCTTTTTTAATTTGTCATTTATTAAAATTATAAATATATATTTTAACTCAAACTTACAGTTTTTAAATTTAATGTTGCTGAAACAACAAAGGGATGAAATAATAAATCTATCTGATCGAGAAATCCCTCATCTTTGGAAAAGAGAGTTTATTACAGAGAAATGGCTCTTTCCAAAATAAAAGCTATACTATACGCTTCTTCTGGGCTATATTCTCAGGCGAAGTAGTCGAACGCAGATCCTCTGAGCATCGTCAGAAGGAAAGTTGATAAAATAAATTAAAAATGTTGTATTGTTCGATACATATGCGTGCCGAACCGAAAGCACTGTATCGAACGGTTCAATATCGATATGAGTATCGTTGCACCCCTAATATACACATCCACATTCCAATGTAATAAACGAATGCGCCTACTTTTGTATATAAATAAAGACCAGAGCGGTAACAGAGCGCACTTCACAGGGCCCCCACTCTGATGTCAGCGCTCTGTGACCGCCCTTGCAAGTAAAAACTGCAGCGTGTGTGTCTCCACTCTCTGACTCTCAGCTGAAGAAGTGTCTTTAGAATAAATCTCTTGACACTTCTGTTTTCACAGAATCTCATGTAAATATGTAATGCTCTCCCGTGTTGCGTGAGGAACTCTAAATGTTCCACAGCATTTTCAAAACAGCCTGCTGAGACACCAGTCGTTAGCCAGATGTTCCCCCACCTCTGTGGTGGCTGTATCCTTCTCTGAATTGATCAGTTCTTTCACGTCTTTGGAAATTGGAGCAGTCAGTTCTGTCGTGGCACACACTCTGGTAATGAGCATTCAGTGTAACCTCACAGGTCTCAGTGTACCTGCTCCCCTGGGTGTTACCATGTCACCAGATCTGGGACAGGTGTTTCTCCAACAATCTACCACCCGCTCTCTGCTCTATTTTTGTGATCATTGACGGGGAACGTGAACAGTTTGGACAGAAAGGCTTCTCCTTCCACCGCCCTCACATGCATATCTTCTTGTCTTTCTTTGTTTTTTGTTTTTTTGTCTTTTCTGTGAATTATGAGTGTTTTCTCAGCCGGCCAAGCTGAACCCTTTAGATTTCTGTGATGAATGTGCAGTCGTATATTGCTGTGTGCGGACTTGGTCATCACAGAGGAAACTACAAGCTTATCTATGCAATGAGACATATGAGCTCTGTCTCAGGGCTTTGTCTACATGCCACACGTGAAATATTGCGTGGCAACATCCAGGCAAAACTTCCCAGAAGTCGGATGTTGCCACAGCACGGTGCAGGCCTGTTATTTGTCAACATTTTCGAGGACCGGCAGTGTAAGCATTAGTCGAGAAATCGCCTCGTGTTTTTGTCTGCTTCTGTGGCGAGGAGGAAAAGGGTCGGCGTGCCGCACGATCCTCCAACTCCCTGTTTGTTCTGTATTCATTTGTCTGCCTCTCGTTAGAGGTAAATCTGGATCATTAACTTTCATTTCACACTGTAACTAAGACACAAAAAAATTATGTGCAGTGACTTATCGGAGACTCGGAAGAAGACTTTTATTGCAATAAGAGGGACCCTGCTCTCCAGCGGCTGTGTGAGGAGTCTGTAATGAGCCAGCAACATCACATACAGCCTACTGTTGATGGAGAAGACAAGATAGCAGATAGAAACAAAGCATAAGGCAGAGATTGATGGTGCTGCTGTTCTTCATTTCATTTTCCTGCACGAGGACCAAGATCTGCATCAGCAAACTTGCAGGCCGAGGAGCAAGAATGGGATTTGAAATAATTCTCGTCTTATTTCAAAGCTTTTAGAGGATGTTTTAAATGGGGTTTGCATTTTTAATGATTACTAAAGCATTTTATTGCCCGAGAAATTTTAATTAATCAGTAAAAATTCAGTTTGAATGTCTAATTCAGCAAATAGATTTCAAAAGCCTTGCAGCTGAATAACAAGGGTACTGAACCAGTGAATGACTTTAAAGCTTAATGTCGTTTCTGTACAGTCAAAGGAAAGTTGGGTTTGTACTATTTCTAATGTGTAAGACAGAAAGTCAAGTGATATTAAATGTGTTATTATTTTAGAGAAGCCAGGCTTCTGGCTGCTTATTGTTACTTTCGTCCTTATTCTTTCACTAAAGGATTTACTGACACCTAAAATCACCTTGTTGTTTCTGGACGTGACCGTGCTAATGCAGCTTCTCTTGTCCTGTGCAGATTTCCTGATCACACTCTTTAACTCCAAGCTTTAAGTATTAAGTGCATTCCTATTGTTGTGATATTACTTTTATTGCCCGTGAAGATGTACAGCGTGATTCTGGCAGTCCATGTCATTTTTCTAGTCATAATTACCCCGTATCTAAAGCGCCTCTCAATCTGTCCTGGCAGTTAGCAAATCCCCACAGGCATATGAAACTGCAGGAGAGCTAAAGCTCTGATTTTGTATCTCATTAACACAGCGAATGAGATATTAATCTCCCTCAGACATGGCACAACCCTGAGCAAATTGTTGGTGTTCACTCAAGAGGAAAATGATTTGCTAGCACTGCTGAAGGGCATGTTGAAGCCGAGCGTGTGAGCGACACATGACGTGTCAGACGTTCAGACATCACACAGCGGTCCGCGTTACTGTTGCAGAGTTATTTTTATTTGACAAGACAAGAGGTTACCCATAACTGTGAAGGCGCTGGCATTTTATGTCTTTATATTGTAGTGTCGGATTGCTTTGCGTTAATGATTCGTCGGTCATACACAGTCCACTAAAAGCACTTAACTGCACACCTGCCACTACTGTTTGCATCTGTGTGAAAAGGATGCTGACAGTTTGAAAAGGGTAGAATAATCCGAGTGCACCTCTACAAACACCCAAGCTTCAACTGCCTGCTCCAATACAAAGACAACATAAAGAGGTATTGAATGGTGCAACTCACCGGACTGTTCTTGCAAAGACAACCCCTCCAAACTAAGATCTCTAACTAAGGCTAATGTTTTCTTTTATCCTCTCCAGGTGCGTGAGAATGCCAAACAGGATCTCAAGGATGGGCTGGCTCTGTACAACTCAGAAAACAACATAGGCCTGCGAAATGCCTGGAACATCATCCAGGCAGAGGTAAGTAACGCCATGCATTTACAATATGAGAAACGTTAGTGTGAATGTTTAAGCACAAATGACTAAAATCTATTCAGATATTCCAGCTAATGTATGTCCTGGCTTGTAGCTGTGGCGTTAGAGTGAACTTAAAAGCCCAAACTGGCTGTCCAAGTACACTTCAGTCCTTTTTTGCTGTCCTTTAAAGGAAAGTGACCAATTACATTTTTTAATTAAAGTTTGTTTGAGCTTTTTGGGGCCACTGAGGACACAGAGCATTAACTCATCTTCCACCTGACATTTGTATGGCATTAACAGTGGAAATGCTGTGGAGTGATAGGATACACCGACTGGCACGAGGCCCTGAAGGACAAAGTAGTTCCTGATCGCTGCTGCCAGGAGCATTACCAGAACTGTGGGCGGAACTCCACCAACATGTTCTGGAACAGGGTGAGTTGACCTGGACTCCGATGAGTTGAGTTTTGCTTCTCAGTCTTTTGCTTTTGCTTTTAAGTATAAGAGTCACGTGTCTGCTCTTTATAAAATATTCAAAACTAACAGATTTACTGTATTAAAATGACAGACTCCACAGAATATACTTACTGTATTTAAGTTTTTGTTTTGGAGGATATGAATGATACACAGAGTCATTTTCTACCTAATCTCGGCTGTATAGTTTGCCTTGACTTTTCTCTTTTTAAAACTGATAGTCTGAAAGTATTCTGTATGATTCACGTAATATTCTTGTCCAGATTATAGGAAACATGCTGGGCCCAAAACTGCTGAATCAGAATACTTTATTAATCCTTAAGGAAATGATGTGGTTACTCCAAGACTTTAACAATTACAGACTAAACTATTTGAATATGTTACAGAGTTTACACATTTAAGAAAGAGCACTAATATATACAAGTCACTCAGTTATAAATATCAAGAATATTGACAAAGGATATTACAGAGGTGGAATATATATGATTGACATTTGACTCTGACTGAACTTTGTCATTTGGTATTTAGCTGCAGAGCGTGTGCAAACAGGGCAGTGTTTACAGTGTGTTAGATGGAGGAGTTGCACAGGGAGACGGTCACGGGCAGGAAGGATTTCCTGTGTCGTTCTGTGGTGCTTTTTTGGTACCATTTATCCCTCTTTGTATTGTTACTGTCTCTCCTCATAGTAGGTTTTCCATTTACTTAGAACATGTGCTCTAAAACTGCTTTAACGAAGCCAAACTTGTTTTGCCACGTTTGTGCAGTTTTGAGTGCTGAAGTGTAATCTGTTCGTTTGCTTGAGTCAGCCAATGTACCAACGGAAACAGACGTTAACTTGAGGTAGCCAGCAATTAACTGGCTGGCTGTGTGTGTTCGTGTGTGTGTGTGTGTGTGTGTGTGTGCGCGCAGACTGTTTATGCTGCGTTTTTGCAACAACTCAGAGTGCTCTCAGCTCTCACCAGGAACCCCGGTTGCTTTTTTCACTTTACCGCCAGACTCTTTCTTTTTATCTTGTTTTGCCTTGCAGTCTCAGTGCGCCTACAAAATATATACATGTGAAGTTTTTACTGACACTGAAGCCTTTTTAGGCTGCACAGGCCTGTTTCTTTTATGGAGGGACGTAAGCACAGTGGACAACCAGAATAGCAAAAAGGTCTCGACTGGTGCATCTACATAACAAAATCGTTTTAGCGTCCCCGCGGTATGAATATGTCATTGTAAAACAGTTGTCTGTCTTTTCATAAATGCTCCCCCTGTGATGGGGTGGCTCAGTATTAGGAGTCTTTATTTCAATTTGCCCTTTCCTGAGAAAATGTTTCCCTGTCCTTCTCTGCTCCCTTGGTTTTGTAAATTCAGTACAAGATCCAAACAGAGTTCTGCTCTGTTCCTGAGTCATGCTGTATAAAAATAGCTGTCTGCGGTGCACCTTTTTCCTAAGTCCATTTAATCTCCAACATCTCCAGCACCTGATATTTTTCACTTCTCAATGTGTTTTTACTCCTCAGTGCTCAAGTACACAATTAAGATACCTGTCTGACATTGTCTAACATCCATCCGGTGTCCTTGAAACTTTTAGATACCATATTTACAATCAGTCGAGCGTCACGCTGTGTATCATCCCCATCTCAGCCAAACCAATTTATCTTGTGATCCTAATCTTCATCAGGCTGTTTTTCAGCTCTTTAGCAACATTCAATCTTTCAGTTTTAGGCCAAAGAAGAAGAGTGAGGAGGGGTTTTTATGACGTATATAGAGCCTGACATTAAGCAATGTTCTAAGCTAAAATTCAAATTTCCATTTGTGAGATTGAACCACTTATTCTTCCGATTTTGAGAGCTGTACTTTGGAAGAAGTGCGCTGTCTGTGGCGTTTCAGGTGGAGGGCCACTGTGGCTCTGATTAGTGTTACTATGGCTCTTTTGTACATCCTGATTACTGCTGCAGCTGTGCTCTGGGCTTTCAAAAAGTGTATTTTTCGATTCTTTAGACCAGGGGTCCAAAACTCGCGGCCCGCGGGCCATTTGCGGCCCACGTCACCTCTACTTGTGGCCCGCATACTGATGTGAAGAAAAATTTTTTTTAATTATTATACAAAAAATGATTTAATACATGACAGAGTGTTACAGGCATGGCCCTTTAAGACTGTAGCCTCATGTGCGGTGTAGTCCTTGCTGCAGGGAGAGCGTGTGGGACCGCCCCTCCCGCTGTGTGTGAGCGTGAGGGAGGGAGGAAAAAGGAAAGTCAAAAAGTACGAGGCGCTACCGAGCAGAAACGGGAGATGGAAGCATGTAAATATAAAAAATAACCACTGCAGCCTAAAAGAGTGCCTGACGAGCCCAGTAAGCTATTAAGACTCGACTGTACACCGTGTTCGTGTTTTCCTCCGAAACAATAAAGTTCTGCTGGAGCAGCCTTTCAACGCCTCTCTCTGTCTCTCGCTAGCAAAGTTTCGTGTTTGTTTTTTTGTACTACTTGGACACTGAAGTGGCCTCCAATGAGGTGACGGTGCCAGAAGTGGCCCGCGGCTCATTTGAGTTTGAGACCCCTGCTTTAGACAATTCTTCTCCATATGGGTCCCAAACTCACTTAACTCCCAACTCATTAACAAATTAAGTTGCACTGTTAACAGGTCATGTTATGACTATGCTCATACAGTTAGGCTAATTTAAAATAATCAGCATACTTACATCGTCTTAGTGATCACAGGTTTTCTCACTGTTGTTGCAGTGTTCAGTTGTGCTTCACCGAGGATTTGCGTACGAGAAGTTTTGGTTTGAAATGATTTTGTTCGTGCATTTTTGGTTTTGGCTTAAATTAACAAAAGAGCTGCAGAGCTGTGAAAGAACCACAAAGACAAAACCACCATAGAAACTTCAACAGACTCAAAATGCAAAATGTCCATAACAGGAAAACAACAAGAAACAAGTCGAGGCGGAAAACTACTACAGAGAGGTGCGGACAAGCATACCGATGAACAGCTGCGAAGAGACAAATTAAGAGGAACAAGGAAAATACTGAAAAGTGAAAGAAAGGGACTGCAAAACAAAAACACAAAGTGACTACAGAGTGAACAATTGCTCCGTGTTGGGGGTTGTTGATACTTTTCTTCCCATTAACTCGTGATGCATTGGGAAGTTAGATCCACAGCGTCCTACTTTTTAACACCACATTTGAAGTGCTCTAACATATTGCCTTTAAATTACACTTTTGTTGCTCTAAAATACAATACTTGCCAATTTCTGCTCCCCGAATTCAAAAGAGGCATGCATCTGTAAGCTTTAATCCACTGTTGTTTTTTCCAACACTTTGTGGGTACTTAAAGTCGCTTTAAAGTTTTCCTCTTATTGCCTAAATCCAATGGATTTTTCTATTGTTCTCGAGACAACAGCTCTTCTTTTCTCACAAAACCGTGTAGCACAATGCTCACCAGTTTTCCCTCGTATTGCTACTCTAATCTGCTATTGGTCTGGCATGTGGTTCGTTAGCGTGTCCAAAGTAGAGGATTAAAAGCTGTAATATAATTGCCAAAATGAGAAAAGACAGACATTGAGCTGGCCCATTGGGAAAGCTCATCATTAAAAGCTTGTGTGTAATCTTGCCCAGAGGAGATGGCCACACGCTTTGTAGTTAACTTTACATGCTGCCTCAGCAACCACAGACCAGCAGGGGCACAGCTTTGCTGCTGAAACCGCCCTTAAGTGTGTCGCGTTATATCCCTGCCAATGAGTAGCCTTTGAATGAACCCAGGTGGGAATGTATTTAAGCATACGATTAGTGCGCACGTCGGCTTATGTGTCCCATACGTCTGCATATAAATGTCATCGCTCACAATAACTCAGCTGTGTTTAATAACTCACCTGCTAGTTATCCATCCTACGGTATAGCTCACATTAAAGAAATGCTTTCTTGCGGGAAAACTGCAAACCAGATGATTGAGCTTTCTCCAGGGTAACTGAACAGGGGGCAGCCATCGCTCCAACTACAGTGTCATAAACTGAAAATGTATATTTTAATGGTATTTTAACATGGTTTTGTTCCTTTTTTCAGGGCTGCTTTGAGAAAGTGGAGGAATGGCTGGATGACAATAAGTATCTGCTGGGAACCATAGGCATGGTCATCTTGGTAGTGGAGGTAGGAGGATTTGTGAGAAACAACTCTTTCCTGTTTGTCCTGCTTTGTGTCTTTTGCCAACATTGAAAACAATTAAAAGGTTAATGCTCAGTGGGCATTCTGGGCTCCAGCACATCCTGAAATATTGAAGCTCCTGTCTTGTGCACCCTGATCATGTGTGAAGTGGCTTTGTGCCAAGAATGATATAAGGAGCTATGAGACGACAGGAGAGCAGAGATGCTGAATATAGAGTCGCAGATTAAAGGCTCTGTAGCAAGTGGTGGTAGAAATTCCACTGGCGCTTCTGTTTGTCTTTTGCTACTAAACTTTGCTTCAGATGTATCCCTCTTTATCTCAGTGTCTCTTCAGGATGTAGTATTTCCACTTACTTTGAGATTGCACTCTAAAAGTGTCTACTCACAGAACAACGGGGAACCTTTTTTTTTTTTTTAACCATATTTGTGCAAATTTTGACTGCAAGACTTTTTTGTATTACGTCTTTTGTTTTGTTTTTTTCACTCCGGTTAGCCAGTGTTTCAACAGAAGCGGTGATAGCGCTAGGTAGCCAGCACAGCTAACTGCACAGAAACCTGTGTGAGCATGGTGGACAACAATATGAGTTCATGCACGCATGTAACAACTGAAAGTTAGTGTGAATGCTAGACTGTCTGTATATGCCACTACCGGCAACCTGTCAGGTAGGGCTGTTCGATATAACGATATATATCGGACGGCGATATAAAAACGTCTATCGTTTCATTTGACGCTATCGTTTGTTTCATGGTGTCACAAAATAAACTGTTTATGGCAATATTTTTTCATGGTTTTGATGGTCACTGTAGTGGCTATATTAATTTCTTAAAGTTTTCTCTTTCTCTTATATTTAATATAACCACACTACTGACGGACAAGCGCCTGTTTTTATGCGTTGTCGTTAGCAACAGCGACGGTAACAGCATCGCGTGTCTGCTTGTTTATGTTCCACATAAACCTTTCACAATAAAGCTCAAGATCCTGTTGAGACTTTTCAAAATTAACTGAATCACGTGAAAGAGCAGATTATTTACGGATGAGAAGTATAAAAGAGCCGCCAGGTGCTAAAAAAATAAACCTCAGACTCAAACGTTAGAACAGGCTTTTCCCCGCAGCACGCCGTGTAACAAATACTCACAAAGAAAACGGCGGCCTTTACAACTTATGTCTAAAAATAGTTTCATGCATCGGTTAAAACACTCGACTCCAGCTACATGACGCGCAGCTGGAAACCCTTCCCGCAAGTCGAGCTGCCCGAGATTCACAGAATTTACAGAAAATGTTACATTTTTGTGATTTATATCGTTATCGGATGATAGAATTCTTATATCGGGATATGAGATTTTGGTCATATCGCACAGCCCTACTGTCAGGGGTCCTTGCTTCAATTTGCACCTTCTTGAGATAATGTTTTCACACTCCCTTGACTTTGTAAATTCACTATAAGATCCAGCAGAGATCTGGTCTTTTTCCTGAATCATCCTCTGTGGCAATAGCTGTCTGGTGCACCTTTTTTCCTAAGTCCGTTTAATCTACAACACCCGACATCTCTGACTGCACCTTACCCTCCAATCCTTTTCACTTCTTCTGCTGCCAAGGTGCATGACAAGTGCAGAATATTTTAATATCTCGGCCCATGAAACCTTTCGGTACAATATTTACATTTCACATAGATGATGATATTTGACACAGATTTCTCAGATGTACAGTTCATTTTGTATGTCCGTGCCCTTGATTTTATTTTTGATGCTGTGAAGACTTGTTTTTCAATATTTTCTTTCTGCCTAGCCTGATATGTCTGTGACTGCGTGCACGCAGGACAAGGCTTCACTTTGCTAATGCATGAATTCATGGTTCATTCAGAGCAAGGTGTCCTCACCAAGGAAGGCAAATCTCCCTGTTGAGTTTTGTATGATTCTGCACGTAATAATGTCCTCAGGGAGGGGTAGCTCTTGCACAGTCACATCAGAGAAATGTGTGCATTATATATGACCACACTATGCTCTGAAGAATTTGTTAAATTTCACATTCTCCTCCAAACGCACATCAGGCATGTGCAGAACACTGAGACTTCTGGGCGCACACACATCCTCCTCTGATTCAGGCCAAACCAGAGGTAAAGTTGGGAAATATTTGCAGACGTGACAATGAAGAGCATCATAAATAAAGCTAATGTCCCATAATGTTATTTTGTTTTTGTTTTTTAATGATTTGGGACCAGAAACATGCTGTAAATAACAAACTTTGTCAAAAGCTAGTACCGTATTTTTCGGACCATAAGGCACATTAAGCGAAACAAAACAGTCAGATAAGTCAAACTTTACTCAGCTCATTCTTCTTGCTTCCTCCACTTCCGTACAATTGTTGAATTCTCTGGCAGCTGCTCTATTCCCATGTTGTTGCGGTATATTAATGACTAACCTAATATTGTGGATGGATTATCTCAGTTGTTCTCCTGACTGAAGTTTGGTCTGTTTACAGCATCCTGCCATGTGATTGCATTTGTCCCTAACCATCGGGAACTCTCATGTTAACTTTTATCGAGTGTAAAAAAAGTTAGCTTCACTGTGTTTATGTTATGCTAACATAGCTGTGTCACTAGCGATCACGTAGCGCATCATTATATACCAGCTAGCCCAACTTCAGTAACCCTACAAACGTCACTGCTGTTTAGTTTTCTGTCTTCATTTATGTTGGAAGTGATAGCAGAGCTGTACGTTTGATTTTGTTTCAGAAATCTCTTATTCAGAACATGCAATATCAGGTTTAGGTGGAAGCTAGCGAGCTAACTTCCTGCTAACTTCTAACTCTGTTAAATGTAACTAATTCTGTTTTCATGGATGCCTGGATGTTAAACGTAATTGTTACACCTGGTAAAGCAACAACACTGATCATTTTATTAAAGATGAAAGAATTTAGACAGTTTTTAACTCTCAGTGATGCCGCAGTGCTCGTTTGACTTTGGGACCTGAAGTTGACAGATTTTTGGACCCAGATTACACAGAGTCCGCGAGGCTCCTGACTACAGCAGCCATAATGCTCCAACAATCCATCAAGCTGCGCGGCTTCATAGCTTACCAAAGTCGTACTGAAACATTTTTGACAGATTTTTGAGCACCGTGTACCGCATAAAATTGGTTCGAGATCAGTAAGCACAACCAGAATTTTATAATTTCCCCTAGGGATCAATAAAGTATTCTGATTCTGATTCTGATACATAAGGCACACCGGATTATAAAGCACACTGTTGATTTTTGATAAAATTAAAGGATTTTAAGTGCTCCTTATAGTGCGGAAAATATGGTATGTACGGTGTGTGTTTATCCACAATGCTTCAGAAATCCCAGAAATATTTCCACATTTTAAGCAGGAATCTGTGATTGAGCTTTAAAGCATCCTTCAGGAGCAACTGTCATCCTGTCTCTCAGACTGAATGAAGCAGACAGCAGAAACTTTCTGTCAGAGACAGATGAGCTCAGATGTAAATAATTGGGTTGGCTCTGAAGCACTTTTTCATCTGTCCTAACTCCGTCTCAGCTGGATGTTTACCTAAAATGGCACTTTTTTTTGGATTGACGCCAGTTTAAGGTGGCATTTTCTCTGAAGCCGCTCTGCGAATTAGGTTTTGAGTGAAACCAAAAGCGAATCAGCAGCTTTCCCCAGCTAATCACAGACCATAGGGATCCCCAGTGGAGTCCACATTTCCTTTTTTATTAAAAACTATGCAGCATTCAGTATTTTTCAGTTTCCCTGTCATCACAACTTTGCCAGATAATGGTTTTAGGATCAGCCTTGCGACTGTGTTTGATGTGGAAGTATCAGCGGTAATGGAAACTTCAAAGACATAGCTGGCTACTTTGATTCAATGGCATCTCAATTTACTTCACTGGCTTAATGCTTGCACACACTGTACATTTTGCCATCACAAAGATTCCAGAGCTTCCATTTGAAGGCCATCTGAGAAAAAGAAACTGAACTAAAATGTGTTCATGATTCAGCACACGATTCATTGTGCATCAGAAACGCAGCCCAAGGCATCAACATAAATAGACCACACGGACACACCTGCACATATATTACACATAAATAGATACTATAGACAGACACGAGCATGTGTTCACGATCTCCTTGTTTTCCTCCACAGCTCCTGGGCATGGCATTCTCCATGACATTGTTCCACCACATTCACAGAACGGGAAAGAAGTATGACGCTTAGCCTTGGGACAAGCACCAAATGGAGAGGAGCCCCAGTGCTTGATGGGATAAAGACTCTGATTCAAACATACATCCATGCTTTCCCTCTTTAGAGCATCCTTTTCCCCCTTCTCAGATCGTCTGTACAGATTCCAGCTGCTCTGTCCTGCTGTCTCCTCTCACCATTCATTTTGCCAAAGAGTAACACAACTGGAAGAGAAGAGGCACCTACTTTTGGCAAGGAAGAGAATCCCATATGTTGTCCCTTCTCTTGAGTACACTTGTTTTTTGGCTTTTTCTGTTCTTCTTTGGCTTGAACTAACCAATTGCTGGAGGGAAAGACAGACTTTGAGACAATGAAGACTTTACAAATGCCCAAACAGCCCCACAGGGCGAAAAAACCCACGAAAGTGACAAAACCCTCCACCTCATGTGGAGTTTTTTTTCTTCATGCTTATTAAATTCTAGCCCTGTTTTTTTCCCCTTGTAAATGAAAAAGATCCAACATGGCATGCTAGTTTTCTACTTCACTGATTTATCAATGAAATGACCGTTGTTATTATTTTTATTTTAAACGTATTGTTTTCTTGTTGGATTTGCTTTTGTAAGTATATCATCCTGTGGAATGTAAGTGTCGAACAGATCGGTGCAATGTGTGTGTGGGTATGTGTGTGGGATTGGTTTTGAGGTAACATTGCTGCAGACGGGCAAAGGCACGTAAGGATGCAGAGGTTTAGGTGAAATGAGCTTCATGGAGGAGCATCGCGTAAGCACGAGGAGTCATCGGTGGATTCATTTTACACCAAACATTTGTCTGCGAACAAACTCGCACACATGCATTTTGTGCTGCCACGCAGCAGCGTACCCGTTCCCTGTTAGACAATATAAATGATGTAAAATGGCTGTTTATTAGGGCTCCAGCAGCACTGTCAGCTGTAGAGATCTAGGTGATAAAGTCCCCCCTTTGAGAAAGCAGACTGGGTTGTGTACGCGCATGCATTTTATCACACAGTTCAAGCTGCAGAGGAGAAAAAACCCACTGAGAAACACTTAGAATCAAGGGCAGGATGGAGCAAAAACCGAGCAGACACGCTGTCTCGTTTCGGCTATCAATAGCGTTAACAGAGGTGGCTCTAGCCTTTCTGTACTGAAGATCTCATCCATTCACACCGCACTCCTCGTGCTTTCTCTCGGCGGCTTGCAACTCAACCCTGCCTCTATCTTTTCTTTTTCACTCTAATTTTCTTTCTCCGTGTCAGGCAGCAATGAGTTTCATGCTCCATCCAGTGCTTCTGCTGACATTCCTGCTCATCATATGTTTACACCTCCGGTTTGCAACCCCCTTCAATTTTACGTAGGCTTCATTTTCTCGCAGCAACCAGAGGTGGGGCGAGATGGGAGTGTGAGAGTGTTGCCAGATCAAAGCTCAGACTGATATGTATGGCAACATGCCCTGTAGGACACATCAGTTTATGTCTGTTTACATCTACATTCACTGCAGGGGGCCAGAGTGCCAGCCTTCCTCCTGGAGACTGAAAATATTCCATCTGCTGTGGCGACTTCAAAAAATGCCCTCCGGTGTGTCTGCTCTAGGCTTCAAAATCTCCAAAGAAACAGTGGAATAAAGACCTCGCTTACTGTCAAAGGATCACTGTAGCTTTTGGAATCATAAGGTTGTATTCAGTTGTGACATAGTGCTTTCCAAAGCAAGTGCAATTAGAGATGTGGGAAGATTGCTATATTTTAATCAAGAACAAAAAATAGCAGTAAATAAGCCGGCCAATAATTATAAAACATTTGTAACAGAATGTTAGCAGATTGTTTTGCACAAAGGTTTTTACTACAGAGGGAAGATTTTAAAGAAATTGTCTATTTAAGCTGATATTTTACCACAGTTGCGTCTTTACCATCTTTATTTTGAATTTCTGTTACTGAACCGTTGACCTGTATTGTCATGTTTGCCACTATGCCCTGTTTCTCTTCATCTCATCCATTCAAGCCGATTCAGTTTGTAGATTCCTGCAAGTTGGTTGGACTTCAATTCAGTAGCAACTCTTTCAGAACACAGTAAAAGCTCATATAACCTTGGAATTGTGGAATCTTTATGATGCAGAGTACTGTACTTGCACGAGAGGAATTTAGGATTGTGTTTTACCACGTAGTTAAGTCAAGTCTCCCATTTATAGCCTATATCGCCTGCTCATGTGTAACCAGTAGAGCTGAGCTTGGCTACCAGGGAAGCTGCCAATTAAACTTTTACAAGTGGTTGCGTTCTAAATTGTTTCCTACATTATAGCTGCAATTAAATTTATTGCTTTGAATGACGCATCAATGAAGTACTGTCTATTCCTGCTACCTGAACTAACAAAGAAAATAAGCCACTCATTTACTCACGTGCCCCCTTGATGTGAGATGCTTCAGAGTATCTCCTGAAGTCATTGTTGGCATTTTAGGAAAAATTAGTCTGATGATTTCTTCATTTAAGGGAGAGTTTTAGGAAGAGAAAGGGGAATTCTTGCAACAGGAAGCAACAAATTTGTGCTGTTTTGTGCAGTGACCCTGCTGGCTGTGATACACTGTCTGCCCCCATATGCTCCAACTCTTCCTGTTGTGTCCATGGGGGAAACATGACAGCTGCTGATGTACAGTGCAGGCACGAGCGATCGCGTTTCCTCTGCTCGGCTGCCTCCACAAACTCAACACATCCCTTACTTACTGCCTCACTCTGCAGACACCTGGCGCTATTCAGTAACTGGCAATGTGGTTTGGACCCCTTAAAGCACTCGTAAGGTACCTGAGACGGGTTAGCGGAGGAATAGCTCAAAACAGTTTGGCAAATGAGGCTGTGCTGTATCCTTACTGCAAAAAAAAAAGGTTCAAAGGAAACCCGAGATAGCCGCACATGTAACAGAAATACAAGAATGCAGAATAGTGGGAATAAAGCAAATCCATTGGGAGGTCAGAGCCTCAGCCTGCGGACGCTGTTTGCTCTCGGCTGATCTGACTGGGGCGACATTTTCTTCTCTGTGTAAAATCCTTACCCCATTTTCCATGATTATGTCAATGTTACATTGTGTTTGTAATATGCGGGGATGAATGCCATTTTAACAAGGGGGGCGGCTGTTTAATTATGTTCGTTTTGTACACTTTTCTGCTGTTTAAATGTTTGTTTTTATACAATATGCTGTTGATTTTCTTGTTGTAGGTTCTGTTTTTATTGGCTTTCCCCCCATTTGTAGTTCACTTTGAGTACATGACATCATTAAGCATTTTTTCCTAGAGGATTAGTCTTTGCAGTGTTCCTCTACAACATGCAAAAATGCCTTTTCTGTGTTTCAGCGATGCAGGCGGTTAAAGCAATTAACGTAGAACAAATAGAAGGAAAATCTGGCATATAGTATCAGGCAAAGTCCACAAAAGACATACTGCGCTTTTGTCGTTGTGCTTCTTTGTATTAGGATCAAATTAAATTGAATTAGGACGCGCAGCTATAATCTGCAGTATCTCTTCAAACTGCCAGTGCAGGACCCATTCTGTACTCTTAGAGCATGAACTGTTAGACGACTGTACAACAGAGTTCATCTCGCTCCAGTGTATCAGCTCACTGTAAATATGCCCATTTTACAAGTGATGTAACTTACTGTTATACCTCTGCCACTTCGCCTAACATTCACATCAACAGGCTGGTTTTCTGACAGCCCGTGCCCTTTTTATGCTCACTTACAGACACTTGTACTGTATGTTATCCACTTTTTATGTCTGCCAGATTTCCTGCCTCTGTTTTCGCTTCAAGCACGAGAGCGGTGTAAATGTTCAGTAAATTTGTGTTTGCGTCAGTACAGTCCTCATATATTTTTGACTGCATTTTCATCTTTTAGTAAAACATGATTTCTTTTTTTTTTTAATTGATTTTTTTGAAGGAGTATAAAATATTCCGTCTCATCCAAGGAAGCACTCCCAGTAAGCCACGGAAATGGTGAAGGAAGGATGCACATGCAGTAATTGGGTTTCGTCTGCTGTGAAAAATTCTGAACATAAAAACTGTTTTTTGTTGTTGTTTCCTTTCGTTTTGTGTGTGTGTCAGAATCATTTTTTGCCACCTTCGACATATTATTTCTGTAATCTGCTCCTAATCCTTCCCCTGTGCTGAAGCTGAATATGTGAGCAGTGGAAATGTATGCTCTAGAAATGGTGTGTTTGATGTTGTGTTCTGCTGGGTGGCACTATCTGATACCTGCCAGCCTTGTCCTGTGGAGTTTTCTGCTACACGTGAAAGCACTCTGAATATCTATACTAGCTGGTGCACTACTTTCTCTTTACTCGCTAAATCAACTATTTTTTAAATAAAGGAAAGAGTGTCAGAAAAAATCTCTCGGTACAGTACGCTTATTGCCTTTCTTGTCTAATGACTTGATGCTTCGGATTCCCTTTTTATGTTGCCGTCAATTAGATTTGATTCAGAATTTGTTTGTGGGGTTTGGGGGGTGGAGTGGAAGACTCGGCATGAAGAGCAAAGTGGCGTCAGCAGATCCCATGATACATGAAGTGTTCTGTGTATACAATCCCTGTCTGAAAATGGGCTCTTTTAAAAAAAAAAAAAAAGCATAACAAAACCTGAGGGACTGTTGTCCTAAAGATGCTGAGATGAGCTAATGGTGGTGAGCCAGTCAAGAAGAGGTTCTTTTTCTAAAGAACAAAGTGAAGATGATGAAAGTGGGAACCATTGCCAATTTGTCTCACGCTTCAACAGCGCGGAGTGAAAAGCTCAGTATTTTTGTGTGCAGCTTGATCCCCTCCTTTTAACCTAATTGTTATCGGGCCTGTGTGCGATAGTGAGTGGAGTTTATTGTGCCATTCCACCCGGGCTTTTTGTTTTTCCATCACTGTTCCTTCAATGCAAAAAAAAAATTATGACCTATTTTAGCCTTTGTACAGATTATTTTGTATGAATAACGTACTGAAATAAAGTGAAAAGAATCAATCACGGATACTTTTATTTTTTATTTCCCACCTCATCCACCACACAACTCATTTCATTAACCTGAATTTGGAAGGCTTTCGTTTCAATGAGGCTGTTTACTTTGTCCCCACACAGGACTGCTGAACTTGTTAACCTGCAGTGGAGGTGATCTGCAGGTTGTTTCTGGTACTGCTTGTTCTCACACGGTCTTGTTTCGCGGGGTATGCTTGTCATCTTTTAAACATCACATGCAAAAACAGCATGGCTCATACTGCTGCAGGGTTACTGTTGCTTCCTATTATTTGTTCTTTTAAACCTCCACTGTGCTTAATAGATCTGCAGTAGCAGGTGGAATTTTAGACACATGCTCTCATTTAAGGGTTTTCAACCATCTAAAGATGTCAAAACTATGCAGGTACGTTGGTTGTTTTATTCAGAGTTCAACACAACACAGCCATGCCATCTCATCGTTTTCACACACCTGGACCCTATTGTTTTTCAATAGGTCAGCTCCAGGTTATCTAATTGGTATTTTGCCATGAAGCAGAGTTATGAGTGTTGTATCATATGATCTGACCTCCACAACCACACAATATGCCACCACCAGTATGGGGTATATTTTGGGATGCAATAACAGAAAAGCAGCCAGCAAGTGCTCAGAATATCTATCGTTCCCTGTTTCCTCTCAGCCAAACGGATTGCCACCCAGCCTAAGTATGGTACTGTTAGAGGTTTCTTGCAGATACAAGAGAGTTTGTCTTCTCCACTGGTGCTCAATAGGGGATTTGTTTTGTTGCTTTCTACAATAATGTAAGGTCTTGACCTTCTAGTGCTCTTCAGATAGTCCCATTTACTGTGTTTGTGTGCTTTTAAGTCAGAAGTGGAGGCAATGCTGGGCATCCTCTGCACACGGCCATAAACAATCAGAAGAGTCTGTTCAGTGACAGGTTGCTTCTCCCCAAGACAAGAACTAACAGACTTAAAAACTCCTTTGTCCCACACGCCATCAGACTGTTTAACTCCTCTCTGGAGGGGAGAGGGAGGGGAGACAGGAGGACAAAGGAGGGAACAACTAAGCTGTAGTGCCTCTTCACCTCACTGTACAATACCTTTTGTGCAATACTTTTTGTAAATAGTCAACAGTGCAATAGACTCAATACTTGAAATGTGCAATTCACTTGTATTTTTATTTTTTATTCCTATTTATTCTATTTATCCCCTTTGTATATTTTATTTATATTTGTCTCTGTATTTATATATGTGTGTGTGTGTGTGTGTGTGTGTGTGTGTGTGTATATATATATATATATAACAGTTCTGTAACTGTAACTTCGGTCGTTGCTGTGCTTTTTTTGGAAGTCGAATTTCCCAGAGGAACCCACCCGAGGGATTAATAAAGTTCTATCTTATCTTATCTCTTATCTCTTATAGTGCTCTTCAGATAGTCCCATTTACTGTGTTTGTGTGCTTTTAAGTCAGAAGTGGAAGCAATTGGGATGCTGCAAAGAAGCATACAGCTGTGATATCTAGTTATTTTCTACACTGAAGAAAATAGTACCAATAAGAAAAAAAACCTTGAGTGGGTAGGTCGCAAATTTAACCTGCTGCTGGTTATGAATGTCTTGGCTGAAAATAGTTACATTTTATTATTATAATGACACAAATTCCATTAATAAAACAAAATTGGTCAAATCGCTGTATTTTGTCTGAGTTCATGGAAGGAGGACGACACCACTTTCTATCTGTGCTATAAATATGAAGCCATAGCCAGCAACTGGCTAGCTTTGCTTAGCTAGGTTTAGCATTACAGACTATTTTTTACGATTACAGATGAAGCAAAATTAGTGTAAAAATTACAAGATGTTTGGTTTTTATAGGCCATTATGTTACAGATGAATACATTAACATGTCAAGTTCAAACCGTGAATCAAAATGGGGAAGAAAGGTGATTTAAGTGACTTTGCTTTTAAGACAGCTTGTCTGAGTATTTCAGAAACCGCTGATCTTGTGGGATTTTCCCACACAACCACCTTCAGTTTGCAAAGATGGTCTGAGAAAGAGAAAATATCCAGTGAGCGTAGCTAGACTACTTCAAGCTAAGAGGAAGGCAACAGGAAAGGAAGTCAAATAACCACTTGTTACAAGCAGGCTATGGAGAAGTTCATCTCTGAAAGCACAGCACATAAACCCTTGGAGCAGATGGACTACACCAACAGAAGACCACACCGGTTGCAACTCAAGTCAAGCTGAGGCTCACATGGGTTCACCCAAACTGGGCAACAGAAAAAAGTTGCCTGGTTTAATGAGTCTGGATGGGAATGTCCGAATTTGGCATGAACTACATGATGACATCAATCTAGCCCAGTGTTTCCAACCACTGTGCCACGAGAAATGACCAGGTGTGCCGTGGAAGATTACCTGGCTTCACCTGATTAGTACTCCAGGCGATCGGTGTGAGTAATGGGCAGAACAATTACATCATCTATCGATTACATTAAATGGGTTGCCAACCGCCAGTAAAACAGAAGAAGACGAAGAAGAAATTACATAGCAATACATAAATATTTGAAATAAAAAGTAGTCACTCTGACCCAGGCCCTGGGGAAAATTCCGACCCAGATGAAATGCCAGAAGAAAGCAAAAAAGGTATACTGGGGACAAACCGAGCCAACTCCACTATGTCTGCTGTGCGGAAAAAACTTATCAATGTGCTTTTTGTGACAGTTTTGTTTGGTGGTGTGCTGTGTGATTGTTCTAATGTGAAGTAGGTGCCGTGGCTCCAAAAGTTTGGGAAACACTGATCTAGCTTACCTTGTATCAGTGGTGACATAAGGGTTTGCCCCATGTACCTCCAGGATGTGGTGGAGTGATTCAGCAACTGTGTGATGCGAAATTGCTGCAACCAAAATCTGAGGAATGTTTCCAGCAATTTTCTGAATCCATTCCACAAAGATTTGAGGCCGTTCTGAAGGCAAAAAGGGTCCAACCCATTGCGAATGAGGTGTAAATGTATGGTGATGGCATGTCACATACAAAAAAAAATGTGATGATTCATGACACAATTTTCAGAGCATAGTGCCATCTTACCAAAAACTCTAATATATTGATTGGAGCCAATCACAGGAAGATCCACCATACTTCTAATTTCTGTGTTCAAACAAAGCTCGAGGTATCTGCACAGCTCAGGACATCACTATGGTATCACCCATCTGTATCATCTCTCTTTTCATATCACTCCCAGTTGGAATCCATAGATTCCATTAGCATTACCAAAGGTAAAGTAAAAATGTTGCATAATTACAGAGTGCAACCTCCTCCCAGTTAAGGTTCTGTTCAACTAAAATCTGATTTGTATTCAATCTAAAAAAAAAAAAAAAAAAGGTGAAACTCATTAAATACGAGTCTCTGGCAAGTCACTGAGTTACTGAGGGATCTGGTGTCCAGTGATGATGTAATACATTAACTTTATAGTTACGTTTTTGTGCTTCCGGTCATTCTGACAGATGATCCTTCATCACCAGTCAATAATCAGCTTTCGTCTTTCAATCTATATCTCTTCACAGAGTTTGTGGCTTGACTTCTTTCTTTCTTTTTAACTTCTTTATTGGTTTGAATGTTATTTACTCAAAGTTTGGCAGATTCAATCTAAAGCACACTGGAGACATCACAGCAAAAGGCAATGTCATGTAACTACATTAGATGTTCCTCCTCTCAAAAATGTCATTGTCCAGCCTCTGTCAACCGTCCTTCTGCTTTATTCACTGGAACAGTAATCTGAATCTGTAATCTGCAGACTAGAACATGAAACTTTCACAAGCAATAAACATTAATACAGAAAGACGAGTGCACTGCATTTGTGCGATGTGGAATCTAGGCCCTTTGACATAATGGCGAGAGGAGACAGAATGCACAGGGGTAAACTAAAGGCAGCTTGTAGGCCATTCAGCTGCTGTCAGCTAGAGATATTTTTTGTGCAATCTGACCCATCAGCCTACATGGACAGTTCTGGGTCTCACCAGCACGGTGAGGCGGCGTCACAAATCCATGCCCCCCCTTTTTTTAAGCCACCCCGACACCAGCACAGCTTGCAACCCACCCGCTTCTCACAGATTCACATGGCGCCTGCAGATCTGCTGGGTGGGGCAGGAACTGGGGACTGTTTACAAGTGAAACTCGCTGTAGCTTTACACCTCAATAAATAATGGACCGGAAACTGAATCTGGACCGAGCTGAGACATTCTCCTTTGTCAACCCGTGGATCAGATACTTTCTCTTCTTCTTCAGCTTCTTATTTTGGGTGAGTAGAGTTGCAACGATAAAAGTGTTGCAACGATAAAATATACTCTAAATATTTTGGAGAATGCAAATCACCAGCAATCAGAGAGCTTTCAAAGAAGACAGATCTGCTACAAAGAAAAACCAAAAAATATATAAATAATAAATGGAGAAAAGAAATTCAGCTATTATCAGGAGTTAAAAACAGCAGGAGCACCCAGCCTCCATGCTGCTACCTATTTCACGTTTAGTACAGTTACACATGAGAACTTTGATTGCCTGTATACATCACTGCAGCAATGCATTCGTAACAAATAAATCGAGTACTGACTCATACTAAACCATAAAACACCATGTAAGCACACTAGTACTCTGTAAACGAATTCTACTTGGAAGCTGTTTCTGAATGTAATAACTGCAGCATCATTTCACAGCATGATTGCACAAATGCAGAGTCCACAGTTACAGTGCTGTGAAAAAGTATTTGCCCTTCCCGGTTTCTCATTTTTGTCTCATTTATAAATTTCAGCTCATGTAACAAATTTTAATATTACAAAGATTGTCCAAATAAATGCAGTTTCGTAAACGATGCTTTCGTTTATCAAGGAAGGAAAGAAAAGCTATCCAATCCTACCCGGTGCTGTGTGAAAAAGTAATTGCCCCCTCAACCTAATAAGTGGTTGTGTCACTCTTGGCAGCAAGAACTGCAATCAAGCGTTTGTGATGACTGGTATTTAGTCTTTCGCATCGCTGTGGAAAAATTCTGGCCCACTCTTGTTTGCAGAATAGTTTTAATGAAGTCTCATTGGAGGGTTTTCAAGCATGAATGGCCTTGTTGAAGGTCACGCCAAAGTATCTCAACCTGATCTGAGTTCGGACTTTGAATAGGCCACTCGAAACCTTCTGTTTGTTTTGCTTTTTTGAGCCATTCAGAGGTGTACTCGCTGGTGTGTTTGGATCATTGTCCCGCTGGATTGCCCAAGTGTCCTTAACAGATGATCACAGACGGGTTTATGTCAAAGTTAATTTAGAAAGCTGTTTTTAAACTACAAGTTCTTTACTGGCAGCACATAATCACATCTGTTGTCCTCTGGGCTCAAAAATGACCCTGTTTGCTTTGACTGTTTATAAAGCGAGAGCCGCCTCGTGCTCTCGCTTCAGTATGCCACCCAAGAAAGGCCCAACACCAGAGGAGGTTGAGGACATTAAAACCTCCCTCGGAGCGCTGTGCGGAGACGTGGCCGCAGTCAGGGCACAGCAGGAGCTGCTTCTGGGGCTTCTGGAGGAGGTAAAACAGCTACGCCTCCAAAATGCCGAGAAGGACAGACGGATCATGGATCTCGAGCGGCGGGTGGATGAGCTGGAGCAGTACACCCGTACGAACGACGTGGTCATCAGCGGTATTAAAATCAAGCCGCGCTCGTATGCGCGCGCGGTGGCTGGGAACGTCGGGGAGCCCAGCGACGAGGAGACCCGCTCGGTAGAGCAACAGGTGGCGTCCTTCCTCCAAAGCAAGGGGATAGAGATGGACCTGGAGCACATAGAAGCATGTCACTCACTGCCCAGGAGGAGTGACAGACTGCCGGCCATCATTATGAGATTTGTCAATCGGAAGAACAAGGTCGCACTGCTGAAACAAGGACGCAAACTGAAAGGCACGGACGTTTTCATTAATGAGCATCTGACACGAAAAAACGCAGACATCGCGAGGAAGGCAAGGCAACTGAAGAAGAACGGTAAAATACAACATACATGGGTAACAAACTGTAAGATTTTCATTAAGCTAAACGGGACACCAGAAGAGGCAAAAGTACTGATAGTGAGGAACATGGAGGATCTGGACAAGTATAACTGACACCAATGTATCAATTACACCAGGAAATGACATGGACACGTTGAAATTAGTTCTTCAACAGAAAGTAATTGATCTAGATTGTGAATATAAGGAGCATAATATAATAGATCCAGAAATAGATTCTGAAAGTAACTTTCTCTCTTCTTTTGTTAAAAATTGTAATTATTTCACTCAGGAACAATATGAAAAAGAAATTAACCTAGACGGGAAGCTCTCATTAATTCACTTTAACAGCAGAAGTATGTACTCTAATTTTGATTTCATTAAGGACTATTTGCAACAATTTTCTCGCCCCTTTAGTGTTATAGCCATCACTGAAACTTGGTTCAATGTCGATAAAGGAATAGATTTTTGTTTGAATGGATATGATTTAAAATACATGAATAGATTAAATAAGGCGGGCGGCGGGGTTGCTATATATGTTCATAACTCTATAAAATATAATGTTGTAACAACTATGTCTATGGCTATTGATGGAATTTTGGAATGTTTGACTATTGAGATTATGAATGAAAAAAAGAGAAATGTTATAATAAGTTGTATATATCGGACACCCAGTTCAAGTATTGACACTTTTAATGAATGGATAGAAAAAACGTTGCTTCGGTGAACCAAAAATTACTATTTATCTGTGGTGATTTTAACATTGATTTGCTAAATCCAACAAGGTTAAAAGCCATTGATGACTTTACTGACACAATGTACAGCTTATCACTATATCCAACAATAACAAAGCCAAGCAGAATAACTTCACATAGCGCCACTATTATTGACAACATTTTTACTAATGTCATGGATTTCCAAATTAATAGTGGCCTGCTTGTCTGTGATATAACTGACCACTTACCAGTTTTTACTTTGTGTGACTGTGATTTAAAAAAAATAGATACCAAGATCATGATAGCAAAGCGAACAATAAATGAAGAAGCAATTCATGCCTTCAATTTAGATTTAGCACAACAAGATTGGAGTTCGGTGTATGAAGAGTCAGATGTGGACAAGGCTTATGATAATTTTCTAGATATTTTTACTATGTGGTACAATAAACATTGTCCTGTAAACGAACACATGACAAAGAAAAAAAAGATAAAAAGTCCTTGGCTCACAAAAGGAATTATTAATGCTTGCAAAAAGAAAAACAATCTGTATAAACAGTTCATCAAAGTAAAAACAAAAGAAGTGGAACAAAGATATAAAGCATATAGAAATAAATTGACTGATATTATAAGAACGAGCAAACAACTTTATTATAGAAGAAGATTATATGAAAATAAAAACAATATAAAAGGAACTTGGGATGTGTTAAACAACTTAATTAAACAAGGATCTTCTGGAACATCATATCCTGAATATTTTACTGATGCAAATGGTGAAAATCACAACATGAGTAATATTGTCGATGGGTTCAATAAATTCTTCATAAATGTTGGCCCTGAACTAGCAGCAGACATCCCGTGTCATAAAAATGAAAATATCAGTAATATAAAATCAAATCCCTTTTCACTGTTCCTCTCAGCTACAAATGAGCAAGAAGTAATAAATATCACATTAAAATGTAAAAGTAAGTCTTCAATGGATTATCATGACATAAATATGTCTGTAGTTAAACAGGTTATTCTGAATATTGCTAGTCCCTTAACATATATCTGTAATTTATCATTTCAGTCCGGTTGTTTTCCAAAAAAAATGAAAATTGCGAAAGTAATACCACTATATAAAAGTAATGACAAACACAGTTTTACCAATTATAGGCCTATTTCTCTACTGCCTCAATTCTCAAAAATTCTAGAAAAACTTTTTAATTCAAGATTAGAAAAATTCCTTGAAAAACATCAAATAATAAATGTTGGTCAGTATGGTTTCAGAACGCAAAGAACCACTTCAATGGCGATAATTGAGGCAGTAGAAGAAATTACTGATACACTGGATAAAAATAAATATGCAGTTGGTATTTTTGTTGACCTCAAAAAGGCCTTCGACACAATCAATCACTCAATTTTACTGGATAAATTGGAAAGATATGGTATTCGAGGGAAAGCTGGTAACTGGTTAAAAAGTTACCTAACAGGTCGGGAACAATATGTTAGCATAGGGCATTACCATTCAGAGAAACTTGGTATTACATGTGGTGTTCCCCAAGGGTCAGTGTTGGGACCAAAACTTTTCAATGTATACATAAATGATATTTTTGATGTTTCTCAAGTACTTAAACTCATACTGTTCGCAGATGACACCAACATATTTTTCAGTAGCGATGATTATACTGATCTTGTAATGACTGTAAACAGGGAGCTAAAATTAATAAAAAAAATGGATGGACATAAATAAATTATCATTAAATATAAATAAAACTAAAGCAATGTTTTTTGGTAATTTAAAATATAATATAGAATTACCAATTATCATTGAAGGTGTACCAATTGATAATGTGAGTGAAAACAAATTTTTGGGAGTTATAATTGATAACAAAATTTCATGGAAACCCCACGTCAGACACATAAAAACCAAAATTTCCAGAAGCCTCGCAGTTTTGAACAAAGTGAAACAATTCCTTGATAAAGATGCACTTCGTACTCTGTACTGTACCCTGGTTCTTCCATATCTTACATATTGTGTGGAAGTGTGGGGAAATACATATAAAAATACAACTAATCCATTAGTCACAGTACAGAAACGAGCACTGCGTATTATTCACAAGGCTGGTTATCTAGATCATACTCACAAATTCTTTCTTCAGGCAAAGTTACTTAAATTCCAGGATCTGGTTAATTACAATACATCCATAATTTTGTATAAAGCTTTTACTAAACTTTTACCGGCAAATTTACAAACTAGATTTGAAATTCGAGAAAAGGTTTATAATGTGAGAGGCTTTGGAGAATTCAAATTACCCAGAACTCGAACAACCCGTAAAGGCTTTTGTGTGTCTGTATGTGGTGTGAAAATCTGGAACAGTCTGAGTTTACAATTGAAACAATGCAAAAATATTCATAGATTTAAATTTCTCTACAAACAGTTGGTCTGGTCACAGTATACTCAATGATGGGTTTTAGTGTTCTCTGTAATGTCTGTCCTCTTACCATTGCTGGTATGGATTCCAAAATAAAAAATAAAAAATAAAGTGTGCGTATGTATGTACATATATGTACTTGTGTGTGTAGATATATATGTATGTATATGTATGTGTGTCTGTTACTTGTAGTTATTACTGCCTGTTACCTGTGGTAATGCAATTTATAATTTATATATTCTGTATTCAGTTATGAAGGCTCTAATTGTTGGTTGCGAGCTGCCGCTTAGATGCTTGTATCTGCCCGGGGCTGTTGATGGGTCTGTATGCAATGATGGGCGTAGCTGCGGGAAGTTTATTGTTTTTTTTTGTTGATGAGTGAGTATAGGGGTGGGATTTAATAAGTTTTCTTCGTCCCACTCCTTTTTCAGGCAAGTTTTGTTTTTTGTTTTGTGTATTTTATGTTCAATATAGGTATTTGTTGTGCCTGAAAATGAATAAATAAATGAAATGAATGAATGAAATGAAATGAACAAGTATAAAATATCATCCATCTCTGTGTTTCAAGGTTTTATTCAACTTTATTCCAACTCATTACCTGACAGTTTTCTATATTTTGGCATGGTAGGACACCAGGGCATGAGTCTGAGTGAAGGCAAACTTTCATGAGGACAAAGGCGTGTCCATATTTGACACAAGTGCAGGAGGAAGCTCAGGTTTATTCCTCTGCACTGGTCCCATCATGGACAGCTTTCTTTTCTGCAGTTGCAGGCCAAGGGTCATATACAGTAAACAAGCTGTTACAGGTGATTGTTGTCTTTTGGAAACCTGCAATGTTAGGGACAACTCGTGTCCTGACTGCAGGACAGACGGTTTGCCATCGCACACTAGCATGTTCCATGTACAGCTGGACCTGCATCACATGCTGCCCATGTTTTTATCTCATAGTTCCCTGGTTTACTTGGATGTTCTGTTAGAATGGACAGAGTCCTCTGAAGAGGACTTGGTGCTCATACAGTCACATCAGTACCAGGATCTTACATCACAGCAGGAGAAACACCCACTTGTTCCATACACCTCATGGGAGCACGTTTGTGTCATGAACGACGATCATCTATTGTGTCTTTATCAAGAAATTATGTCCTTTTTGTGCTTCTGTGATTAATCTTGTGTCACCTTTAAAACTTCTCTACCAGACTCAGGATGTCATAAACTGGCCGTAGCGACTCTACTGGATGCACGGCAGTAAGAATCAACACACCCACATATGCCTACAGCTGCATTCGGTCCATTTTTCTTCCTCTCTTGTTGTCCCTCCTTGTTCATCATTGAGTTGGCTGTAGAGCAGGTCATCTGCTAATTGGATGGTTGTTGGTTCAATCTCTGTGTGCTCTAGTCTGGAGTTCTTACCAAGGTGTCCTTGGGCAAGTTACTGAACCCCAACTTGGTCTCTGATGCATCCATTGGCATGTGAACGTTAAAAAGCAGAATACAAGCAGAATACACTGTGTATAATGCTTTCAGTACTCGAGTAGAAAAGCCACTGAAGGAGTATGGGACCTGGCACATGTGCTTGGACTGTGGTAGATCATCTTTCTCTGAGGCACATGAGAGAGTCAGGCATCGTCTGTCACTGGGAAGGTTAGAAGACCAGATCAGTGTTTCCTCACGTTACTGCAAATATTCCTCTGTCTCAGCTGATTCCTCTTTCCTGCTTGATTCTTTGTCTTCATCATAATTGAAATGGATGATGTGTAGTCCTCTGACACATCTTCTATTTCAGTTTCACATTCTGAAAATTCAAGAAACTTCAAGAAGCCCAGTCACTTTCTCTCCAAGCTCCTCAGACTACCATGTCCTGGATGCCTGAGAACCTACTTGAACATAGTTCAGATTCTTCATCACTTTTCTTCACTTCATAGCCTTCTTCCACTTCTGCAGGTGGCTGATGTGCTTTTTCAGAGAAAGGGTAGCATGTGCTCTAAATATTGACAATATTTTCTATATCTTCTAACCCTGGATCTTCCTGAACATTGATTCTCCCTCCTCATTATACTAGAGGACAATATGTGCTTTGTTCTTCTGCTCATTGCAAAAAAAAAAAAAAAGTATGCTCATCAAAGTATGCAAATCTCCAGTGCAATGGAGGCTTGTGAGCATACTTTCTGTGTATGTTTTATTGTAGAGTCTACCTTACAATACAAAGCACCTTGATGCGACTGTTGTTGTGATTCGGCGCTGTGTAAATAAAATTCCATTGAATATAGAGCACCTGCCTCCTCGTTATGCTGCCTGTTGTTGTTGTGGTTGTTATGACCAGTGCTTGACCCCACACATCAGTGATCCAAGATCAAAGATGTTTGAAAGCAGTATGGTGTGAAAATATGACCCTTTGCAACACTTTGTACTTTGGGGTCATTTTTGTCCACGAGGACCACAGGTGATATAAAATCCAATAAAAACCCCATAAATAAATCAAGACAATCATATTACAATCATTTGTATGAAATGTTGTGTTTGTTTTAAGCCAAACATTCCACCAATTTTAACTTTTATCTTGTCAGTCTTCAGCATATTTTCCCAAAAGTCTTTGGGATCATCAGCATGTTACTGTTTGGTTTTTTTGGCAAATTTGAGCCTCTGTGTTCTTTTTGGTCAGCAGTGTTTTCGCCTTGTAACTCTCCCCTGGATGCCATTTTCGACATCAGTTTCTTTCTTATTGTTGAATCGTGAGCACTGACTTTAGCTGAGACAGGTGAGGCCTGCAGTTCTTTAGATGTTGTCCCAGGTTCTTTGGTGACCTGGTGGACGAGTCGTTGATGTGCTCGATGTGTTGGTGAAACAGAAAATAAATTGGTTGATATATTTGAACGATATTCTTAATGGTAGATAAACTGTTACATTTCAGGCAGTATAGTGGATACATAACTGCATAAATGTGTGAGCAAGCTGATGTTAATGGATGCTTATATGTTTTTTGCTCACTAGCACAGGAGATGATCTGACCCAGTCACAATTCAGCCCCTGTCAGTCGCTCACACCATCACACCTTCCATTTCTCCCGTATTCAAGGACAGGTGCCCTAAATCGCTTATTTTCTAACAGATGTCAGGCATGCACGCACTGCTGATATGACATAATCATTATGCATTTTGTGCAAGTCTTACATTATACACGCTCCTCTACTGTGGCTGTTAGTGTAACAAAAAGACAACAAGACAACTGGGAAATGATAGAAAGGTACAGCGGATACACTGAAGCAGCCATTAAAGCACCGCGTCCTCCATGAGCAGTTGCTTTCGCACAAAAACACACACTATTAAAATAGAGCTGTTTGGCTCACTTACTTTCCCAGCACATTACAAGTCGAGCACACAGATCACATCTCTAACTCTGCTAACTCCCTACATCTCCATTACATCCCTGTTCATCCAATCCTCCACAAAAACAGCAGGGGGGCAAACACTGTACTGTGCTCCTACTGTGTTTAGAGCCAATCAACAATAACTGCACCCGCAGCAGCCTCATACCCCAGCCTGTGTTGACTTTGTTTATCAGACATGGGCTCAGGAGCGAACACTGCAGCCCTAATCCATCAGGCCTTTGTCCCCCCGTCCCCGTGGCTCAGTTGAGCTGGCTTTCACCTCCACACAAAATCCTCTGGGAGAAGTCTGATTCATCCCTTTGAAAAGCCTGAAAAACAGAGCTGGAATACATTCACTGTGTAAGTGTGTCTCCTGTTGCAAATGCCACCCTCATTCACAAAAGGCACAGTCAGTGGAAAACTGACAAAAGGAGCTGCAGGTGCGCACACTCCTACACGTCAGAAAATACCCCTGAAAAATGTACAATGGTACTTCCAAAGAAAATAGGCGCTATCCACGTTTTGTGTTTTGGCAGCTTTTCTCTTGTCAAGGTAGATTATTGATTCAAAAAGTAGTACCATATCCTGTCATGCAATAATTTACATCTCCAGAGCACAAAACACCGGTTTGGCATGAAGGCTGGCCAAGGAAAAATTATACCTCTAGAGATCCAATACAGGCTTCTGAGACAGAAACAAATCTGTGTTTATAAAGGCTGAACAAAATGCATCCTTTATACACAAAAGCAAACACGCACAAATTAGTAATCAGGAGAATGTCTAAATAATTTCCCCCAGGGATCAATAAAGTATTCTGATTCTGATTCTGATTCTGAATGTCTGTGAATTCGGAGGCTGGAAATGTAAGCCAGGACCGCACAGATTGTTATTCAAGGTGAGAAAAGCAATCACAGAGAGAAGGGAAATTAATGTTGACAATGCAATCAACGGGAAGCGTTAATTCCACCTGTTTTCCACTCACTTGGCTCCTTTAATACGTCGATTCTATTTGGGTGAACTCACCTCTTCAGCAGTTCACAACACGTTTGGGTAACACTGTTTAAAAGAAGGGCACGCACACACATCACAGTCAAGAACTAAGTGAAGTTAGGGTGGATAATAAAAACAATTCTCTAACCAAGGTCGAGTTCTTCTCGCAGTTCTATAAATCCTGATAAAAACTGGAGAGAGCATTTTTCAGTTCTGGAGGATTTCCATCGCAGTCACAGGTGGACTGAGTCTGATTTCTGTTGCGAGGTTCCACATTAAACCGAGGTCCATATGTTATTATTTTTTTCCCTGTTGATATCCATCTGCCCGTTTACCGCCAACACATAAACTAGTGATGCAGTTACCATGGCAACGGGTGCTCTGCCTACTCAGCACCTGAGGAAAAAGCTTATCATCACTAATCTAATCACACCTGTCCTGCAAACAAAAGTCCGAAGGAAGGAACATGTTTTCCTTTCAACAACTTTTTAAACATCCAAATAAAGACTCAACCTGGATAAATTACAAATACACAGCATTTTCTGGGCTTTGCTATTGCTAATTAATTACCAGCTTAGAAGTATCTGGTGTTGAATTTCCCAAGCAGAATACGAAGGACAGACAGCAAACGCGATAGAGGAGAATTACTTGCTTTCTTTGCTGGTGAAAAATAAATAAAAATTGCTGGTAACAATAAAATCATCTCCTTTTTTTTCCAGGTTTTCTCCCTGTTGATTGTTGCAATTGGTGTGTATGCTAAAGTCCAGAAGGCCACAGGTACGCAAGACGACACTTTTCGCTCACACCTCCTAAACTCCAAAGTGAATTAAAGACCAGCGATAAACCGTCCCTCATAAAAAGAGGTGCAGGAATGAGGTGGCACTCTCCTTGGGATCGTAAACTGTTTAGCTTTCCCGGCACAAAGCAAATGTGTGTCAGGCTTTCGCCTTCATTTTACCTGGTGTCTTTAATTTTGTAATTACTATGAGATATATATATAGTTGAGAGACAACCAAAATTTTTTTACCTGTGTTCATTGTGCACAACCCCACAATAGATCATTAGCTGCTAGCGTAGGAAGGGATGCTGCAAAGACAGGGAAACAAGGTACATGATGGAATTATTTAAATCAAAATCAGGTATTGGGGTTGGAAACAAACAGAGGCTGTTTTCCCATCTTTCTGCCAGACACGGTGAGGGACACGTTCCTGATCGACCCGGCTGTCATCTTAATCGTGGTGGGGGTGGTCATGTTCTTCATCACTTTCTGTGGCTGTATCGGAGCTCTCAGAGAGAACATTCGCCTCCTCAAGACAGTAATAGACCTCACAGACACATTACAAATACTGGCACAGTGTTTTGCTTCCATCTAATCCAAAGCCAAGTCTCACATCTTATGTGTAACAACTAATCTGTCCTTTAAGATGATATTAGTCACAGCCTTTTAATATTTTTGTCTTTACTCCCTAGTTCTCCTTCAGCCTCACACTGGTCTTCCTCACCCAGCTGGCCATAGCGATTCTGGGCTTCTTTTACTCCGATCAGGTATCTGAATCTTTACAGACTGTTCTGTGCGCTGGCTCAGTTATTCTACGGGGCCATTTAAGGCCACATTCAGGCTCCAGTGATAACAATGAGCACTATTGATTTATGGTGTCATTTCCCGGCTTATGGACTTTCTGTACATTTGTAAACTGCAGTATATGCAACTTAATAAGGCAGACATCTGATCCCACAGATGGGCCAGCTTAGCCCACAGGGGAAATGTCTTGTTAATGTCTGTGCTGCGCAGCATACACAGGAAACAGAACGGCAGCTTCCAGTGAGAATCAGTGTTTGTGTCACTCTCTATAAATCCTCCAAATGACTCAGGCTTGTTCTGTAGACTGACAGAAAATATGCGAGAACTTTCTCTCGGTATTACAATGTGATTTGAAGTGACTGGATATAAAAACTATTTGGGTTTATTGTGGCAAAGTTTTAAATGCTAGTGGCAATAACGGCAACGACAGCACTGTGTTCAGTGAGCTAATTGTTGGCACCTGGGGACAATGGAAAGAAGCAAGAGTGTGCTTCCAGGCAAACTCATAAACTTTAACGTACTACGTCTCTATGTATATGAATAAATAATGGTGCCAGTAGCAGTAGCAGTACCTTTGACCACTGGAGTTTAAGTTTTATTGAGCTCGCTGACATGTTTGGTCTTTGCATTGATGTGTTTGTTTTGCAGTTATTCCCACAGACCACAGCTTTTATTGATTTCAGAATTAAGTCAACCTGACTAAATAGTCTCATTCGCAGACTGTCTCCTGCCTCTCTAATTGATACAATAAGAACAATTTAAAACAAAAAAAGAATTTTAACGATTGTTTTTTATTATACATTAATAATAAGTTTAATTCCAGGTCTAGATACATTAAAAATGTCTGTTTTTGTGACCATAGGTGATCTACTCTTTGGCTGCATGAATGTACATATGTACTACAGTACTATATCTCAGCCTATATCTTATACTTATATGACCCAAGTGATTGGTTTGGAGACTACGGAGATGAGAAGGATCCCCCTCCACTTATCCCCTTCACTAACATCCCATTAGGGCTCCACCGAGAATAAAAACCACAACAGCCAGCAGTGGCAGCACTCGCTGTCATCAGTGGCGGGGATCCTGGTGCCTGATGATACCTCTCCTCTCCCTTGTGTTCTCTGTCAGCACTCAGACTGCCTGCTGCTAAACAGAGTAGTTTAACAACCCTCCCAGCATCCTTCCTCGCTAAATGATTCAAATGCTTCGGCACTTCAAAGTGGAACCAAATGTTCCATTTCAACAGATCCCTTGAAGGAGACTTTGCCGCTAATGACACACTGTGACGGTAGCCTCCAAAGCCCACGAGCAAACTGCACCACGTGGGAACAGAAACAGGGGAAGGCACAGGGTGAGCGTAAGGAACATTGTAAAAATCCTAACACAAATTAACAAAACTACTTCAGGATAACATTTTGGGCTATTTTGACAGTGCTCACAGTATTTATCAACATAACCTGTTCTAACGTAGTTTGTAATGCGAACAATTCACAAAGCCTTTAGCAAAGCATTCAGAGAAGTTCGTTTTAATGAGAATTTAAAGTTCAGTGGCTCATTATCATACAGTGCTCCTATTAGTATATATTACATCTGAACTCAGCCTGTATAACCATGGCCCTCTTTGTTCTCAGCGTCTTAAAGGGTGGAAGAATAGCAAAAACAAATATGAACAATGCAAGCCCTCGTTAATACTCTGAAAATGAAAATAATCTTACAGACAATGAAAGTTAAAGTAACAAGCAGGACAAAATTTCACCGTCTGAATCAGCCTCGTTCAGTTTCAAATGCTCATTACTGATAACTCAAATAACGTATTCATATATCATCTATAGGTTTTGTTTATTCAGCTCGAGAGGAGCTGATGAAAATCGACACATAATAACAAATGGCTAAGTTCAAGTAATTATCTACTATAATGTAGAACCTGCATATGTGCTTTGTGTTTGGTATGCGCTTCATGTATAGTTCTCACAGGCACAAATGGTTTTATGATTATGTATGCTGTACTTCCTGCTCTGCTGCCGCCTGGTTTACGTGCATCCCGCGGGACGCTTTACAATGTAAACAGGACGATGCTGTGTTGCCTCCAAACCCATGTGTTAATATTTGTTTATTTTCAGAAAAAACTGAAGTGGCCTTTTATGGAAAAAAAAGTTCAATGCAACGTTGAACATGAATACCGTTTATGCAAATGTGAAAAGTCCCACAAAAAGTCGATCAAATCTACAGCAAAGCCACCTGATTAACTATGAATAGGTGTCTGACAGCTCCCCAGAAACCGTTTTAGCTTGGATCTGAAATTATCCTCGACTTCATCATTTCAAGCTTTGTGGGGATTTTCCACTGCATCTGTTCAAAAGAGGGTTCACAAAAAGGTACTTTACAATCCTCCAAAATGCTACCCGAGTAATTAACTGAGAGATCAGTTGTGTCAATGAGCACCTTAGCAGGCAAGTAACAAAGACATCTGTAGATAGTTTATTGTAAAACATGCAAAATGTTGATATTAAAGCTGTTATTCTGTGTATTCAATCAGCCTTTTCCTCTCTCTTAGGCACGGGGTGCTTTGGGAAAGTTTGTAAAGAAAGCAATTGTGCACTACAGGGATGACCTGGATCTGCAGAACCTGATGGATTACATTCAAAAAGAGGTGCTCTCATTGGCCATTTCCACTGAGCCGGAGTGGCTCCTTTTGTCTGTAGAAGTCTTCAAACTGATCACAGATAGTTTATTGGATGCATCTGAGACTAAAGCAAGAAACCGCAGTTTGTTTTGTTTGTTTTTTTGCCTTAGCGAGGGTTTCCACAGGAGGCTACATGCAACTTACAGTTCCTGTTCTCTGTGGGTCACCTCATGTGAAACTGCTCTTCCATCTGCACATGCTGGCACATTTATGAGTTTGGGTTTTCCCACGGGAGAAGCCCTGACTGGCAGGATGCCCAGTACAGACCAACACTATGTTTCTAAATATACACCCGATTTCACTTTTCACTCTTCATTTTTCTTTTTCCCCCCAGTTCAAGTGTTGTGGATGGAACAACTACACTGATTGGTCTTGGAACCTCTACTTTAATTGTACACATGACAACCCCAGCTCTGAGCGCTGTGGTGTGCCTTATTCCTGCTGTACTCCTGTTCCTGGGGAGGTCAGTCTTTCTCTGTTTAGCCTCTTAACATACACAACATGTACAAACTAACAGCGTGCCTTAAAAGAAACCTTAACACAAACTTTCATAATCTTAAGATGATGTATTATTAAGATTGCTGACCTCACAATTTCAGTCAGCATTTCAAATTTGTTCAGTGTTTTAAATCTTCTCTGTCATGCCGAATTCACTTGATTAAGCAACTGACAAATCAAACCTCCTTCACATTTATGATAAACAGAAACAAGAAAGGCAGAAAGATTGTGACATGAACAGAACAAGCAGCTGTATGATGATGAAACAGGCTCTTAACACTTTATTAACAGAGAAAAATAAATAAAACTGCTGAGAATTTAAAGTTACAAAAAAAATCTTGTATCTTGACTCAGCAGGGTCTTATGCAGGAGCTTGGTGAGTAGAACAGACTGTGGCAATAAAGGATAACACACGTAAAGCTACCCAGCCATGTCGACACAACTGTGCGCCAGTTGTGTGTATTTCACATTCACCTCCACACATCTCTCTCTGAATGCAAGATATGTATGTGGCCAGTATTCAACGGGAGACAAAGTATGGCAGCTATGCATGTATTTCTTCTAAACTTGGAGAAGAGGACTTCCACGGGTCCCTGGAGTCTCCAGACAGTTACATTCGATTAGAAGTGAGGCTTCTCTGCTAAGACATCAGACTGTCTTATCCAACAGAAGTGAGACTGTCAGCTGATGATGGGGATTCAAGACTTTCCACTGACAAGCTGGCATTAAGAGACCCAAAGAAAATTTGAAATCATCTATAAAATATACCCGATACTTTAGCTAATGGTCTGTGGATGCTGAATTATAGCCAGCACTGCCTGACTGTGACAACCTGCGTTGTTTTGACATGTACGCAAGTGTGTCCAAACTAAGAGGCTCTCAGTCGGGAGGTGGCAAGAACACGTCTGCATCTGCTTGTAAAAGCAGTTTTTGGTATTACCTTCCTTTCCTTTGGGATTAGCTGTCATGCACAGAACTGGTCTCATAATGGCCAACCAGTTTCTCTTAAAAGGAATCTGCAAATTGATTGGTTGAGTACCTGAATGAGTCACTGCCAGGCAATTTCCATCTTAAAGAAGAAAGAAAAAAAAAACATGTTTAACATATTCCGATATGATCAACCTTACAGTAAATTTGCACAGATGATTCCAAATCAAAGTCTTCTTTCATGAAGGTTTTATGATATTTTGAGACTACTGAATCAACACTACAGCTATCTGCGTGCATGAGGATCCATGCTGTCATACAAACAGCATATATGTAAATGTCTGCATGAGCACAAACTTTGGATTCACAAATACACGCAAAAAAATCTCTGTACAGACGCAGCAGCACAGCTTGAAAACCACCACTGAGGAAAAAACATCTATCACACTATTGATTAAACATCATGCAACTCTGAAAACAGATCACAGCAACATTTTACAACATGGGGTAAAAATAAAATAACATTAAAAACAACTAAAAAAAACGATTAATTAAACAGTTTGAGAGCTGCTGCTGTGCTGCGACCTGCTGGTAGTACCCTGTAACTGCATGGTTCCCTCAGGGATTAGGTAGCTTTTCTTTTCAGAGCCAGTGGGTTTTGCTTGTACTGCTCACATTATTTTCTTTCCTCTCAACAAACGTCACTCTTTCATTATTTCCAATTTACTTTCAATTCAAAGTAAAAACAAGCAATGTGAAACCAGCAGCATGAAAGCGAGATCTGAACGTATTTAGAGTGCTTTAGGTTTATGTGCTTATCAATGTATCATGCACTCAGTGTTTCGTCTGTCTTTGCTTTTGTTCATCTGGCTTACAGGCAGTGATCAACACTATGTGCGGTTTTGGAGTTCAAACGCAAAACTTCATGGAGGCAAACAAGTCGATCTACCCAGTAGGCTGTGCAGACAAAGCAGTGATGTGGATCGAGTCTCATCTGCTGCTGGTGGGAGCTCTCGCCTTGGGTCTGGCCTTGCCTCAGGTAACCCAGTGTAGTAATTAGGCAACACAGGACTAGTAACTTGCCAAAAGGACTAGTTTCATCTTGAATAAGACTACAAACAAACAAGCCAATATAACTATTAATGAAAGTTTGCTGGATTCAGTGTGTAGCAATCAACATATTGACTGGAGACGCTCCCTCAAAGGCAAACTTCAAACTGGCGTTTTTGGATGTGGCTGCGAAAACAGTCCAAGCTAGACTTCAGCAATCAGAGCCATGCAGACTTTATACTCGCATACAAATCTCAATCTGAGAGCTTCCCACAGCCTTTTTTACAAGTTCAATATCGTCCTTGTAAAAAAATAAATTTAAAAAAAAAAAAAAAGGGATAAAACTTGGATTCTAGAGGAAACCAATAAGGAGTAGGGTTAATGTGAGGCCACTGTGAATCAAGGGATTTGGAATGGTGTGTTCTACCTAGACAGCAATAACTAGGCACATTGGGACAATAAAATTTTAACTGCACATTATTCATTTATTACACTATCCTAGAATGAGTACAGGTTAATGTGCAACAGAGGTAGAGGGGTGTGTGTGATAATGTAATATGTCTAAGAGATGCTGACGACTCCCTGATTCTCACTGTGCAACGCACCACGATCCCCCAGCATTTCCGCTGCAGCAGACGGAAATCTAGAGAATCTGAAATGCCAGAATTTGAAAATAGACAGGCCTCCTCTTGAAGCTCTTCTTCCTCTTCTAAATCCCTCCCATGTTGTCCCATAAATATGTACCAAACATCTATGCTGACGCCTTCTATTGCAATGGCAGTCCTTTATACTACTTACCTGCTAAAATTTCCCATCATGAACTGTATTTTTTTAAATGGGTCAAGAGAAATGTATTCACACCTAAGACCACCTAAATTACAAAATGCTGACAGGATGTGTTACGGGGATGATTTTGTTTTGCCCCTCTACCAATGATGCTAAAAACATGCCCTGATAACTAAATAAAACCATTCAATACTCATTAAGCAAACATGAAATCAAATTAGCACTTATAACGAGCTGCCTCTAAATAATTACTGTTTACTTATTAAAATGTTTCAGCTAATATTAAATGGCAATCTAGCAGAAGGTGTAACTTTAGCACAGGATGTTTAAACTGATTTGTCTCGTTCTCATCTGTACGCTAGGCTCTGCAGTGAATCTGAAGAGAAGCACAAATTACCCACAAGGCCCGACAGAGCAATTGCATTAGTTTTCTAATGCTTTGATGTGCCGTAAATCTGATGAAGTTCTCTTTTAAGTCTTGCATATCCTCTCAAAACACTTACCGACACTTACTTTGTCTGCATAACAAGCCAAAGCGTTAATTATAGACTGCTGTTTAAAAGCTGTGTTTGCAACCCAATGGTTTGGTTTCTCTCTGTAAGAACACCTTATGATCGGCTTGACAGGTGCGTGCAAATGTGAGTACGCAATTATTTTAAGTGACTCGTTTGAGTCAGTCTCAACTAATTTGGGAACCTTTCTTCCCAGCGCCACATTGCAGCACCCTGCTAAGGGACCTTGAGATGCTCTGTACAGAACGTACAGTTACAGAGAGCCTCTTCTGTGATCTAAAGTGGCTGCTGTTGTCCTCTAGATTGCAGGAATTGTGCTGTCCCAGATCCTGATCTCTCAGATTCAAGATGAGATTACCTCAGTGTTGTGAGAGCGCTACGACAGAGGGGAAGAAAACGAAAGAAAGGAACTTGCAGTACTCCACTCAGCTTCTCTGACATGTTCAAGGACATCTTTTCTACAGCTACTACTGCAATATCTGGGCATGTGATATTCTTAACATGTGGTTGCCTACAGGTATACAAGTGTGATGCACTTTAATGTATTATTTACAGTCAATTATATGCCAAGTGTATATATTATTAACCGGTTTTGAACATTGACGTCAAGATTTCATCTCTTTAAATGTGAAAAGTTTGCTTATAGAATTGAGTTAAAACATATGCATTTATTATTTTATGTTACTGTTTATCACTGAACATCAGCTCACATAAAGCAAGTCATTATGTGTCGTTTTTTAAAGGTCTGGAAACACAACATTCACACACTGCTCGCCTCCCTCACTCAGCTAACGGGAAAGAAAGAGAGTGAAGTAGTAAATCAAACAATTTCTGATCCTAAAGTCAAGGTAGGCGTAGCCACACCTCCACACAACCAGGCAAGAAGGTGTCACACTGGATTTTGTGCGAATGCAGCCAATATGCAGTGTACGTACTCGCCACTGTGGGCCATCTGTTCTGCAACCCTGTGTTGGTCAAACAGATACAGACCTTCAGCTGTCCATGAGAGACGGAGAGCAGAATGTCCTCGTAGCTGTTTTTATAGCGCACCACCACACACTTCAAGTGCTTCATAAGTCACAACTGTGACGAATTTATTTCGCTCAAAGTACAAAGATTGGTTTTTGTATATTATTTCTTCAACACCATTTATCATAGACATTGTCAGCCTATTGCTGATGTTACATACATAGATATAGATCAAAGTGTTCAGTATTAAATCAGTTATTTTTAAACTCTAATCAAAGAAATAAATGTTACATTTTTGATTTTTTTTAATCAAAGGAAGCTCATTTTAAAATGTTACATCAATTTCAATATAACATTTTAGGTATTTGAAATTTCAAAATGCTATTTTCCCCCAACAAAACATTTTTCTCTTTCTTTAAATCTCACATTTTTATGTATTTCAGCAGCATTACCACCACATTCCCACCTTTCAGTCGGGGTTCAGCCTTGTAGCACCAGCTCAACAGCTGCTACTCAATTTAGCCCAGTGGAAATCTTTTTACAACAATGTAAAAGCAATTTCAAAATCATACCAAGCTGTACAGTAACTAAATAAATGAAAGGACTTAAGACGGTTTATAAAACGTACAACAGCATTAAACCAGCTAAACAGGGTTGGGGGGGGCGGGGGGGGGGGGGGGGGGTTGTTTATTGCTGAGCATCACAAGTCAAGATCCAGTGGCAGTAATATTAATCATCATTTGAAGCTCTGATAAGCTAAACAATCAATATAGAATATTTATAAAAGCAAATGTTTATTTGTTTAAATATAGAAAGTGAGAGAAGGCTCATTTAAAATAACATTGTTTTCAGTCTAGCTTCAGAGTGCACAGCGCCACCACTGTCATGTAATGTAATAAAAGCTTTCATTAGAAAAATGGAAATACAATTATTTGGGGAATAAAATTAACAATTTTTGGAATGAATAAAATTTTAAAAAATTTGCACATAAGTTATTGCAGAAATTTGAATAATTCAATTTTACATATTTTTTCATGTCAAACTAGCTTACAGCTGTGTATTAATTATTGAATACTTGGAGTCTATAGTAAGAAAGAACTTCAATGCGAACTACAATGAGATTTGCATGAAAGGTTTCCACTCTCTTAACACTCCAAGCTCTTGATAGTTAAATCTTTTAAACCCACAATGGTTGTTTTTTTATATGGGAACTGGTTTGTGCACCTCTAGTCCTGAAGTGCAAGAGCTTTCTGCATCAGACGATGGGTCAGAGGAGAGTTTGGCCTCACGGCATCGCGCTCTGCCAGAAGACATCTGGGGAAATTCAGCACAAGACAGTGCAAAGACATGAACACAGATTCAAAGAGACTGCAGGCTGAGAGGCTAAGCTGATCAATAATGAAAGTATAACATGCTGTACAGACATGGATGTCAGTTACATAATAGGAGCATGAAAGCAGCTCGTGCTCTGTATGCAGATGGAAAGCAGTTAAAGAAAATCGGAGTGGACAGCAATCGCAACAAAACTATGTTGGAATTTCAGTGTTTCAGTGAATGAAAGATGGGGTTTTATTTCCCCTCGCACAATCTTCCGGCATATTCCCATGCAAAAACACACTGATACTGGGGGGAAAACACCCCAAAGCATGAAGCCTGAAATCCCTGCTGCTCCTTACCTTCCCAGCTTCTGGTGGTGCTTATTCTCCGATTTCATCGCAGCATGAATAAGCAGCTGATTAAACAGATCCCTCTGAAAACAACAATACACAAACACATTATTAGACACAAACCTCTTTCAGTTGTAAAAGGACATTCTGCATTTTGTGTTAGATTGTGTTACATTTTATGTAAACTGTGACGCCTTAGAGAACGGTTCTCAGAACAAAAATAACATAAAAGAGTTCATTATTCATACACTGGTGCACTGCACTCCACATGTTCACACGGTCTGGTATGTTCATAGATAGAAAGACTGCAGCTTTTCTGCACAACACTCCTAACCTCTGACCTGTTTTTACAGCATCAAGGATTTCACTTCTGCTCAAGAAAACAAAGTATGAGCAATGATATCCAAAGATAGTAAAGCCTCGAGGCTTAAACATTTTCAGCAGTTCACTAGGAGAGCTGCAGTTTGAAATGATTTTCTTTAACAGTTAATAAATTCTTTGAGACTTACCTGTGCATCACTGCCACCTATGTCTACCATGTGATAGCGTAAAGGGTATAGTAGCTCCACAGTTTGACCGTAGTTACCCTGGTTGTACTCCAGCATAGCCTGGCACATTGGTATCCCTATAGTCCCGGCCAGCTGATGCTGCTGATTGTCTCCTGGATCCCTGTGCAAGAAAAACACGGTTTTAAAAAAAGGAAACAACTTTTCTTATAAAAAGGAGCCAAAGATACAGAGTAACAAGTTAAAAACTGTTAATGCTGCATCTCAAAGAAGGCATCAGCATTAAATATTTTGTGAGAGTAGAAATCCAGGGATCTGGTTTGTCTTGCAAAAAGAAAATGAAAGCAAACATAAAGAACACATTCTGGAAAAAGACACTCTGTGGCTAGTTAGTTTATTTCTACATTTTTTGCTGACTTGTAAAGACACAGGAATATTTCCCTCTCCTTTATCTTTTGTGGTAGTTTCCCTTGTGGCAGGCTCTCCATGTGTGATAGCATATTGGTGTCTAAGTCTGCCCTCCTCACACAAATGGAGACGAACTGAACAGAAGCGAGCTCAGTGAAGTGCATCTAATATTATGTGAATTTAAACACTTGTTATGTCACTGTAAGTGCATTAAAAGCTTCAAGAAGTGTGAGTCCATCTGCAATGACTTCAGAGAATGACTCTCTTAGGTTTGTCTTTGGAAAAAAAAAGTGCTGCTGTTGCACTTATCCAAACTTCTGCGGCCCAGTCTCCTCCCTACAGCAGTCAATCTAGAGGGAAAGCTGCAAAGACCTCTGAGAAGGATTCACTTCACTGTCCTTAAGCTTTCTCAGATTAGCAAATACTCTGAGTGACTGCCTCTGACTGTATAATTACCATATGGAAAAATATGGATTAGTTTAAACTATGCAATCCTCCAAAGACCCAGGTAATAAAAAGTAATATGCTAGATGTAATTGATGCATGCTGCGTTTGAACATGCATGCAGCTCGTCTAATACACTCAAAGTAAAGCTGCGATGAGGAGAAAATTACATTTTCTTACTTAACTCACTTTCAAAGAAATCCAACACGTCTTAAGTAATAGTGAAAGCACGACAGCTTTAAGGACTGGTTTTAAATGTGAGCTGTTCTGTGGTTTGTATGCTCGACGAAACGAAGAGCACAGGCCATTATAACCTCAGAGGCATCTGCTGCAGAGGGAAGCCCCTCTCTCTGACTGTATTCACACTCTATCTCACATCCTACGCTCAGTCTTGTCTCCATTTTACATAAGGCTTGTGTTGTTCTTATGTAAGCCTGACAGAGTGTTGAGGTGTGCAGTGAAGAGAAGAAATGGCACGAAACTTACTTCGCCAATTCCTGAAGGCCCTCCAGCAGACGCCGACTAGTCCCAGTCTCTTTAGCTCCCAGCGACACCATAAGGAAGTGAAGGTCATTAAACAAGGTCACGTGATCGTCAGTGTGAGGCCGAGTTACTTGGAGCAGCTCCTGCCAACGCTCCTTCACACACACTCCTGAAACATGCAGAAACACAAACACGCTAATACAGCTTGAAGGCTGCATAGTCAGCTGTAAAACAGAGCAGGAAGAAAATGTGGTCAGAGGTTCTGTTAATTACCTTAATTTCCAACAAAGCACTTTTGAGGTTCAAATTAATGAAGGATGGCAACTGAGATTATCTCACCTCATTAGCAGTTTCACTCAACACCATACTGTCTTAAATTATCTTAAATTATTTGTTCCAGTTGCCCATCAGCCCATTAGTAACACATTAGGAAATGCTGCAGCATTTTGCCAGCTGGCATCATTTTAAACATATTCTATGAGCACAAAAAAAAAAAAATGCATTACTCCTGAATTTTAATCAGAGTGTGATGAGTGTCTGAGATGTATTTTTAGCATGCAGTTTGTTCTATATCTTACCGTCCATTTCCAATCTGTAAAGTAATGAGCAGGCATCTACAATGTCCAACATGGCTCCCGAGGCCTTGCAACGCCTGAAAACCTTAGTTGAACACAACACACTGTCATCACTATTCATTCTAATCACCAAAGGACATACAGACGTTTACATGCACTCGTCATGGGCATGAATGTCATGGTCATTTTGCTCTTTGTTCTTTTTCCAGGGTTTAACTAATTGTAGAGCATACATCTTTAAGGACTATAAAAAACAAGAACTGGGCCACATACATACATATACAGTATATAACTAATATTTGGTTAAATGTCACTTAATAAACCAGTTTCAAAGTGTGTTTAGGATCACTGACCCAAATGTGTATCCAAGTTTCAGCTGTCTAGCTGTTGACTTGAGGTAAAGAAGAAGTTGGAGGTAGTCCTTTAGTATGAACTGCAGGAAAACAGCCCCAGAGCTTGATGCTACCCCCACCTTGACTGACAGCTGGTAGCCTATTCTAACCTTTACTTCTCCAAACTTTCCTCATCATTTTGGTCGAACAGCTCAATCTTTGTCTTGTCTGACCATAAAACTTTTCTCCACAAGGCTTGTCTCTGTGGGTTCAGTTCAGTTGTGCTTGAACTTTGCAGCAGGGGCTTTGTTTCTCGGTTCATAGCGATGCTTCACTGTGAACGCTCAGCCTGGTGTTCCAGCAGCTTCCTGTTCATGGCAGGATTTTTGATAGTTTGAGTCTTCTTCTAGACCTTAGCAAAGCTGTGACATACCTGAATAACTTTTACTTATGTACAATAGTTTTGAAGTTTGATGATCTTAGAATTTCCAGTTGTTTAGAAATGGCTCAGAGAGACCTTTCCAACTTGTGTGAATCTACACAAGTTCCTTGGACTTTCCCATTGCTCTGAGCATTGATCGATTCAGCACGTGATGTCGAGCAAATAATTTGTATGCTGTAAGTTAACAGGTCTTCACCTTGTCAAATTACCAGACAATGTACGACCTTCAGTACCCCTTATTAATAGACTTGAGTGTATTTTTTTTTTGACAACTTTATTTATAATTTTCCAATATGACAAAAGTACAGAAAAATATAACTCGAATTGTGATTACAAACACTGCCATTGTGAAACTGGTTACGCCAGTGGCAAACCAGTTGGATGCAGGAAAATGTGTAATCTATGGGCACATACAAAAAAACAAAAAAAAAAAAAAAAGTACTATCACGTGAACAAGGCAAAAAAAACAAAAACGAACAGAAAAAAAAACAAAAAACAAAACCCACCAAAGAAAACAAAACAAACAAAAATAGAATAAAATAAATACATAAATAAAAGGGGGGGGGGGGGGGGGGGGCTGCATTGTGCGCAGTTCTGCAAACACCTCTTAAGTGAGTGTATTTAAATATTTGAGCCTGTACGTATGATTCTGACCTTTGATGGATTAGAAAAAAATCTAAACTAAAATCCAACTTTTAAGCCAAATTCTTGTTTTTAAATATTTAAAGGTGTATCCACCTAACACTTCAAAGAAAGTCAGCCAAGAATTACCATGACATTCGTGTCCATGATGACTGTACACAACGTCTGACCACGTTGTGTACAGTTCAGAGAAATTAAGTAAAGAAAAGAACGAGATGCTGAACTTTGCTGATGTGAATTTCAGAATTTCTTTTGCGTTCAAACTTTTAGCTGAGAAGTATTATTCTAAAGGTGCAAGACATCAAAGAGATGTACTTTCAAATTGTCTCTCTTATTTTTGGAGTATCACGAAATATAATCCGCTTTGGCTGTTGACACTGAAATGAGTGTGGGTGGTTCCTTGGCTCTGACATATGAATATGGATTTGACTTTCATTTTTGTTCACGCTTACCTTCTTGACTCACAACGAGCACATCAAACTGCATTAGTCTGCGTCTCTTGTGCAGTGTTGTGCAGTGGCGTATGCGTGACTCTGGAAGTTACTAAGAGTATGTACTCAGACAGCTATAGTATTAAAGTTTAGATGCAAACTTTCAACAGAAACCAACCTGAGTGTCGTATATTTGCAGAGCAGCTTCGTGTTGCCTCTGTGGAGGAGGTGAGGAAGACAAATTTGAATAACTTGAGCACTGAGAAATAGGCAACGTGGATAAATTGAGTTGCCCAAATGCAAACACAAATTAATCTTACAATATAATCAACCCCAGGCTTCAAATTACCTAAGGGAGGCAATATCATAAATACATTCTCCACAAACACTGTGACTGCCAGCTTTCCGCTTGGCTGAAAAACCCATTATCATCTTTACCTTCTCGATGAAAAATAGAGCCCAGTGCCAATAGTTATGACTGGCCAGCATGTCAGTTACCTGGAATTAAACATTACAGAGTTCAAATACTTTTCCCGGGGCTATTTGGATATGTAATATAATTCAGTCGTCTATGGAACAGATTACTTGTATGTGATTAATCAAAAACAGAAAAGAACAAAGTCATCGTACCTCCCAGTCTTTCTCTCTACTTTCCATGAACTTCAAGCCTTTGTCCAACTCTGCCTTCATCTCACAAACATGGGCTACAGAGTGGACTGACCAAGCATCGTCGGGAGTTAGAGCGAGCCCCTTCACAAGAGAGTTTGCCGTTTTGAAGCAAGAAGAAGCGATGAACGTGTTGATAAGTAACTAGATCTAAAATGACCAATCCAAAATAACTGCATTCTAAACACTCAACATGATGCTCCCCAATCTTTTCAGCGACCCTCATATCATACTTTGTATGCATTACACGCTGAGTTTTGAAGGGTCTGCTGTTTATTCCTGTAGGTCTTTGACAGCAAATTACTTGCAGAGTTGAACTAACGAAATCAGAAAAGGGACCGAGAGTCCAAAACCCCCTGCTACAATAATGGCAACAGCTTGAATAACAGCAGAGAAGAAAATCTCACCTCCATGGCTACTTTCTCAGCCTGGTCATAGAAACGAGTTTCCAGGAGACCAAAGGAATATAGTCCATTCAGGTAGCTGAGAGCAGGTATGTGCACACGTACGTACACACAAAAACAAAGTAAACAAATAAATTTAAAAAAAAAGAAGATCTAATATGGCTCATTTCAGACAGTGAATTTACAAACGAGCTGCACCAATGCACAGCATACTGGAAATATTTATATTATTTCAAACTTTGAATCATGCAAAGCTACTCTGGCAGAGTGAAAGAACATCCTAACAGTTTGAAAGCATACATGCACACTTTAAACAAAAATACTAAGCACTGCACAACTACTTACTGTAAACAAGCCTCATTAGCTTACATGCTGTATGTTTTGCAGGTATGCATCCATACTGTCCCAATGCATGGCATCAATGTTTAGATTGACAAACAAAAAAAATCTCTGGTGACATTAAGCCGTCTTTTGTACCTGGACAAAGGCATGTGTGGTTTCCAGTGGGGAAGCACCCTGGCCACTGAGTCCCTCATTTGCATTTGGGCTCCCATGTAGAAATAAGCATCATGTGCAAACTTGAGGGCCAACATATCAGTTGGGTGGTCTAGCAGAATATCTTCCCATGCCTCACAGGCTTTCGGAAAATTTCTGCAAGACAAATGTGTCGGTTTAAAAAAGAAAAAAAGAGCGAGTTCAGGGAACGTTGATCGGTACCTGGAGAATCACAAATGTCAATATGCTTTGTGAGCAGATTAGAGGGACTTGGAAAGTATCGCAAAGACAATGCTGAGAGCCAAAATGGCTCCTCGATATTACAGTATAGCTGACTATACCCCGGGGAAATAAGACAATGAATATAAAATTCAAATATTACTTGCTGGACTGTGACTGAAATTTTACAGAAGAGCTTGGCAGACAATCTGTAGTAAGAGAGTGTATCACGTAAGGCCAGGCAAATAACTTAGGGAATGAATATCACCTGATAAAAAATAAATAAAAAAACACTTTTACTTCTGTGTTATGTATAAAAAACACAAGTTCAACCTATTTCTTCTGGCTCAATGAAACTCATTTCGACTCAGACTTCAACTACAGACCCCAGTGACAGATAAGATTAAATATGTAAGAGTCTCTCTTAGCATACAACTCTGAGAATGATTAAGTTACTTCATTTTAAAGTCATTACATCAGGATTTTGTACAGATTTATAACAGAAATATTTTTGATAGCATTAAATAATTAACCCTTAAAATAATTTTGATAAAACCAGTTTTGTGCACATAAAAAAAAAAAAAAAAAAAACTGTTGCAGTGTGCAGGGCTCTTGGATAAGGGACGCTAAAACTAACCACATTTTATGCTTTTAAAAAATAAGTGTTTGTGTGCTGTCAATTATTGAGGTTTTTGTTTGATTGATTTTACATTTGTTATGCATTTCAATCATAAACATGCTTTTCAATCAGTTTCCTGTGAATTCACAACCACTTTGAACATTTAGAGAATTGGGTTTGCTGACTGATACAGGTTTCATATCGTCATCATGGGTTTATTGAGGCCTTCTGAGCAGGAAAACATTCAAAGATAAATTTGGCTCAAACACAACCCAATGAAGCACGGGCTGCTTTGTGATTGCGTCTCCTGCTGTGGCGGTCTGGCTCTGGACCTTACCCGTGTGAGAAGAGCTCCATGGCTTTGACATGGAGTCTCTCTCTGGAAGTGATGTCCTGGCTGTTGGCAAGTTCCACCGTCCTCCTCACAGCACTTGACAGACGCTCATCCAGCCTGGTGGAGCTTGTTGTTGCCACTAGCTCCAGGCCTGTACTTATCACATGCCCCATAACTACAGGAAAAACAAATAACAGCTGTCTTTTCTTTCTGGAGGTTTCTGCAGCTGCAGTTCTCATGGGGAACGAATCACATGCACTTGTAAAGTTTTGCCTTTGGACTTAAGTAAAATATTACAGGAGCTTCTTGGTTCCATTTCTGTTTATTTGCAGCATGAGATGAAGAATAAGAGTTGTTTAACTCCACTGTATGCCCCTGATACGAATAAGTGCAAGCAGCCAGCATTTTAAAGGGTGTCTATTGTCAGCAATGGTAAACTTGGAAGACCTCAAATTGTTTTTCTTATGTAACCAGACATTAGGATCAATCAATTCAATCAACGTGTGTGTTTACAGCAGCTAAACTAAAAAGCAGCTTGCAAGTTCTGAGGAGAATCAATAAGTGTTGAACTTGCACAAAGGAGGGTAGAGTCATTTGCATGAACAACAACTAAATGCTTGATCAGAGCTCAAACTGACAGCTGACAACTGAGGCCTCCCAGCTACACATAACACTGAAATAATCTGAAGTGACTGACCTCTAACATGTTTATTTAAAGAGTAGTAGCCACATTTAATTGTTTTTCCTTGCAGCGTATAAACTAATCAGACATCTCAGGGTTTCTTTAGTCTTATTTTGTTGTTTTCCTTATTTCCATATTCATCAGAAGCATAGTTAACCCCACATTTAGTTACCAAAATTTGGGTCAGCTGCCTGGACAGCAGAAATGCATCCTTCAATTCCTCCCAAGCTGTCATCGTTCCTCCACTTCACGTACTGGGGGGTTAAAACACAATTTAGATCTTAAACAGCCTGAAACACCCACGGTGTGCAAACTGCGTGTGCATGTGGAACAGGTGTTTTCGGGTGTTAAGTAGGCTACCTGCGTGAGTATGGCGTCATACATTTTACAAGCCTCATTACTGCTGGTGGACAATGTAAGCCCCTCCGCCCTCCATGCCTGCAAGAAACGGGAACATAATGGTGCAGACGTTAATGCTGGGTTTCAGTGTGTAAGCCGTTTGCATGACAAACATGCGGTTGTCTCGTCGGCTTGAGCAACCTGAGGTTAAAGATTCATCGAGTAAAGGCAGCCAATTTCATTTCAGTGTTACCAGAGCCTAAATAAATCTACTTGTTATTGTAAAAGTTCCGGACACTTATCAACAGTGGACATGTAACTTATCGAGGTTTGCCTGCTTTATGCCCCTGCATGAATATTTTTCTGTAAACTAACAGTTTTATCCTTTTTTCACTTTAAATATACATATCTCAATAATACAAACTATGTTTCTCAATCCTTACTGCCACTTAGTTATTGCAACAAATAAAGAGAAAGTGTCGCTTTCTGTTCTTCATCCTTCTTTAAAGTTTCTTTCTCTCTCCGAGTCACTGACCTGGCAGTCCCTGAAGCTTGAGGAAATCATTTCGAAATCTTCAGCTTCTCCACCTACACGGGGAAAAAAAAAAAAACCTGCTGGTGGGTCAACTTCTCGGTCAATAAAAAAAGAAAAACGGGCCGGAAGTTTGTCCCTCCGTTGACACTCTTTCAAAATAAGTGCACGAGTAGCGTTTAGAAAGTCTACGTCAGAATGTTTTCCGAAAGCATGCGCTTTATTTTGTTAACTGACCTGCTATTTACGAGTCCACAAGATTATTTAATGTTAAAAACATTTTCCCCACATTCCGTTTGCTTTACTTAAAGAACCTGCTGTCGTTATCGGTTATGGAGGAGAAACTATCCTCGGTGGCTACAAGAATTATCAGACGGGGAGTCTTAATAATGTTGTAGGATTTATCTTGGCTTTTGCTTGAGAAATTAAATTTTTCACAGATGACAGGACCATTCAACAGGCAGGGGGCATCAAACGTATTAAATGTACAATTCTGGGTTTTTGATGTCTGACACCAAGGCACTAAAAATCTATTTTCCCCACCTCTGCTGAGAAGATTACATTTCAGCCCCCACCCTCTTTATTCTCCCTCATGCAAGTCCCCCAATTTCATGGAAGCGCAGCAAAAAAATATCAGGTAATTTTAAGATGCCTGGGTTCCATCACAGTGCCCGCTACAGCTTCTTTGGCAAGTTAAGAGGCAGGTAGAAGTTAAGATTGAAGTTAAATGCGTTTCAAAATATACAGGAAAAGCACAGATAATACCATATGAACAGTATTCTACTACTTCTTTAAATCTATGCAGTCCCACCACATTATATAGCCTGCCTATTTGCATTTAGGAATTAATTCCTTTCTGCTACTGTACTTTGTGTTCTCGGTAGAAAGCCTCCGCTAATCCTTTATTAAGCCTGGGCTTGTAATGAAAGCAGAGAAAAAGTCACAGTAACATCTCAGGCTGGCTAAGGTGGAATGAAAGGTTTAAAAATAATAATCTCTTGCTCATAACTATAAGACATTCAATTAAAAAGTTTGATTTTAGAGGACAAACACGTAAAAGAACTGCATCGTTTATTGCCGTCTTCAGCATACATCCAACACCCCTATGAATTTTAGCTACATGAAGCATTTACATTACAAGTCGTTTGTCGACAGAGTAGTTTTAAAAATTAGGATTCACTTTCTTTACATATGATACAATTTGCACAGGTTAATAAATATCAATACAATCATGTCAACCTTGGAACACACAATCTAAAACAACAGCCCATAAAATTGTGTAATATTCACAGCTCCAAACAAGTCATAAATATAGCCTCTGACATTTCTACACTGTAAAACAGTGCCCACCTGGATTTGTACAATTGGCAAAGAGGCCTACTAGTCCGCCAAGGATGTCCAACGGATAAACCAAACCAATATTCTCATTCAATGTAGCTTGTGCAGTTCTTTAGGGTCCCATTTATGTGTAGTTTGGGGACCTGCTGTAGAAAAGTGTTGTTTTAAAAAAAGAGCTCCAGTGGAACACACAGATGTGATTATTGGATACCTCAAAAAAATCTAAACAAAAAAAAAAACTTACGTTTATAGAATGGAAATGAAAAGGCATCTTTTTCAAAGCTAAAGTATTAACACTGCAGTATATAGTTGTGTAGTGTTCTCTCTTCCCCACAGTAAGTCCTCCCATACTAACAACAGTAACATCAGGTCGTTAGTAACATCCCATTGTTAATACAGTCTATCCCGAGGATTGTTTCTACTGTTTAACAAAGCAGGAACCAAAATGTGAACAAATACTTGTAAACGTTAACGGTCAGTGTGATACACAGCCAATGAGAGCTCACAGAGAGGCCCATCATCATCATCAACTCATGTGAAATGCTTAAATATTTGCATCCAAGTCTTCTATGTGCCTGAAGCCATAATTCCTGACATGCAGCGGCATGTATGCAAGATACAAAAGAGATATGCGAGATAATGAGATTCTGGGCACTCTCCTGTGAATACAAATAAAATTAAAACAAAACCATTTTTTTTAACTGTTAAAAGCAAAACATGGTAATAAATACATAAACATGGACATATTTAATGGATTCATAGTGGTGACAGACTCTGCAGGGGGAAAGGAAAGAAAACAACAACAACCCCGGAGCATTTTATGATGCATTTGTGGTTTCTGAAGGATGCTGATGTGAGTTTGTCACTAGGGAGAAAAAAAGGCAGCTTCAGCAGAGTCCGTTCTACAGTCGGACTGAAAAGAGCGAGCTAGGAGACCTTGCTCTGACATTTAAAACACACCTCTGCAGCACTAAGACCGAGGACCCTCATCTACTGAAAATGGGACTCGATTATACCCCCTCCCATTTTTGTTTTTACAATTCCTGTACATCAGCAGGACCAATCTTCATTCTTCCCTTTAAATAGTGGAGAACAAAGTCTTTAAACGCTCTCCTAACCCCCCGCCACAATTTTCAAGGTTGAGATGTTAAAGTTGTGAATATACACACCACGTCTCCACCCACAGACTGAGACAGCAAGCATAACTGCAAAGTGATTAACATGTACTGCCTTTGGGCAGGGGATATGTAAATGCTGCAGACTGCTCCAACATCACAGGCAGCCGTAGTGTACATATTATGTTGTTGGGGTTCTTCACACATTCGCTGCTCTAGATGTGACAGTTTTAGGCCAAATGCCTGTGTCAAAGTTCAGCAGATATATCCACATCAAAGACGCCCACGTGAGACTGAGACCGCCTACGAGCAGTCGAAAACTTGAAATGATTCCCCTCACATCAAGCCCAGTTGAGGTTAAAGCCTTTAGAGAGCATAACAGCCTCCAGGTCCTTGTCTTCCTCCTTCTCTCGAAGTCTCTGCTCCTCCAGGAGAGCAACCAGGGCATCTCGTTGCTCCACCACTTCCAACATCTCATTCAGGATCTGCTTCTCCTCAGCCAGTTCCTTCTCAGATTTCAGGTGGTCTGAAAGAAGCCCGTGCAAATTTGAAAACAAAGAGACGTTATGCAGATATGAACGCTGGGAGCTCATTTGTATAGCCCGTCAGCTAATTTGCATTCGAGCGTTCACCTTCCACGGCCATCCGTTCCCTGAGTTCCTGCTGCAGTCGGCTCTGTCTGTCCTCCAGCTCCAACTCTCTGGCACTTGGGGACAGAAAGTAAGAAGGGAGACTGGCTAAGTTAGTGTCACTAATGAGCTATAGCTTTCGACATCTACATTATTCATCAGACTATTCATTTATCTATGTAGCATTTCATTAAAGAATATACTATCTGGCTGGAAAAAAAGATGGGCTATTAATCTAAAAGCTTTTGGTAAGCAATGATGAGATGATACTGGATAATTTAAGGGCCAAAATTAAAGCAGTAAAGTTGGTTGTCCTACATTTTTCTAAATGTATTGAAAAAGCGGTTACTTAAGGGTAAAAATAAACATTTATGACAACATATGTGCAACTGGACTCATTCACTTTATAGCTGCATCTTGTTAACCTATGAAAATGAGATGCTAACTTAGCACACCACCCTCTCATCCATGCACGGTCACTTCTGAAAAGAAGGATCCCTTTAAAACTGTAGTTCCCGAACCAGCTGGTGAGAATACAGTGACGTGGTCTGTTATTTACAAACCTATAATTCTTACTCAGGCTTGATTTGTTTATTATTCTGGTCACTGCTCTGAAGTTTCTCACCAACTACTGAAAACTATCAGAGTCCAAGGAATTCAAGAATCATCGCGATCGATGATGTCTGGTCATGGCCCTGTTGTATTATCCACTTACTATAAATCACTTTATAAGACGTACCCTTAAAATTAACCACTGAATTCACCTCATCTCAGCCAACTACTGACATTTTCTAAAGATCAGTTTTCCATCTGTACAGTGCACATTAGTGAAATTTGCCATCATACATGTACCTACATAAAAAGAAGAAGCTAACATATGAACCAGTGACAACCAAGTTTTGCATCTTGGACATTAAAAGGATCCAATCAGCTAACACATTTGGGGTTTTTTCCAGTGCACCTTTAAAGGGATGTACTTACAATATCATGAGTTCGGACTCGTAGCGGACTAGGGCATTTTTCTCCTGCACCAGCTTGAACCACTCTTGCATTAGTTTAGGATCGTCTTTCTTACCCATACCTGGATGGAAGGAGGAAGCACAGAGCAGCAGTGAGACTCCAGGTGGCTGCGGCACGACACTCATGTCACAGAGACGAGGACTGACACAGGCAATGCAATGACAGCCAAGCCAGGATGTCCTTACAGAGGGATGGTGAGGTGGAAGAATGGATTCGACATCGACGTGATTGGCCGTGCCATACCTAACGATGGCACTCAGAAGGTGAGGAGGAGCTACAGGACTCAAATTTGGCATGTGTGCACATAGAAACACACACAATCCACATACAAACACATACAGACAATACCTGTTGTTGTGAAGCTGAGAGTTTGTGTTACCCAGTTTGGTCCTTTCGACAGACGTAGCTACTTTCTGAGCAACTCCTATATGTTTTTTTGCAAGTGTGAGTAATAATAAAAATCAATAGCTAAGATATTAGAGAGAAATAAATCCAAGGACCTATGGAAATATTTCATCTTCCCCTGTCCACATATTGACCGACCAGCTGAAATGAAATCCTTTCAGATCCTATTCATGCTCGGTGGTTTTATGGGTACTTTATCCTCATGTTATAGGGGGACTTATCATTGAGACCAGTAGAGAAGTTCCCTCTATTCATCCTGCCACAGAGACGAGCATATTTAGTGCTGCTGGCATCATGCATTGCAGTCAGAGCGCAGAGCAGCTGCACACTTCTCCTGCAGTCCCACTTGACTATGCAGAGAAGACCAGTGTATGGGGCATGCTTAGGGAAGGTCTGCTGCTGGGGCGATGCACCCTTTCATTTATCTGACTGCAGCAGGTGGAGCCAAGCGGTCTTGATGAAACACCAGAAGGCGAACCTTGATGCAGCGTGACATACTTAGCTGGGGAAGAGGAGGCTCTTGCACAACGAAAAGAAAAAACATTGTACACACATAAATAGCATGGCTGTGGTCTCGGGCACTGGCTGCTGCTAATTGACAGACAAGGGACAGAGAGAGAGGCAGAGGTGGAGGAGAGCTGCTCACACTTAGAGCAATGCAACATGAGAAGACAAAAACACGAAGCCTGATTTACCAGACCTATTCTACAATGGGAGCTTTTCTTCTTCCTTAACTACTTCTGTCTGTTCCACTGACACCACCCTTCAGCCAAGGCTCCCATCACAAAAGAAACAAGGACAAAAACAACATGCCTTTCTTTTTGGGGGGGATTTTTTTCTCTTCACATGGATTGAAAGCTTCACTGACCGAACCACGTGGCCCACTCATTTTTAAGACTTACATAAGGCTGGAATTTTACAACAAATCATCACACCATGCAAGTTTCTTGCTGACAGGCCAGTCAGGTGTCAGGTGGTCATTGCTCAGTTTGAACATTTTATGATTGCATGACATTGTAAAGATTTTATCAAAGGATAAGCCAGAAAATCCAACCAAAACATGCTGCTGATTAGAGTCACGCTGTGGCTCAGTAGTTACTAAGTTACTGCAGTAGTACTTAGATGGTCTAAACTTTCTACATTATTGTATTAAAATAGGTTGAAAGGTGATTTCTTTATTTAAAAATGAAAAATGCACCACAGTCTTCAATATTCTGTTTTTCTGATATGGCATTTTCTGAAAATGAGCATTACACAGGAAAGACATAATCCATTACGGCTAGCAAAGAAGTATGCTAAGCTAAATCTTGATATTAAATTACTCCCACAGTAAAACACCTGTTCAGGACTTGAGGGACCCCCCTAGTAGGAGCAGAGATGTGTTCTGGTAAACTATCCACAATGATATACAGCGGTCCCTCGTTTATCGCAGGAGTTACGTTCTAAAAATAACCTGTGACAGGTGAAATCCACGAAGTAGCCAACTTTATTTTTTTACAATTATTATAGATGTTTTAAGGCTGTAAAACCCTTCACTACACACTTTATACACTTTTCTGAGACAGGCGTGGACCTTTTCACACTTTTCTCTCTTGTTTAAACTCTCACAGTTCAAACCTTCGTAGAAAAATAAGTCCAGTATTAAAGAAAGAAACCAAAGGCAACCGCGGTTGCCTTTGATGTTGCAAAACGTTTCATCGACATCGTTGCGTTTGTTGGGGAGAAAACAAACATACCGTACGGCACTCCAGAGACACGCTGCTAGCGATCGAAGATTTATGTACATTTGATAAGCTGAACGCGTTCTGTACTGTACAGGAGACACGGCACGAGATTGATTGACAATGGTCTACAGCCAATCAGGACGCAGAAGACAATACGCTGGAAAAAAACAACAAAAAACAAACATGCAAAATTGAACCCAAAAAATCTGTAAAACAGCGAGGCTTCGAAAAGTGCACGGCGTTACAGCGAGGGACCACTGTATACTTCTAACAAAATTATTTTTCCCCAACATCAGCTTCAGCGTGATGAGCTCCTTCATATTCTGGAGAAACCTACTGAGCCTAATGTCACACAAACAGTTAGGAAAAGCTGGGAGGACAAAGGGGGGGGACCAACGACGTAGCCCATTTCTGGAGATCCTTACGCTTGCAGGTAACCTGCCACAACTGGCGGCAGATGCAGCGAGGTTATGTTACCTTCAGGGGAACAGCAGGGGCAGAAGGAGAGCGGTCTTCGGCGAGGCATCCCCACAAAGGGCTCAACTTCCACAAGACAGAGGGGAAAGAGCGTGAGGGAGTGACGCAGGTGGGCACATTAGGAGGGGGAGGTAAGAAACAGTAAGAATGGAGGAAATAATGTGGGAGGAAAAAAAAAAAAACAGACATGACAGAGGCAAAGAGAAGAGGACAAAGAGGGTGCAGGAGGAAGGGGAAGGAGAGGTTTGAGGTGAGGAAGAAAATATCAAAGAGAAAAATCAACAGGGGACAGGAGCACTGCGATAGGGAGCAGACAAATCACCTAGAGAGAGGAGGTGGGAAGAGATCAGCTGTGTGGTGTGAGAAATGAAAAATATGGGATAAAATAAGAACAGAAAACAAGAGGGGGGAAATCTAGAGCATAGAAGAGAAAATAATCCTGTTTGATCTTGCAAGTGTAGTTCTTCTCATGATCTTTCAATTAGGTAAAAGCACCCTATATCTGTGCGCTACACACCACGCACATAGCCAGTGGTTATATATAAATGATTTATTCCCATTATAAAACCCATTACTGCTCATCAATCCATCCCACTCGCAGACGCAGATAATGGCTTCATCTTTAAAGTGCTGCTTCTTGTACACGCTACATGTTTAGACCACCCTGCGTAATTTGTTGCCGGTTTGGCGACTTCTGAAGTTTAGCTTCTTCTCAAGTGCAAATTAGGATTTTTTTCTTCTTCTTATTTGCATCCACTAAAAAGATTTTCTCAAAACGTAAGATTACAGATAGGCGTTTATTAAGTAACTTCCACTAAAATATAGACTAGAAAATATGTGTAATGTAAGGCACATTTCACTTAAAATGGAGCAAATATGCAGGATCTTCTATAGTAAGGGCTCATACTCGAGTAAAAAAAAAAGATTTTTCAGGTTGGAAGGTGAGGAGGCGTGAGAATGAAATGCTCAATACGTGCTACAAGGGACTATCACAGAAAAGAAGGAAAAATTGCAACTTAAAAAGACCGAGGCCCTAATAAAATGTTTATGGCTTCCCCAAATCATCCAAATGTGCTTATGGATTGTGTCGTTTGTTCAATGAATCTTCATCTATGCTCATAATTATTAAAGTTGATTATTACATTTCTAAGTAAAGTTAATAAAAATAGCAGAAAGAAGAAGGGGGAAATTACCTGGCTTTAATATTAGATTTTTCCTCTTTTGTTTTTTCCTTGCAGGTCTCATCTGCTAGCACAAACCGTATAAGCCACTATTCAGTGTAAGCGCCACAGTTCTTCATCACCCACCAAACACGATAAGCAGGACGGAGGACTAATGAAAAATTATCAGGAAGCTAAAAGCGTTTTTTTGTGACACATCCAGCCCAAAACATTCAACAAACCCAAAACAGTTTCAGGTTCATACATTTGAATTAGCTCAGAAAGAACAAATAAAACCAGCTGGATTGGAAGTGATGAAACACCATGCCTCCTGTTAGACTTCTGGGCAACCAATTAGAAGGGGAAACTCGGACGCTTGCAGAGTGACCTTTGTGCCAAAACAAAATGACTCTGCACAATCTTCTTTTTGATGAGTGCCGACAACCAGCGACACAAAAGCACAGAGAAGCCCTGCATAAAGAAATGCTCATTTTTCTCCCTCGTGCTGAGAAACTCCATTTATGCTAAATAACTAAAAATCAAACACGTGTTTCTCACAAACCGAATTCACAGCAGACGTGAGGTGAAAAAGATGCATTCCTCTCATACTCGAGTCTAAAGGAGAACAGTGGACACGACGAGACCTTTCAGCCAGACACAGTCAACGCGTTAAACAGTTTTCCAGCCGCAGCTTATACACAGCGGCTAATGTTTTAAGATTACAGCACTACCCATTAGTGCACACACACATACACACACACACAAACACTTTGGGGAGTTATGCAACTGAGCAGGTATGAGAAAGATTGCTGGGACTACAGTGCAGAACTACAGCAGGACAGAGTTCTGAGGCGAAGCTAAGAGCCAGGCTAGGAGTTTAGTATTAGTCAAACCAGGGTGGGTCACAGGTTACACATGTGTGTGGTCGGCAGGTGTCCGAGGTTTGTCCATCTTCCATCACACTCTAGCTCCAATGTGCAAGATCGGAACATGACTAGATGAGATGAGTTGACTCAAAAGTGTCACAAACGCGATATCTTTAGATGTAATGTGACAGTTGACAATAAAAACACAGAAATAAGACACAGATTTTTTTTTTTTTTTAATATCTTTCTTGAAATACAAGGCTGGGATTTCTTTTCTCTTATTGTTAAAATTAGGAAAGCCAAAGCTCTTTCAGTTCATCTACAAACTGCGTTGCTTCAAACATGTTTTCCTTCCAGCTAATGGTGTAAAAGAGGACAACTGACAAAGATCGATTTAGAAATTTGCACTAGAAATGAAAATAGAGACCCTGTGCATGCAATATTACGAATCTCACATGTACCAATTAAAAAAAAAGAGATGATTTACTGAAAAAAGGTCATTAGTTTAAAACAAATACAGACATTAATCTGTTTTACAGTTGTCCTGTATGTCTCCCATAAAAATAACACTGAATATATCGATGTAGGAATATGAGAAGACAGCAGGATCAGTGCATTGGTGGTTTTGGTCTTCTCATGAACAGAATATTCAACGTTCCCAGCCTTTAAGTAGAACTCTGTACTTTTCTCGGTTCCCCATCTCAGCTGGCTTGCTGCTACTCGCCAGGATTTTATTTGATGAACAGTATATTATTCTATCTGCTAAATTAAACGTTTTAATGAATATGCAACAGAAGACCAGAACTTTAATGTGCAGCAAAAGCATGAATGCATACTGCTGCTCTAATATCACTCTTTGCATTGTGTCGCCGTTTGCATCAGTGCTGCACCAAACAGTCTACGTGCAGCAGAGTGACAAATAAAAGTTACTTATTAATTCGTTCATTCATCATTCATAAGTTTATAGAGATCAAAGACAATCTTAAGAGAACAGCACGAGGCCAAGTGTCTGATCTCCGTTTGATGTAAAGAGTGTCTGAACTACAAACCCAGTAAAGGAGAAAGCGAGGGGAGGGAGGGAGGGTAAAGGAGCAGAGAGCATCGCAGTGGCTTAAAGCCAGCCAGCCAATCACGGCGGATATGAGGGGTACAAAGCTCAAGTAGTAACAGGGAGGAGGAAGGACAGATTGGGTTAGCCATTAGGTTAGTTTTAAAGCGACAGATGTGAAATACATACCGCCCAGATGCAAGTCCAGGATTTCACTGTAATTAGAATCTCCCCAATAGTCTACAACGACAGGGATATATTAGAGATAGGAGTTACTTAACACAGCCCCAAACTAGGCACACAAACACGCACACACTGAAATCTCCAACAAAAGCAAGTCATGCATGTTCTCTGAAACATACAGACACACACAGAGTCCATCAGTACTCACCACAATTCAAATGCAGTCATTTTGTGCAACAGAATATTTCCAATGATGATAATAAAAGACTGCTGCATAGATTTGGTGTGTTGCCGTTTGCTGGGCTATTCTGCATATTTGCTCTGTTTTGTGTGTGTGTGTGTGTGTGTGTGTGTGTGTGTGTGTGTGTGTGTGTGTGTGTGTGTGTGTCGACGTGTTGAGGAAATTGCTTCATTTTTATGTGTATTGATTTGAGCAGAAAAGAAGAACTAGCAGATAAGCTGTTGTGCATTCTGAAAGCAGCAAAAAAATAAGTAAATTGAAAAAAAGATAAGACAAGATCTCAAGAAATATCTGTATCAAGTCATCCAACCACAGCAAATATTTGCAGAAATGATTCCAATAACAAAGTTGTCGGGCTGCAAACCAATCCGAATTTGATTTCTTACATTCTGATTGCATTTAGGAAATCTAACGTGATCCGAGTATTGACTGGAGAGGCGGTGAGAGAGACGAAACACATCCAGAATGAGCAGACACCAATCTATGTCGGGGAGGGGGACACACGCATTCTCCTCGTTTGCATGCAGCTTGGACTGATGATGGCAGACACGTTATGAACGAACACATATCGACATGTTCGGAGATGGAGAACTGTTGCAGTGTGTCACCACAGATGGACCCTACGTAACAGTTTCATGTGTGGTTAATTAAAAGGAAAGGGAGAAAAAAAATTAAGAAAACTACAGTAAAATCTAATACCTGATCTTCTTTTGTGCTGTTTGGGTAATGTACAAGTACCTTTATACAATCCTTTAAGAGAGTAGAGTATTAACACGTTAAAACATACTCAAACAGCAAACTGGATAAACAGCCGATGGTAAAGTAAAACAGTCATTTGGTCGGTGAGAAAAGGGACCGACTGAAATTAATGCTCCGCGTGTCTAGATGCATGCATTTGCATGATTAAAGTTTTCATTTCATTCCATTAACTTCACCATAAAGTGCACTAGGCTGGAATATCATTTCAGTGCTGCAAAGTCAACCTTCGTACTTTATCCTCATGCAAGTCTACATCATGTAAATATTATATTATTACTACTGAGCACAATTCATGCTTAGAAAAAATTGTGCTGCTCTCAAAGAAATTATTTATTTCTCATTTCGGAAGTATATCGTCTGTGATAGTCCCTTGTCAGAAACAATTCGGGATTATTACTTTGGAGAAATAAATGTGTTTTTCCTGCATACGAAATCATGTGCTGAATTATGCTTCGGCACAAGTGAATAAATGGTAAACGCACACAGTGATTTCAGCACAATCAAATGAGCGCAGAGGGACAGGTTTGCTGAGTTACGTAACCCTGACGGTTGTTATTACTATTCCCTTTGGAGCTCTAGAAAACTCTGAACTCATATCGTGTAAAGATAAAACGCGGCCTCTGGTGAGCAGCTTTCATGACCAAGATCTTACGTCAAATTTATGGCAAAGTACTTGTAAAACATTAACAAGTGAGGTGTCTAATACGCGATCTTAAAAATGCACGCGCACATAGGAAGCCAAACTGAATGAAAAAAATCGATATATGCAAGTATGACTGACGAGGAATTACCTGCTTCTCCTCTCAAAGCTTTCTCCACAGCTACACCCCTCTCTTCCAGCTGCCTCTGCTTCTCCTCCACCTGCTCCAACTGCCTCTGGATGATCTGAGGAGACGATCAGCAGCAGAGGCACATCAGTATCATAAATGCACAGGGTGATAACTAACTACCAGTAATTAGAAATCCCCCCTAAACTCCCACAGGGAACACTCAGTCGATGCGGCTGTTTACTCTGTTGAAATGTCAGAAGTGGCAACGACAACTATATTTAACGCCTGCAGCCACACAGGACATTTGTATTAATTTGTCAAAAACCCCAAGAAAACGTGCAGATTTCAGTCGCTTGTCATCTTCTCTGTGTCTTGATTTGAAGTTGTTTTTTTGTTTTAATTTGAAACTTTTGATGCTTTATAGCACACAAATTGTGTGAAAAGGTTTTTTCCCCCCTCTCGAATCTCCTGTAACAGCTTCTGTCAGGTCTTGGGTTTATCTGTGCCACACAGAATTGGGAGCTGAAATAGAAGAAGTCCTGTGGGGTCCTGCAAATAGCCAGTAAAGGGAAGCAAAACTGAGGCCAGCAAATGACAGTTCCAGGAGAAAGGAGAGCTTAGTGCTGAGTCAGGGGAACGGGAGTCTGACTGCAGTTACAACATCAATCACCATGGATGAATCTGGCCTCAGTTCAAAACATTAGGAGTGACCAAATGGTAAAAAGCACCAGGGGAAGAATGCAGGAAACTGAATTCCCAAATTATATTAGGAAAGCAGTCTTTAAAAGAAGAAAGGACAAACCTGGGCTCTGTGGAGCCGCTTCAGTTCCTCCTGCTTGGCCTGTCGTCGTGCAGCTTTTTGGACTCGACGCGTCAGCTTGGCATTAAGCTCTTCCTCCGTGTAGGTTTTCTGTGTGGAATAACAAAACGTAAATCAGAAAAGTCTCATCCACAAGGTCCTAATGTGTGTAGGTGGCTCCATGAGGTGCTGAGCACTCAGACAAGCTGAGGAGGGGAACTTTCTGGATCTTCTAACAGGGCGAGGAGATAACAGGAAAGTGGCTAATGCTATTTAAAGCTTCATCGGTCATCTACGGGACTCTCGGGGGCTAGAAAAGTTATGCTTGCATAAAACACAGTGTGAAACATACTTCATATAAACTTTGCTGCAAGCTCTGTTATAATCCTCCACAATAGATAATACATATGTGAGAAAAAACAGAGATGTTTCCGCTGTAAGCTGACATGGATGAGCATTTAAGCTAGCGCAAAACGGCAGAAAGAGAAAACATGAATGAAAACATGTGAAAAGCTCCTCCAGTAGCCAGACTGGAGTAAATACAGAGCCACAGTGACAGATTAATCTCATAACAGCCTGGGGTGTCAACAGATGCAGAGGTATCACGGTGACCAGAAAAGAGAGCGCTATTGGAAACGTCGTGTTATAACAGAGTGGATATTCAGCAGTCAGTGAGCGAGCGTTGCTGTCCAACTGTCGCATGCATCCAGACAGAACAACGATTAGCTTTAGGCCAGGCCTACGCAGGGTGTTATGAAAGTAAACTGGCACGTGTGCAGGAAGACGAGACGGGGTGCAGGAGGGTTATCAGCGGGAATGTATGTAATACTACCTTTGTGGCATACGATCTCTTGAACGCCAGTGCGTGAGGGACATAAACAGACTTGGGGCAGACGAAACATAAAAGGGAGGAAACAAACATGATACAGATGATATGATTAAATGGGTTAATGATTATGTTAAATAAACAAAAGTAAAATAAACAGAACAGTGAGTCACAGTCTAGTTGGTACAATCAAAACAGGCAACGTTAATATCACAAAAAAGACAAGGTGGAATGAAATAGTTAAAGATCTACATTAACTACAAAATTGTGACACTAACCAAGAAACTCAAGTGTAAAATGTTTTATGATGAGATGTTGTGTCCAATACTACAACTATGACGCTTGTGTCTTGTCTAGTATTCACAGATCTGAAAGGGATGGGGACAAAAAAAAAAAAAGAGACTACTCTATAGATTTCTCAGGGGCTCTCACTGACTCACACATGGCTGAGAGGCATGATACAACTTAAAACTCCTGTTACTGTAGCCGTATGAAGTGAATAATTCAGATCAATAATCGTTACAAAGAAGAAAACGACATTCATCAAACGACAACGAGCCACAACATCAAAACCACAGACGGGTGAAGCGGTTAGCACCGCGGCATAGACACCATGATGCAAAGCAATGTCCTGCAGGTTTTAGATCTCACCCTGGGTCAACACACCTGAATCAAATGATTAGTTCATTACCAGGCCTCTGGAGAACATCAAGACATGTTGAGGAGGTCTTTTAGCCATTTAAATCAGCTGTGATGGATCAAGGATACATCTAAAACTTTTCCATGGCTGTATCCCAATTCAGGGTCTGCAGCCTTAAAGGCCGCATTTTATGGCCGATTACGTCACAGCGACGTGGCAAAGGATTTCCCAATTCGAAGGCTGCTTGAAATGCGGCCCTCAGATGCGTCCTTCATTTCCCTGAATTTTAAGGCTGTGGCGGTGTAGACTTCGTGGCCCAACATATCCCAGAATGCATAGCGCGGCGGTGGGTGTGGATAATTTTGCGGAAGAAAAAAAAAAGGGCGGATGAGGGGCGCCCGAAGAGTAAACTTTATTATGTCACTTATTTATGTGCAAATGTTTAATAACGAAGAACATTAAACATTCCTGTTGGTCACATGTCGACAAAGTTATGTGACGTTAGTGACGTTTGTACTAACTTGGTTTTAAAGCCTTTACTTTAAAATATACGCCGTTCAATAGCTGAGCTTAATCCTACAGAGAATAATCAAAGCTCGTGTAGAAACAAACAAATGAACAAAAGATTTTCTCCTTCATCTCTGTCAAACAAAGCTGTATGAAACGTTTCCAGCTGTTAGTATCATGGTTGCTAGGCAACCTGGGCAGCGCAACAGACCGTCCCATTACACAAGCCTCGCACTTCCGGCCTTACGCGGCCCTTGAGGATCGTTGAGGCTGCGTACTTTAAGGCTGCAGATCCTGAATTGGGATACAGCCCATCAAGACATGTTGAGCAGATCATTTAGCCTTTAGATCAGCTGTGTTGGATCAAGGATGCATCTAAAACCTGCAGGACACCGGCCCTGAGGTCTGGTGTCCTGAAACTTTTCCATGTGTCCTGGTTGCAACACACCTGAATACATTTCGTAGGTCATTAGCAAGACTAGCCACGCCCTGAGTGGGGGAAAATCGACGCAGGTGTCCACAGGCTTTAGTGTTGTGGCTGATTTATGTACACGTTTCCAAAATATACACAAACAAAAGAGAATAGGAGTACATCTGAGCTTCATGCCTCTGGCCCTGAGCACGATTCTATCTATTTAAAACCACCAGAAACACACACAGACTCGGCAGCAGTGGCAAATATAATGCTGAATTTCAGCCATAAATGCAATGAGTGCAAATGGATTCCAATAAAAGAGCTCATGTTCTAAAATTTAAGGACTTGTTCCAAATATGTGCATAGTTCCAACGCCATTTATGCGTTCAGGATATTGAATTATTACGATCTTTTAAAGAATTCACTTGTCCAGACCTTGAAAATATTTTTATCATAATTTGTTCTGAGACCTCCCAAGGTCAAAAAAATGAACTTTAACTAAAAGATTGGTGATGCTAAATGGCATTATTCAGAAAGATGACACTTTCTGAAATTCAAAATTATGTAACCCCTGCTGCACAATACCTCCTCGTCGTCTTTCTCCATTTCTCGCTTAACCTCCTTCTCCTGTCCCCTTTTTTTATGCCTCTCTTTCACCCCCCTTTTTTCCTTCAACTCCCTCCTCCTCTCCTTTTCCAGTGTCTCTTCCTTTATTGCCTCCTTCTGCATGCCTGATACTAGGTCAAAGATGTCCACATGCCTCTAGGAGTGGAAGAGATTATATAAAGAAAAACATTTTCGAGAGGAAGCAAAACAGAAACTGGTACAGCGGATGTCGTGATGATATGTATAGCCTTGCAAAGCCAGACTGCACGAGTTTCATTCACAACAGTTTGATTTTAAGTTGTGATTTACATCTAATGAGATGAACCTGCATGAGTAAAATTCATTCAAGAAAGGTCCAAAAAGGCGGTTTTAAGGACCCCAGGCAACTCCGGTTGGCGTTGCAAGCCTGTGCATGCATGAATCCCTAATGACAACCACGTGACATTTGTATTTGCTCACATCTGCTTTGGACTTCTGGGAGGATCTTTCCAGAACATCGTCACAGGACAGGTCGGAATCTTCGGAGAAACTCAGGTTTCTCCGAGTTTTCAAGTCTACTTCAAACGACAAGCAAAGACAACAATCAGCAATCAATAATTTCATAACATGAAATGAGCTTTGGAAGAATAGTCTTACCTGAAGATCTCCCAAGAGGTGATGTCCTTCTCTTCCCAGAGTCCTGAGTAGTGGAGCTGGACGACGGTGTACTCGGGCACGACTTATCATCCTTCTTCTTCTTGTCCTTCTTGTACCCTGAGAAGACAGCCTTCCACAGAGACTTGTGTTTTGGAGGCGTCTCATCTGCGCCCGAGAGCCTGCTGCTGTCGTTCTTGGCTTTTTTCTCCTTCTTGTTTTTCCGCGGGGAGAAGAGGGAGCTTCGTTTCTTACTTTTACTTGTAGAGGAGCCGTCTGACGAAGCCACCGAGCTGTCCAGGCTCTTGTTACTGCTAAAGAAACGCTCCGACAGGGCCTCGGACTTCTTTGACTCTAAAGCTTTCACAGCTGATGTCTTTGGAGATGCAGCTGACTTTTTACTTTTTCCAACAGTGTCTGGTGTTACATTCCAGGCCACTTTAGGTGAGGCGCCCTTTTCCCCATCGGACTCTTTCATTTTGCTCAACTGTTTGGCCATAGCTTCTTTTAGAGCCGGGCTCTTGACAGATTTTTCTCTGGCCCTTATCCTCTCCTCTGCAATCTCCCTGGCTTCTGGAGAGAACTGAGTTGCCCTCTGGGTCTTAGAGACTGGGTTGACTGGGATATTGGGTTTACCATTTTCCATTGCTAGTGCCAGATGAAGGGGAGGTTTTTCCCTGCTCGGCTTGCTCGTGGGCGGAGTGTAATACCTGTTCATGCTTGTGTCTGGTGTCCGGTCGTCGTAGCTCTCCTCCACATCGTCAGCAAAAGGAATCTCCTCCACAGTCTCCACAAATGACTTCCTCGTCTCCTGCGGCCGTGGCTTCTCCCTCTTCTTCTCCCTCATCACGACCACCGGGGTTGTTTCTGGAGCTGCCTGAGGTGAGGAGACCTTCCTGGGTGCTGGTTTGGGCATAGATACGGGGCTCAGCTGGGTCCTGGGTGCAGGAACAGGGGTAGTGGCTTTTGCTGGCTCTTTGGCATGCTCAGATGGAAGTTTTTCTGTTCCGTTGGTCCAGGACACCTGGTGTCTCTGCTGCCTGAGCACGGCTGGAGACTGATTAGCAGGCACGGGTGGTGGCGGACTGGAAGGTGGTGTCAGCATAGCCGAGTCGGACGTGTTATAGCTGTCACTGTTTACCGTCTGGCTTGTGGCCACACTTCCATTCAAGCCCAAGCCTGAGCTGCTGCTGATGTCTCTTTTATCAGAGCCATCGCTCTTGGGCTCAACAGGAGCGATAGGAGTAATGACCTGACCCTCGAGAGTGATGTTGAGTCTGCGAATGACAGCCCGGCCAGTGAAGGCAGGCTTCTGTTCCCCGGACACGTCTGCTGTTTGTGTCTTAGCGAAGTTGGAGTCCTGAGGTGGAGTCTTAACAACACTCCTTTCTAAGATTTTACTACTGCGGTCCAAAGGAGTCAGACCGAGGCTCTTTCTTATCTCAGCACTCTTCAACCAGAACTCCTCAATGATATCCGTCTTTTTAGACGGCGTCTCTTCTGTTGAGGAATTTGAAGGCTCTGGCGTGGCCATGTTGGTTTTAGCCAAGGGCGTTGAAGTGACTGCGGGGACGGGCTGAGTTCTGACGGGAGAATCAGAGGTGAGGGGTGATGAGGGTTCATGGCAGGGCAGCGGCTGGGCACAGATCGGGGAGAGGGGGTTTCCTGTGAGAGGGCAAATGGAGCGGTGAGGAAAGACGGGAGATTTAGGTCCTTCAGTTTCGGGCAGGGGTGTAGGCTGGGAGCAAATTGGTGAGCTCACTGGTGACTTGAGAGGTGACTCACTGGGTGGCTGTAGTGGAGAGGCAGCAGGTGGTTTGGTGGGTGAAAGAGGAGGAGATGAAGCAGAAGTTGGGGTTTTAACTGGTGTAGAAGCAGCAGCATTAGTAGGTGAGGGAACAGGAGACAACTGCTGGACAGGAGCAGGTGAAGGGCACAGCGGGCTCCTGGAAGTTGGAGATGGAGTCATCTTTTCTGGCTTTGTTTCCTCAGGTATGAAAGGATCAGGAAAAAAGCGGAGACCAGGAGATTTTACGGGACTTATCTACAAAACAAAACAAACAACAGAGGAGTTTAGGATTCAGGTAAAAGCCATTAATCGCTTTGAACCTCTGAAGCATCATCTCACCTGGGTTTCAGGTTCTGGGGATGGTTTAAGCGGAAAAAGAACGATATCGTCCTTCTGCAGCAGGCCGATGCTGGATGGTTCTGAATTCACAAAAGGGAGAAGAAAAGGCTCATTGCCTTTTACTTGTGGAAAACATATCTGCGTGATCGTGTAGAGAAACGTTTTGTGACATGTACCCATACTGGAAGCTGTTGCCAAGCTTTCCGATTTCTTGTCTTCCTCGGGAAGCGCTTCATCGTGCTCCGACTGGTGCAAACGAGCCTCAGCTTCCGCATCCGAAGGGATGTCATCTGGAATTTAAACATCACATCAAATATTTCATTATTACACAGCTTTGGAAGTTTAATTATCTGAGTCGTTTCATTTTGATGAAGAGAGTTCTTTGTAAACAAAAATGCTATTTTCCGCATGTTAAACACTTGATGGATTCATTACTGTTTGTAATGTTTTGACTGTTTACCCTGATCCATCTCTGTGCCAGGCTCCATATCTGGACCGTCTGCTTCGGCTTCGAGTACTTCATCTTCGCAGGGCTCTGACATGAAAAAAAGGGAAATAAATGAGTCATTGGAACATTATTATCGTGTCTTTAGACAATAACTGTGAGAACTTTTTTCTGTTTAAAAGTAGCTTGAATGAATCTTTTCTCAGAAATCCTGACAGTGAGGTGGAAAGCTATCGAGGCCGATTTTGAAAAGCCGAATACAAACATTAAAGGTCGAAAAAAAGGTGAGTAGATTTTAAAAATCAAAATCTATTTTTCTTCAGACAGCATTAGGAAAGAGTTTGGGCAAAAAAAAAAAAAAAAAAAAGAAAGAAAATCTTTTGCATACAAATCAAACAGTCCAAGTCTTTTAATATGAACAAAGGAGCAGCTAGGCTGCAGCTACATGCAGCAACTTTAAATTAGTAAGCTGAAAATATTTGATCCAAGCAGAAGCACAACCAGAATGTTACTGGTTAAACTGTGGTTAGCGAGCAAAACTGGGAGGGGGAGGGGGCAGTTTATCCATGCAGTTTATATATCAGCTTTAACTACTAGGTGACCGATCTGAGTGCACGGGCACATAAACTACTAAAAGAACTTTGTAATTGGTCTGATCTCTGCCGGAGGTCTTTACTGGGCCTTTAACTCTGAACTCAAGGCTTATACGAGGACTTCAAACAGAGGTGTAGGACTCTCATTCAATTCATTCAAGCTCTTAATCAGCTGATAATGTACTTCAACACCCACATTCTGTGAACTTAATGCAAGTACAAGTGCCATTAAGAGGTGAGCTCCCAAAGCTGTGGTGCCTTGTGGTTTCACTCCCCGGAATATATTACGTTACAGCATAACATACAGAGCAAGTGCAAAAGAAAATACATATTTTGGAAATTAGAAGAGTAGAATGTAAGGTTTGGTTACAAAAGGTGAAACACAAGTGCTGATCTGAACCCAGGAGAGAAAAACCTCGACAGCCTTACAGCAGGCATGCTTGTGAGTTTACTGGTCTCTGCATGTGTTTATGCATGCTCCATGAAAAGAGGCCAGCCCAGCTGATAGACAGAACAGGAGTCTAAGACGGGATATCAGGATCCCTTTCGAGTCTGTGCTACCTCCGGACAGGGACTCCAACCAGACTCTCACTGCCTCGTGTCGGGCGGACGTGTGGGCAGGGGCTACATTCAAACCAGAAGATACAGAACGACGAGGGATAGATGGCGGGGAAATAACAGTAAAGCAATTAGACACATGAGAAACAACATGGGAGAACACAAAAGAACAAAAGAGAATCAAATCAAAGGAACTGATGAGAGGGTTAAATGGCGCGCTGGGATGCGTTTGGAGAGCGTTATATTCGCCCCAGAGGAACAACAGTGACTCTGAATGACAACAGGCTCAACACAAAATTAGACATTCCGAGAAATAAAGCAATGTTACACAAATGTACAAATCAGAGGTAATTCAAAACAACAAGCTGGGGTCCACCTGTGGCAGACACAGACAAAGCAGCAGCAGCCACACTTGCAAAATGAAACACCCTGATCCTGAACATGGCGAGACCCACGGCCTTCCCAGGCGTATAGGCCCCCGGGTGGGTTACCTGCAGAGGAGGGCTGCGTGAGCTCAGAGGGCTGGGAGAGTTGGGAGGCTGAGGCCAGCTGGCCATCATCCTTGTCTCCCTCAGACTCCAGATGTGCTCTCAAACCTGGAATGGCGCTGGGATCCACAGGCTGCAGGACTTGTTGGATGTGGAGACTCCTCGCTAAATGTAAGTGTTGTGATTTTGTATTTTTGTGTGGCGTAAAGTTGTGTGAGTTAGGAGAGGAAGATAAAGAGAGATGAGGGTAGTTGTGGAAGAAAGGAACAGGGGGGAAAAACAGGGCAAAATGGAAGAGAAAAGGCAGAGAGACAGTTATACAGTGACAATGGGAAAAAAATCATCAAAGAGAAATGAAGGGCGGCTGCATGCAATACACTGCAAAACGCCAAACCATAAAAGTAAGCTTCAAGGGTACAAAGCTTGGAAAAGAAAATAATAACACATTTGTTAAATATAACAGTTCCGTCGCACAGCTGTAAAACATAACTGCAGCGCCGTGGGGGAGATAATCAGATCTGATTCATCAGATTAGTATTTTAATGCCATAAAGAACTCCAGAGGTTTGAAACAGGAGGTTAGATGGAATGGGACTGACAATGAAAAGGGAACACCGATGAACACAAAACTCACATAAAAACACAACAAACCAAACCATAAAGAAGCCAAAGGCACGCTTCTTGTAGAAATTATTGAAAATGAAACCCAGACAAGGCAGAATTATTCAAAGTAACTGCAAACACATCCGCAGGCACTTCCGTTGCTACCTTTAAATGTACCAACATCCTCTTCGTCTGTAAGGTACTTCTCCAGCCAAAGGCCTGACTGGAGTTCTCTATCCCAGGGCCAGTAATCCCCCTCTGTCAGCAGGGGGAGACAAAGGCCCCCCAAAAATAAATCAAAAAAGAAAATGACACAGACAGATACATACACGTGCATTGTATGTGGACATGGCAGACAAGCAGAAGAGAGACAAGAGGATGACTCGGTGTTTCAGACAGTGACGAGAACATGAAACAGTAAACAACACGGAGCTCTGAGGTCAAGGCCACTGAAGTCTGGATAGGGTGTAAACACATTAGCATAAAGAAACCATTAATTTCCACTATCACGGGAATAACAATGCAAAACTAATTTACCTTCGCTCGACTCCTCATCTTCTTCGGCCTCATTTTCATCCTCCTCCTCCTCGTCCTCTTCATCTACTTCCCCATCTCTGCTGCGTGTGTCAGCCAAAGCTTCACCCTCTCCCTCCTCGCAGTGATCGCCCCTCAGCTTGGCGTGGAGCTCTACCGCCTCCTTCCACGGAACGCCGCCGAGGTCTGACGGGCTGGGAGGCTGCTCCTCCGCCTCTTCTTGATCCTCCTGCTCGTCCTCCTCTTCCATGTCTGACTCTGAGCTACTGCAGAAAGTAGAGAAAAGGCGTCAGCAAAGTGTTAGGGAACATGAAAGGAAGCAAGTATTTGAGGACAGTACAAGTATGGAGACGTTCACAGCAGCCTGAGGGATTCTGGACTCTAGCAAAGAAGTTTTCTGTGATTCAAAATAGACAAACCGCTCGTTGGTGAACCCCCACAGTTAATCCCAACTAAGATGTTTTTAGCTTCCTCCCACTTCCTTTCTATCCCACTTTATCGTGATTGGCTAACTGTCACGAACAAAAAGTTTAAAGAGTGGGTGGAGCTTCTGTGCGCATAGCCATAGCTGCTTGCGTGACGCGACTATTTTAAGGACGTCCAAAGAGTTGAAACTTGTTTAAAGTCTTATTAGAGATCGTTTAAACAACTCGCTGAACACTAAACGGCAGAAAGGGTAAAACCGAATATCATAAAAACGAAATTAACGGATGTTGTTAAAATCTTACCTAGAACCCAGGTCAGCATCTGTGGCCTTGTCCAGCACACTGCTCAGATTGTGCTCCGCCAGCGTCTCCTCAGGCACCTCCTCCAGCTCCTCCTCCCTCTGCAGGGACAGACGGTAGTTCTCCAGCTCAATGCGTTCTGGAGTTCCCTTCAGGCGTTTAGCTAGGCTCGGTTCCTGCAGGCCGTTCACTTCCAGCACTGTGGGGTACAGGATCAAGGTAAGAAAGCAGAGGAGAGAGAGCACAGACGTGCAGGTGATGATCAGGCAGGTGCAAGCAGGACCAAACTAAATCCAATGTATTTGTGAACGCTGATGTGAAAACCGATGCAAATTCTGGCAGTGTATGTGTGAAGCTACGTCAGCGACAGCATCAAATCCATCACACATCCAACTAGTAAAATGGTGCATTTTCATCCACATCTGCAGCCAGAACTTTAACCAAAGTAATCTTGTACATTAAGGACAAACTGACAAGGAGACACCGATTTAAGATCTATTACTGAATTTATTGCATTAGATAATATTCCTACAGCAAATAAGATCAACAAACACAAATAGGTTTCACACTTTAAAATAGAGCCATTGTTCTATACTTAAATGTACAAGATTGGTGCCTTGCCTTGTTCCCATTCTGAGAAGCAAACCTTAAAACTGTATGTTTTGACAATATTTCCTCTGGCAAAGGTTCATGACAGTGAAATGGGTTAAAATAGAGTTATCATGGAAGTACAGCCGTCATCTTGTCACTTAGAGATAAATTCTAATTGAAATAAAGAGCACTAGCACTGCTTTAAGGCCAATGCCTTAAAGTCCCATGATCTCATTAAATGTGTGATATTTGACACTGAATCCTGTTTATTTTGTATGTGTGACTCATATGAATGTGACGATAGATGTTTCCTCGAAAACAAGTGAAAAGTACGTAAAACAGCAAAGAAGAGAGAGACTTAAGTTTAAACTGATACATATTTATACTTTAATAACCTGCATCACTAAACACTGTAATTACTTCATCTGATATAGTCCAGGGTTGGACTTCTGTCAGCAGTTGGGGGTCTGTTTTGGTTTTTTTGTGGTTGATTTTGGTTTAGTGGTCTAACTCTTATTATTTTGCAAACACTAATTTAGTGGTCCAAGAACTCCACAGTTGCTGAACTTTGCAGCAGCATGGGATGTCCTTACCATATAATGCATATGTATTTGTGGAGGTGTCTGATCAGCACAAGCACACATATCTGACGAATGTATAGACCTGCAAAATATTGCTTTGTTCTACAGTACTTTACACTGACTGCAAACCTCCACCAATATATTAGCAGTTGTTTGTTGTCTAATCTTAATGTAGAATATATTATAGTATGCACGGCTGCAGTATGACTACAGTATTTAATAAAGTCTTGCATCTGAAGTTATAAACTACACTTGCCACATTGCGGCAGGCCTACACTTATTAACACTTTCACTTATTAAAGTTTCAAATATTAATTTTCTGCAAAGCTTACCGGTTTCAGCTCTCTCTAGTCTAATCCGTGATTTTATTCAGCTACAGTGTGCAAAGCAATTACTGCAGATGAGACGCACTACGTCGAGCAAATACAAGTGGTTCTGGCAGGAATCTGTCGGGGGGTGAAAGGCTGAGGAATGCAGGAAGGCAGAGGAAGGGGGGGTGAAAACAAAACTCCAGTCCCAAGCACCAATGCAAGCACTAGTAAAGCTCTCAGTTTTAAGATGCTCTGATCGGAAGGGGAAAGGTAAAGCTCACAACAGCACTGATACAGGCACTTTATCACATATAATAGTGAGTTTTAGGAAGAGGAATACTAATAGGTGCAAAACAACTTACAGAGAAAGAAACACGTCACACAGGAGGAGGTCGAGCTAAAAAAAGAGCACTCACAGGCCACTCGGGGTTACAATCACCAAAGAGTACAGCTTGGCTCTTCATTAAAAACAGGCAGCTCTATAGCAATCATTAACAGTATATAGAGATTGAATGTACACACCAGTGGGTAACTGATATATTTTTTTGGGGGGGGGGGGATTGGGGGCTAAGAAAGCTAAACTTTACTTCCACATTTCACAGTAAAAGCCAGAATAGCAATGAGGAGGTCTATGCAAAGGGTTAATGGTGCTGCCTGGAGAGCTGACCAGAAGGAATTCTGAGCAGCTCTCTATAATTTCCAAGCCAAGAAACAAACAGGTTTAAGATGCACCATTCACTTCTAAGATTATGGCGCCAGAGCACTGTTTGAATCCATCTGCCAATCACAAGTCATAAAGAGACTGCCAACAGAAACAGAAAGAATGCTGCATCTTCAGGAAATAATTCAGCAACTGAGAGACTCACAGTATTTACAGGACCATTTTGAAGCTTTGGTCACACAAACTAGATCTACATACATCCCACTGACAGTAGTCGGCAAAGAGAAAAAGGAAGCAAGGAAGGAAATAAGAAGGGACACAAAAGTCATGCTAGAGGAGGCTGAGCAGGACATTGATGGTGAAACAGCAGAAGAGGTAGATGCAGTAGGTAAACAGGAAGGGAGAATCTAAGGGGTTGTGTGCCACCTGGTGGCAGGTCCGGGAGAGAGTGCGGCGGAGGGTGCCTAGCTGGACTCCCACACCCACGGCCAGACGCCAGGGCGCAGCCGCCACAGCTAGATAGGAAAGTCGAGTACCTGAGGGTTGGAGGTCAGCCGAGGGGGCAGCTGCTGCCATTGCCCTTCCAGGGGCATCCACGGTCGTAGTAGGTATTTGGGGGGTCTGATTCTCCTGCAAATGACACAAATGATTTTAACATCAGCCCTGCTATCGGAGATATGAGAGCACTCTCAGAACATTTTTCCAGCCCTATCCTGATTTCCACCAGGATTTCTTCAAGTAAATAAAAATGGACCTTGGCTGTGACTGGAGCAGCAGAGGGAGCAGGCCTCTTCCTCTGAGCATACCCAGACAGGCGGTAACAGTAGTGGGGCTTGCAGTAAAATTTTCCTGTAGGAGACACACAGAGCATAAGCAAATACATTAAATGCACAAATAAACGCATTCGGCAAATTTCACCTCACGGAGTCTGTGGGCTGCATCTACTCTGTCGGAAAAAATCAATTCCTTTGTCTCAAGTGCATTCAGAAAAATCAGGAGGTTCTGTTCCCACAGCTGACCGTGAAAAAGCTACTGTCCCACTGAACAATCTGTTGCCTGTCCTTAAGCACAATAGACACCTCCCAGCATGGAAAAATATGGAATCATAAGACTGCACTGAGTCCGAGGTGGGGGTTACCGCAAAAATCTCTTACAGCTGTCTTTTACATATTTAAAACCAATAAATTTTGAAAAATTATGTGGCTGTAACTTCATTTTTTGAATCAGAAGATGGCTCTGCTGCATTCCTCGGCTCAAAAAAAAAAAAAAAAAAACAGGCTGAGAGGCCATGGCGTGATCACACCACAGGAGGGCAGCAAACGTGCACACAGTCAAAATCGTTTCTAGATTGTATGTCTTCAAACGAAGAATCATCTTTGCAGCTTTACACTTTAGTCATTATATCGTACTCAAGATCATTTCAGTCTATTTCACCTTGTAGTTAATGAAATATAAGCACACGTGGGGCTGAAACCATTTGGAAAGCTTACCGTCCTCGACATCAAACGCATAAGAGGACAGTCGTAGAGTCGTGCCGCAGTAGTCGCACTTGAAACAGCTGCGATGGAAGAACTTCCCCTCGGCACTCAGCCTTTCCATCACGTACACGCGTTTTCGGCAGAAGAAACAAACATCGCTGCCTCCGATGTTGACAGGGAATTCTTTCCTGAGCGAGCCCTGCAAGGGAAAAAGTACTGAATCAATCTTTATTTATAAATGAAGAGAAACGTTCAAACTGGTGCACAAGGAGAAAGTTATTGTTAAGCCAGACGCTCACATCAGGTCACTACAAATGTTTGAAGGATACAGATATTATTTACAAGCTAATGATTCCAAAATACAGCAATTCCAAAGTTATTCATTAGTGAGAGAGGGATGCTTGCAGGCGAGCAGCAGTCCAAATTACAGGGACTCGTTGGGAAAACACACTCTGCAGCTACGGGAGAGAAGGAAGTTCAAATGTGGTAAAAGGAGCACAATGTGCAAAAAACACACTCTCTGGGAAGCGCTGCAGTGATCTGTGTAGCCACATGCCTTCTACTCTACAACCCGAGTGCTTACCAAATCCCTCTTTTCAGGTACATGTGTGGGCTTGGGAGACTGAAGCTGACTGGCTATCTGCTCGGTCAATGAGCTAACGCCCCCTGTGTACATCCTTACATACTGCTATCAACAGCAATGAGAGAAAGAAAGAAAAATAAGAGGACAGGTAGAGAAACATTAGAAATGATGGATGAAAAACAACGTGAAAAACAGAAGGAAGAGGTGTGTGTGCGACAAGTGCTCAAACACAGCAGACAAACAATGGTGTCTAACAGGGAATTTACACAAGACAAAGGAAGCGTTTGCACGCTGGACTGGTCGAGTGTTCAGACGTGTGTGAGGCTCCACCAAAAGCAGCGAACACAGTTCCTGAGAAAAACCTCAAAAGTTTCATGTTGGGTTTACTACCAAGAGCTGGATTTGGAAAAAGATCAACTATCACAGTGTTTAGACAACTCGCTTAAAGCAGTCATGCAGTTTTTATTCGCTTGCACACACAAAGTCACTCATGCTGCACCGTAAATATAAACGAGCTGCAATAATCTGTAAAAATCTGCAAAAATCTGCAAAGCTGCGTTGCTAATTCCCAAATTCAGCAAGTGTTTGGCATATGAGATCATCTTTGGGTCGAATTCTGAATTAATCTACACCAGGATTAGATTTCAATCTATGAAACCTCAAAGAGCTTTAAAAAGGGAAGAATCTAGGTCGACTGTAGCATGTGGCAAACCTAAGCCACGAAAACTATTACTGTGCACCGCTCTGCTAAATTGAAAGTTGGCTCGTCAACATGGGAATTACACTAGATGAGATTTTTGCTGCCAAGCTGCTCTTAAAATCCAAATCAGCTACTGAGTACAAATAAGCGTGGGAATTATAACAGAGTTCTGCTAAGATTACTTTAATATCTGTTCAGACACAGTGACGGATCACTCGCACTCACTAATCACAGCAAACGTGCTAAACAAATGAGTTTGCTCGCATTTCTAAACAAGCAGCCCGACTTTCAAGCAAACATCAGGTGAGATCACGTTAAGCGACTTGTGCTGGAAAGTGAGGTGCATCATCTTCCTGACAGGCCAAGTGCACGTTTAGTGTGTCAGCGCCACGACACGCCATTCCTTCCAGGCATAAAATGACTACCTGTCTCAAGGTGTCAGACGTGGTGGGGGGAGAATCAGGGGGACTCTGGGGGCTGGCCAGGCGCCACTGTTCCATAAAAAACCGTGATGGCTTTTTCTTAGGCTCCAAAGAGGGAGAGAGGAGAGTTATTAGAAGTTCAAGTAAATCTAAAGAAGAATACTAATGTATTCAACTGAGAAGATATTATGATTTACTACTTATTCTGTAATATCCTGCTGTAACAACAGCCTCTCTTTCCTCTAGAGTCAGTTAAAGACTTAGGTGAGACAAAGTTGACCCAAAAAAAGTGCTTTTGTTAAAAATGTACAAATATTTAAACCTGTAATCATCCATCTGTGTCGATAGTTCGAGTCACCTGTTGTTTGACTGGCTTGCCCTCAAATTGTAAAGCAAGTTGATCAGCCCTCTCCTGAATACTAAGCACACACAAGGGCATTTGGCCATCAGAGTCCAGAGGCTTTGCTGGCTTCTGCAGAGAAATCACCAAAGGGACGTATGGTGAGGAAAACGTTGCTAAATATGAAATCTCCTTTTCATTGTGGTAAAAGCCATAGACTGCTGTCATTGTTCTCAGATTCAGGCTGACAAGCCTTTAATTTATGCAGTGAGTAAATAAACAATGAAAGCAATTTCCTTTAGTTAGCGAGTGTATTCAGCACAAAAACAACAGATATGAGATACTTAAGCATCGATTGGCAACAATCAAGTGAGCCTTTAATTCCTGTTCGTAGGGCTGCCACGATTAGTCGACTATCAAAATCGTCGATGACTAATTTAATAGTCGACGCGTCGTTTGAAGCTTTGTAAGATCACAAAAGCCGCAGGAATAAGTGGTAGGATTTAAGAGTGTAATAATGGACTGAAACAGAAGATGGCAGCACTGCATGTACAAGGAACCAGCTGCCGTTAAACCCCAAAGAAGAAGAAGAAGAAGCCGAAGCTGTATCCCAGAATTCATAGCGCGGCCCAGCTCAGTTTCCAACAATGGCGGCAGCTAGTTAGTTTTAATATTACTCTTATTATTCTTTCTGGGTCACAAAATAAACGTTTAACATATTTTCAGGCGGGAATGTAGCTGTGTAAACCTCAAATATCTGCTCAGTTTATCAAGACACCACATATTTTCAAAAGCGCTCCGACGTTTTCGGAGACGTCTGTTACCCACTAGCTCGATAGCTAGCCGGGGGCTAGGCTCACTAGAGCCGTGGGAACACCGGACTCCTGGCAAATCGTTTTCAAACCCACCGTGTTTCGCTACTCAGGTTAAACATGATATATAAGTCACTTAGATAACTTAAAAATGTTATTGTTTGGCTTTTTTCAGTGTTTTATTTGTTCCTAAGTAAATCAGTTTGGCTGAGATTAAAGTTATAGTTTTCACACAGCTGAATAAACGTCAAGCAGACAGCTGATTATCAAAAGTATGAGATGCTGGAGAATTTACTCCGGTGTCCTGTTATATTTTAGATAGCAAGGAGTTTATTAAACTTCACCGAAACAATCTGCAAATGTCATTAAAATTTAACAAACTATCATCTTGTCTTTATTTTTAGTTAGCACAGACCTTAAACACTTAAAGCTGTAAGCTAATGATAGTTATATAAGAGTATTTTAGTATTTAGTATTTATTTATTTATTGTCATTGTCAAGAACAATGAAATTGCGTTTGGGGCTTCCATACAACCCAAAAAAAAGAAGAAAATAATAAATACCCCTTAAAACCCAAGTGTACATATTTAACCCAGTGTGACTCCAATGCAATAAGACAATCCTTAGCAATACTGTTCGTAGATGCTGCTGGTGCAATAAGCTGTACGTTTTACGTCCAATGGATGATGATCTGATTAGTTGACTAATCGCAAAAATAATCGGTGACTAGTCGACTATCAAAATAATCGTTTGTGGCAGCCCTACCTGTTAGTAGCAAAAATCTTTCTATGAGTGGTAAGTTTCCTGACATGCCACAGGTTGAGTCTCAGTCCACAGCATCCAAGAAATAAAAAATAAAAAAGAACCTTTCTGGCAGAGTCAAGAGAGGAGAGTGGTGAACCAGGAGCCCCAGTCAGGCCTCGGGACATGTACCACTGCTCTAAAAAGAAACGGGACGGCTTTTTCTTAGGCTTCGGGGAGGGAGAGGGAAGGGGTGACAATTAGCCTCCAATACCATTAGCGTGCTTTCTTGGATGTAGGCTACAAAATGAGGCAAATAAAACACTTAGAAACCGCAATTTTCATGTACAGTGTTCACCTTTGGTGGTTTATCGGGTTTGCCTTTAAACCTGGAGATTAAGCGCTCAGCCCTCTCCTGTATACCAGGTATGCGAATGGGTCCTGGGTCAGTTGGGTGCAGTGGCATCCACTCCTGTCAAGGGAGCTCAGTTGAGACTCGATTTCTTTTGGTGGAGCTAATGAGCGACTTGTTTAATATGTTGACATTTTTTCTTTAAAACAGCTTATTACAGATACTCGAGCCATAATCTGAGTAACCACTGAAACAGAAGCGGCAGAGGCAAGACGACTATGAATGCAGTCGGTCATTTACCCCGTGTGCCAGAGGCCTCTCATAGTATTCAAGTTCCTCTTCTTCCAGACTTTTACATTCATGCTTGAAGACAGAAATGAGCAGACACACACACAGTGTATTAACACTTCAGTTGGCACCGAGCGCACAGACATGAGCATAAAACACAGTTGCTGACTATCATTTAAAGAACAGCTTGTAATGCAGGAACCCTGACAGTGCTTGACAATAAATCAAAATGAGCCCAGGTCTCCTGAGGCTATATGTTTACAAGCCATCACACCCCAACAACATATACCAGTCAGCATGAAAACAAGCTACTACTCTGATAATAACAGACACCACCCACTCACAAGGGAAGTAAACAAGACTGAAGCCCTCTTGGGGAAACACGGCATTTTGTTTTCATCTATGCTACACACTGCAGAGGCCAAATCAGGGGTTCGGGACACATAATTAGAGCAGGAGAGTAAGGGGATACTAAATGGGTCGGCCATGGATTTGTGGCCGAAGACAGAAAGACACAAACAGACACAGATGGCAGACTGCGTGTCACCTCTGAGTGGAGAGAGAGCGAGGAAGTGGAGGAGGAAGAAGGGAGCAGAATGGTTTTCTTTGGGCAGCTCCGAGAGCCCGAGCTGTACAGCTGGTCTGCGCCACTTCTGGCCTTGAGAGATGAGGGGCAGGAGCAGCAGATGATGATGAAGAAAAAAAATAATAGGTGAGCTATTGCTAAACGTGAATATGGTTGAACTTCAACTTATCACATCTCACACTGCATTGAGATATCATAGTGCTTTACAAAACCTGTAAGAATAAAAAGGTTACATTTGTAGCAGCTTATACATATGACTGAGAAGTAGTTAATAGAATTAGTGTAGTTTCACTTCCTTTTTGTTAGGCTTAGTCACACAACAACCATATCAAAGCCTGGCGCACGCACACACACAATCTGCATAAGGCAAAAAGCCTAAAAACCCCTAAAAAAAAGGAAAGACAGTTGAAATATGCTCCAGTGGTTTTATAATTAACCTCAAAATAAAGTTTAGCATGGAAAAATTCTCCAATATTGACAATTAAAACGTCAAACCGCGTAGCATATAAGAGCGACTTTCTGAGACATTTCCATTCCAAACACTCTCCGTAGAGAAGTACTTGGGATTATCAAGATTATTTACAGTCTTTCCAATCGACTTTCAACTAATTTACTCAGCAGCTGGGGACTTACTGTGTACTGAGAGGGAATTTTAAAACAGCAGTGAATTAATTCTCTTTAAACAGGAGAATTTGAGGCCTTAAATCAGTGCTTGTGATGTGAATGTGTAATCTAGTGAAGAGACAAGAAAAGGCAACTTCAGCAGGTGTCAGCAAGGGGAAACTGATTCTGGCAGTTAATGGTGCTCTGTCGACCTGAGTTAGGCCAGCCAACTATACTCAGCGGCCACTTTGTTAATGAGAATCAGCTACACATATGGCGACAACCCAAAGCATTTATGCATGTAGACGTGGTCCAGACTACCTGCTGAAGTTCAAAATGAGGATCTGAATGCAGAAGAAAAGGGTTTTGAAAGTGGCATGGGTGTTGGTGCCAGACAGGCTGGTCTGAGTATTTCAGAAACTGCTGATCTACTGGGATTTTCCCTCACAACCATCTCTAAGGTTTACAGAGAACGGGATGGAAAAAGAGGAACCATCCAGTAATCAGCGGGACGGGTGAAAATGCTTTGTCAGAGGAGAACGTCCAGACTGCTTGGTAGGGCAGGGCCATATCGGTATAATGTTAGGCAATGACAAGACTATGAAATATCGCGATAGAATATGGGTAAAACACGCATGCGCAGTGCCTTTGTTTTCATACGCACATGGCGGAAAAAGCTTGGCGGCGACGCAGAATGAGAAGAGCGAAAGTGGATCGTTGAATGAAACGGATGAACTAGAACTGGTTTGTAAAAATGCTGCAACTTCAGTGGTGTGGAACTGGTTTAGCTTTCGTCCGTCAGATATACACCTAATCACATTTTTTGGTAGCGCATGCTAGCGGGCCGTCGTTATTACCGTGTTTTTCGGAAAATACGGCGCACTTAAAATCAATCCTTTGATTTTCTGAAAAATGGACCGTGCAGCTTATAATCCGGTGTGCGTTATGTATGAATTCTGGTTGCGTTTACTGACCTCGAATGGATTTTATATACACGGCGCACGAAAATCTGTCAAAAATGTTGTAGCACGACTTTGCTAAGCTACGAAGCCGCTACTCTTGATGGATTGTCGGAGCATTACAGCTGTCGTAGTCAGGAGCCTCGCGGAGTGATACGTACTGTGCTTCAACATAATGTTACCGTATTGTGTGTGTATAACCTCTTTTTAAGTTTTGTGGATATTATACATGGTTATGCTGAGGATATGTCGGCCAGTTTCCACTGGAAACGCCTTTTGGTTAAACTGTCAGCGAGGAATTTGCATCCACACTGTTAAATAGTTATATAGCTTTAATGCACATAAAAAACAGCTGCTTGTTTAAGTGAAAATACATTATTAGTGCAAAAAAAACCATCAAAGTTGTGGAGTTGTAAAGTACTTTGTCTCGCGTCAATTATATCGTCAGTTAGATCGTTATCGCAAATTTTCAAATACATATCGTGATAAATATTTTTGCCCTGCCCTACTGCTGGGAGCAGAAACTCAAATACCCAGTGATTACACACAAGGTATGAAGAATGAACCACACACTGAACCTTGGAGCAAATGGGCCAGCACATCGAGTGCTGCTCCTGTCAGCTAGGAACAGGACATTTTGCACTGACTCGCCAAGCTTGGACAATAGAAGAGCAGAAAAATGTTGCCTGGTCTGATGAGTTGTGACATTCAGGTGGTAGGGTCATAATTTGACTTCAACATAATGAAGGTACAGCCTTCTATTAACGGTTCAGGCTGGTGATGGTATATAGACATGGGGGATATTTTTTGGTTCCTTTAGTACCGACTGAACATTGTTTAAAAATGTACCTGAGTATGGTTGCTGACCACGGACACCCTTTATGCCCACAGTGCCCCATATTATCATGCTGGCTCCTTCCAGCATGAACGGAGATCTCAAACTGGCTTCTTGGATATGACAATGAGTTCATAGTCCTTGCATGGCCTCCAGTCACCAGATCTCAATAGATGGGCACCATCGGGATGTGGTGGGACGGGTGTGTCACATCATAGGTGCGAAATCTGCAGCAACTGTGTGACGCTATCGTGTCAACATTGACCAAAATCTCTAAGGAATGTTCCAGCACTGTGTTGAACCTGCCATGAAGAATGAAGGCTAGAGAGAGTCCAGCCAATCACTGACGAGGTGTAAAAAGAAGAACAGTACTAAAAAGGAACAAGCGGAAAGACTGACGTCGTGGGTGTTTTTAACGGTTATATTTTATATGCTATTATTTATAAACATTGGTTTTCATTAATGTTAACTTGCGTATTTATAGAGACACGTTATATTTTTGAAGCACACTTTTTTTAATTGAAAGTAAACTTCACTATTTATTTTAGTACATAAACCGTCTTCTTTATTCATAGTTAGAGTGCAGAGCTGCCTCCATATCCAGCTGCATTTCTCCATCTGTGACACCAAGAATACTAAAAACTTGTCTGTAAAATATTTTTTCTTTACAAATAATTTGCTTTTTATAACAAAAGTCATTCACTCCTTTTCTTTTTTGCAGTTGCACTTGTGCAGGTTAAAGTCTTAGTCACACAGGACGACCGTGTTTCTGTGGCCTTTGTATGCAGTTGTCTCGATGCATGCTCAATCATCCAGGTAAGTAAATCCCAAAAGGTTGATCCTGTTCATCTGGATGTCCAGATGAACAGGATCAACCTTTTGGCCTTTGTATGCAGTTGTGCAGAAATAAACTACCAAACAAAACACAAATATAAATATAGATGTTTTTTAAGAACGTGAAATAACTGGGAAGGTTTTGTTGTGATTAAACAAAAACTTTTTTTGAAACGAAAACAATTTTATTGTAAAACAGTCATGTGATGCTTGGTGAGGCTACAGTCTCTTCCACTTGCTTCTAGACCAAAACACCAATGTATTTAAGAAGGGGAGGCTACATAACTAAATAACTAACCATAGCTAGCTAGCTAACCATACCTGTTCCCCTCTGCTGGGCAACGTCTGACACTTGATCATCTCTTTGTACCGAATGCTCAGCTTCTCCTGCTGCTGTGTGCGTCTCTGAACCAAGACAGGAGAAGCAAGGATGACTGTGACTCTGCTTCTAATTCCATCTCTCTTGGACACAAACAAACACGCACGCACACGAAACCGTGCAGCTATCTGACTGGAAAGTTAAACAGTCAAACAGTTTTGCACACAAGCTACTGTGTTAGTTTCTCCAAATCTCACACAACAGATCTCAAGTCTGCCCACTACAAAGTGGGCTCAGGGTCCGACAGCTCAACACAAAGTGGCTTTCCCCACTATGAAACACCACGGGGATATATGGTTAGTCTAGCTGTTAGTCTCTACAGGGCTAATGTTTACCTTTCTCCATGCTGGGACAGGTGCCAGACGCACTGGCTCTTTCACAGGGGGTGGGGAAGGGGGCAAAAGACGGTCCAGATTGGGCAGCGAGTCCCCCTTTGTAGTCAGTTAAAGATGAGTGACAGCGAGCATGGCCAATTAAAGGGCCAGAATAACCATGCAAGGCATCGTGAAATGGTCCATAATGAGGGTGGAAACCAAGGAGAGAGCAACAGAAAGAAGGAAGTGAATCATGTATGAGTGGAGACGCAGCAGTAGGAAAATATGTCTTCAGAAAAGATAAGGAAATGACAAGACAGCATAAGTGCATCATGTGGGGTGAACTCTATATTTATAGAGACAATGCACAGTAAATGTCATGCAGAATGTAAATAAAAGAACGTTTTTAACCTAAAAAAAAAAAAAAGCATCACTCTTATAAGACTTTTAGGACCTTATCTGCAATCTTCATAGATTTCAGCGGCACACAAACCAGAAGAAGTTTTCCCAAAACAATTACAAAACGTCTCTCTTCTCTCCGCCAGCACTATTGTCTACTGTTTCAAAAGCTCACTTCTCCCTCCCACTGCTCTGTTGGTCATCAGTGGCAAGAAATCCAGACCACTGCGAACCAGTTCACCCAAGCCCTCCGAGCCCAGTCAGCACTGTGAGTCCACCCACATGTCCCAGGAACAATACAGAGCCTGACCAACATAAGCATGCGGGGCTCATTAAAACAGTGACCTACAGGTCATGACATGAAGCATGATATTCACATGTTCATCACAATGCTGATTTAAGAAAACAAACACAGTCAGTGTGCAAATATAACCGCAGCTCCTAGAACATCCAGTAGGCCTCTGCATCTTTTCCCTGTGGCTTCATCCTGATTTCCACCAGCTGTAAAACCACAAAATGAGACGACCAGTTTCTTCCATACCTGTCGTTTGAGTCCTGTAGGCTGAGTGGGAGCATTCTCCTCAAACTTAGCAAGCAGCTGGGTGGCCATGACCTTCACTTTGTTGTTGTTCCCCACAGCAGCAGAATCCATTTTTCTCTCCGACAGGATCGCAGGAACAGATGGCCTGTCATCACGATTGGTCCTCGATACCTCGTCCTGTGAGAAAGTAGTCGGGGGAGAAAAAACACAACAAAACAGCTAAACTTTTTTGGCAATCACTGCCAGTCTAGTGGGATTAATTAGTTGGTTCTGGTTGGCTAGACTGCTCAAGCACTAATCACAAGATCAACATCTGAGACGCTCTGCTGTCAGAAATACTCACATCTTCAGACTGGCTGGTTTTCCTTCTCTTCCCGTCTAAATCCTTCTCTTTTTTGTCCTGTTGAAGAAAAGTCATGTGCTATTTTCCCCCTCAGCAAAAAAAAAAAGTTAAATAAATAAATGATGAAATGCTGATTTTGTTGCTTTAGGAAGAAGTGAGATATACTGGCATGTTTCAGACACTGACCTTGGGGTTTCGTTTTCTGGAGATTGCTATGCTCTGACCCAGCTTGCTAAGGAAAGATATGGGAGACTTTGTGCTCGATATCAACGCAGCCTTCTCTTCTGGACTCAGATTTTGGTTATCTGAACAGATATCCGTGAAATAAGAACATTAACAGAAAATAGCAATTTAAAGTTCTTTCAAGATTATACTTTTTTTTGAGTAAATGACCCTTCTGATCAGAGATCGTCACGATGTCTCTCAAAAGAAAATTACAGAATAAAAACTCCCACTGTAGCACCATCTCTCACCTCCAGGTGGCACTGTGTCCTTAAACATCTCATAGAACTGACTGAGGTACATGACCATAGAGAGTTTGTCTGGCTCCACCACAGAGGACATCTCCTTGCCCGTCATGCATGGTGAGATGCCAAATTCCCTTTCTGCCACGTCAAAAGCTAACTGGTTGTTCTTCTCCTGGTCTCGTTCATCCAGGGAATCAAAGTCACTGAGAACAGAGAAGAGAGACCACAGACAGTGAGAGGCAAGTAGTGATGCCAAGCATCTCAAATGCAAACTAAGGGAATGGGGCTGATAGGTGCTTGAACTACAAACGTATATTACATATCAAAAATATAAGAACTTGATCCTTGTGGTCATATAAATTACACTTGAAAAGGTCCAATTAAACCACGACTAGCGTGTGCTCTTAGAGTTTCATTCAAAAAAAAAAAAAAAAAGATATTGCAATAATTTATTTTTTAAACCCAAAAACAGGTCACATTTTCGCTGTTCTAAATCAACTGTTGAGTAAAAGTATCTGGTTTTAATGCCACTAAACTGTCCGTTGTTTTCTTGAGCTAGCTGAAAACTGTTAGTGGCAAACAACAATGCAAGAACAGTAAGAGTAAACCAAATCAAAACAATAAGGCTGTGGGCTGTAAAACAAAAATCAATGAGCTTCGCAACATTCGTAAATTGTTCACAGACTTTATAGCAGCTTTAAGAAAAAATGAAATAAAAACTAATAAAAAAATAAAAATGCTGAATGCAGATCTGCTAATACACACACACGAATAAAAGAATCTATCATTCTGGGGAAAAACATCTGATGCTCGGTAAAATAGTGGAGGTCTTTTATTTCCGTCTTCCTAAAGAGGATAAAAAGCTGACCTAAGTGTAAGATCAACAGGAGAAATCTTTACTAGAAAATGGGAAAAACTGACTGCTTTTTATCAGAGAAGTGAGGATGCTGAGGTGCAGGACTTAACCTTATGCACAATCTAGATTGATAACACGTTTAAGTAGAGTTGTATGGACTGATGTGCCCCCAGTGTGTATGTTTGTTTGGTTTAAGAGTATAAATCTATCAAGTATCCCACAGTTAGTGATGAATCAGCAACATTTAAGAGAAAAACTGTCCCGCAGCTTTAGTTGTACTGGAAATAAACCACAAACACTAATGATGAAGCACTCGTGTAAAGCAGGTGGACAGTATTACCGTAAATGTCCTCATTACCGCAGCTGAAGATACCATTAACATGGCACATCAATACATCTCAGCTGCAAACAGCATCCATTTAAATGCATTACAACATCACAACAAGCGCTGAGTGGGACCTCCATTATTTATCTTAACCATCATTTACACAAACACACATGACGGCAGTTTTCCAAAGGTTCCTTCACTCATCCTTCTGGCTCATCAGTAGCAGCAAAGAACAACTGCTACCCTACTTTGTAAAGGTCGGGCAGGAGAAACGCTCTAATAGCTTATAATGTTAATTGCCGTGTAGTCTCCAGAGGATAGCAAACCACATTAGGCATTGTAGATGGAGATTGCGTTATTTATATTGTATGCGAGGGTGAGCAGAGCGTTCATGTATGCTTGTGTGTGGGAGAAGAGAGGGGGAAATGAGGACATCTCAGCCCTAGGAGACCCATGGGGGTATTTTAACTGGTGGCTGTCACCTCATTTACAATGATATACAAGGTCCCAACCAGGCAGTAAACATCATTTGCAACCAGCAAACACATAAACACGGCAGACCAGTCATTCTGAAACGAAGCAGTTTCAGTCCTTTCTTTTAAACCACAATGGGATATACTTGGCAAGGTTTGTACAAGTTCACAAACTGGGGGAGGAAAACAAACAAAAAACCTTTCCATCTATGAAATGTCAATCTCCGCGTTCTAGATGCATTTTCTTTAGATACTCACATAAGATCAGGCCTGTATCTGTGAATTAGGGCACAAAGGGCCAGGCCGCTCTTCCAAGACATGGTGAGGTCTGTCACATTAACATTCCTGTAGCCCTCTGTTTGCCTCTGGCACCAGTTGAGCAGCTTACTGGACCGAGCTATGGATTCTGATGTATGGGAAAGAAGACAAAATTAAATGCTTGGTGTGAAATCTGCAGGTGGAACAGCATCTGAAGTAAGCAGGGAAGGAAACACAAACTGTTTCTGGGCAGCGTTACATGTCTCTTGCTGAGCAATCTCATAGCCTTGGGTCAGGCAAGGCTGAGCAGCAATGGGGCCCCATCATTCATGCTAGAATCAGTGTTTAAATAAGCCCATGGAGAAATATTACAAACCATGAAATGTAAAGATTTTACTGATGTAAGAAGCAAAGGATGCAAATGGGAGGTTAGGAAAGGATGCAGAACTCACATGAAAACTTTAAACAGCTACAAGAGGCTTTAAATGCTCGATATAGCCATGGAGCTTGAGTGAGTGGATCAATAACCGAGTTAGTATACGCAAAGGAAATATCATGGAGTCTCTCCAAAAGGTTTCATCACTCCAGTATCCACGCCATTCATAAATATACAGAAAGACTCATCAAATTTGTTAAAACTTTTAAAGGTCCCTGAAAAGCAACGCCATGCATTCGGGCTTTGTGTTACCTTGCAACTGCTTGTCAAGCAGGCAGTTGTCTAGAGTGAAAATAGTTCAGTATTACATTTCAGCAACAGTGACGGCAGCAACTCCTACACTGATTAACCAGCCTATGCCATATCATCTACAAGCAGAAAAGACACAAACCATTCCTGGCCAACTTGGGGGTTGATGAGTTGATCACGTTCTCGATTTCGATGCGAACTTCCCTGCACTCCCCCGTGTCAAACAGGTGCCGCACCTGCAACGTCAAGATGATCATTTCTCGCATGAAAAAGCGTATTTGCATAATAGCATCAAACACAACCTGGTTTAAGCTAATAATGAAATCTTAAAAAGAGGCACTGTGGCTTGTTAGTGCTCATACTCACTTGGCTAGGTTTGAGGAAGTTGAGGCTAATGTTGGGGTAACGAGTCGTAGGATCCACACTGTACTGACTGAAGTTCTTACTGACATTTTCTGGTGTGGTCTGAGGCAGAAGGCGGTATATGCTCTCCCTAAAAAACAAAAGCATCCCCATTGGGCGACCTTAACTGAGTGAAATGTAACAAAAAAGCAGCAGTGTAATATGATAATGCAGTAGCAAATCGCGATCACATTGCTCTCAGCGTCACAACAGAACATTACGGGCACATTCCAGTCAGTCCTTACTACAAACTCTTATCCTATTAGTACTAACAGAGGTGGGACTGATGCTTGAAATCTCACATTTCCTAGTAAAGCACTTTGAGATAAAAGGGTGTCCCTGAAGAGAAAGCACATCGAAGAGTGTGGCTGCAGATATGTATGAGCACAAGAACAGAACAGGTCTTGGCGTGCATGCATTAATGTTTCCACGCTCTCACCTCTCAGCCAGCACCTCAAGAGGGGTTTTTCCTTGGGCCCAGCTCTTCACCATCCAGCCCGAGTCCATGGCTGCCAGGAAACCTCGGGCTATGCCAGTCCCCATGGGCCAGAAGGGCTGGAGACAAAGTAAGCACATTCAATACCCAAATATGGTCAAATATGCAAACTATAATAAATATCAGAGATAGAAACGAGCTTTAAATCAACACCTTAATCTTAAGAATTTTAAAACAGTCTCTTGAAAATCTTTAAAGGGGACAAATGCTTTTGATATGTTGCATTACTGCTTATATGAAGTGTGTCCAAAGTTTCAAACAATGAGATCAGCACAATCCGAGTAAGGAAAACGCTCAGATTCAGACAGTACAAAGCTTCGTTTCCAAACAATTATTTCTACTCTTGTGCTTTCCTAAGCAGATTTCTTTATGTCGTAGCCACAATGATGATTGAGTTTCACTGAAATGATCATGTGGCTTCTGCAAACATACCCTGGTACTTTTACCAGGGTATGTTTGCAGAAGCCACACGAGGGGCAGCCAATCGGAACAAAATACACTTTGGGAGTTTTTTTTCAGAGAAGGAAAAACTAAAACAACTACAGACTTACATGAAGGGCCAGTACGACATTTTTACACAGTCAATTTTTCAGTTATTCTAGTGAAGTCCCAACGCAAGAAAAGAAAGAGTCGATCACAAGTCATCGTCATTCCTCTCACCTCTAACAGGCTGTCGCCAACAAGCGCCACTAGCAGCTTGTGCCCATTGCGTTGGCGCACCATGGCGGCATTTTCTGAAGCATACATGCAGGTGAAGTCAAACATTGCTACATCAGGCTGGCCGTAATGGTTGATGGCAAAGTCCAGTGTGGGCAGCTGGTGGTTGGTTGAAAAATCTGCAGCTTCACGTGCATAAGACAGCAAGGCAGCCTGGTCTACGTTGGCTCTGGAGAGCAAAAGCTCGGTGTCTGCATAGTCCTGCAGGAGAAGCAGGTGAGATAAGAAGCGGCCTTAACATGAAAAATTCATAAGAAATAAATAAAAGGAAACGATTTCCCCAATTGTAAGTTAAGATTTAAGATTTTTGAGCTTTAAGAGCTTCATATGCCCGGCCATCTGCTGCAACCCAACCAGTCACAGCAGATGGCCCCGCCCCTCCCTGAGCCTGGTTCTGCCGGAGGTTTCTTCCTGTTAAAAGGGAGTTTTTCCTTCCCACTGTCGCCAACGTCCTTGCTCATAGGGGGTCATATGATTGTTGGGTTTTTCTCTGTATGTATTATAGTAGGGTCTAAGATTGAATTGAATATGATACAATATGAATTATACAACCCCTTTACCACATAGAGCCCAGAGGATTTGCACTGGTATGAAGTCTCTCTAACATGTAGCATCAAATCACTGCACGCTTTGATAGTGACATGTTTTCACAGAGGGCGGTAAGAGATACATTTCTTCCATCTTCAAGCTCTCTGGTCTTTCAGTGGTGGTGCGTGACGGGAAGGGTGGGGCAGTGGAAGATATTAACAGGGGCTGTTTTCTGATTTGTAGTTCTGCCATGAGCTGTGCTGACTAGCCTCTGTCTTCCTCTATCTCTTCAAAATTAAAAAATAAAAATGGCTACACTGAGCTGTTTAATTGCTATAAAAGGAGCTCATCATACTGCACTGTAGTCGTGCTTACATAATCCAAATGCACTCTGTCTTTGGACCTCAGTGTATGCCCAAACGTCATTAACTCCCCATAAAAACAAAGAGCTGCACATCCATGCACAAATCAAAAACAACAACAGCTAAAAAGATCTCTGCTTAAAACTTAATGCAGACATTTATGCATCTATATCCTTTATTAATATCACTACACAAAGACAGACATGCCAAAAGGTCTTTCCGGTTTCCTGTGCAAAGTGGCCATGGAAAGGAAACTCCCGTATTTAGCGAGGACACAAATAAGTAGCAAGTGCTTAAGTTGGCAGTTTGCTCCAGAATACCGTTGGCTTGATTAGACCATTAGGGAAAAAACTGGAGGAATTTACAGAGAGAATAAAAGACTGAAAAACAATGAAAGAGTGTGAAGAAAAAAAGGCAGAAAAGAGAGAGAAGGACTAATTTTGTTGGTTTGAACAAGCATACAGAGACGAGCAAGCGCTGTAGGCTTTAATCACTCACATGTAGAATGACTCCTTTCTCCAGCAGGCTCTGTTTTTTGGCAGTCATCACAAAGTAATGCGTGTCATCCTTGTAATAGACGATATTTTCCAGGTCAATGCCTAAAATGACCAACAGAAAGATGTAGTGTTACATAACAAACACAATCATTTTCCTTTTTAACAGAGCTGACAATCCTGACGTCATTTGAGCACAAGAGCAGCAATTATGCCTTTCAAAGCACATAACCAGAGCCTCGGGGACATTGTCATGTCAGCGGCAAACTGTGGCCGGCTTGGCGTCAAACCTAAGTATTTTAATTGAGTGCGCTGACCAATTTTTAACTATGATCAGAGCACAGATTATTTGTCCAATTACTTTTATTTTTGGCATCAACTGCTTCCTTTTGCTTCTCCAGATCTTGCAGTTACCAGTAACAACAACAACAACAACAACAACAAAAGCACATGTTTTATGTTTTATGTAGTACCCGAAATTCTTAAACTGCATCATACAGTGGGGCAAAAAAGTATTTAGTCAGCCACCGATTGTGCAAGTTCCCCCACCTAAAATGATGACAGAGGTCAGTAATTTGCACCAGAGGTACACTTCAACTGTGAGAGACAGAATGTGAAAAAAAAAATCCATGAATCCACATGGTAGGATTTGTAAAGAATTTATTCGTAAATCAGGGTGGAAAATAAGTATTTGGTCAATAACAAAAATACAACTCAATACTTTGTAACATAACCTTTGTTGGCAATAACAGAGGTCAAACGTTTACTATAGGTCTTTACCAGGTTTGCACACACAGTAGCTGGTATTTTGGCCCATTCCTCCATGCAGATCTTCTCGAGAGCAGTGATGTTTTGGGGCTGTCGCCGAGCAACACGGACTTTCAACTCCCGCCACAGATTTTCTATGGGGTTGAGGTCTGGAGACTGGCTAGGCCACTCCAGGACTTTCAAATGCTTCTTACGGAGCCACTCCTTTGTTGCCCGGGCGGTGTGTTTTGGATCATTGTCATGTTGGAAGACCCAGCCTCGTTTCATCTTCAAAGTTCTCACTGATGGAAGGAGGTTTTGGCTCAAAATCTCACGATACATGGCCCCATTCATTCTGTCCTTAACACGGATCAGTCGTCCTGTCCCCTTGGCAGAAAAACAGCCCCATAGCATGATGTTTCCACCCCCATGCTTCACAGTAGGTATGGTGTTCTTGGGATGCAACTCAGTATTCTTCTTCCTCCAAACACGACGAGTTGAGTTTATACCAAAAAGTTCTACTTTGGTTTCATCTGACCACATGACATTCTCCCAATCCTCTGCTGTATCATCCATGTGCTCTCTGGCAAACTTCAGACGGGCCTGGACATGCACTGGCTTCAGCAGCGGAACACGTCTGGCACTGCGGGATTTGATTCCCTGCCGTTGTAGTGTGTTACTGATGGTGACCTTTGTTACTTTGGTCCCAGCTCTCTGCAGGTCATTCACCAGGTCCCCCCGTGTGGTTCTGGGATCTTTGCTCACCGTTCTCATGATCATTTTGACCCCACGGGATGAGATCTTGCGTGGAGCCCCAGATGGAGGGAGATTATCAGTGGTCTTGTATGTCTTCCATTTTCTGATGATTGCTCCCACAGTTGATTTTTTCACACCAAGCTGCTTGCCTGTTGTAGATTCACTCTTCCCAGTCTGGTGCAGGTCTACAATACTTTTCCTGGTGTCCTTCGAAAGCTCTTTGGTCTTGGCCATGGCGGAGTTTGGAGTCTGACTGTTTGAGGCTGTGGACAGGTGTCTTTTATACAGATGAGTTCAAACAGGTGCCATTCATACAGGTAACGAGTGGGGGACAGAAAAGCTTCTTACAGAAGACGTTACAGGTCTGTGAGAGCCAGAGATTTTCCTTGTTTGAGGTGACCAAATACTTATTTTCCACCCTAATTTACGAATAAATTCTTTACAAATCCTACCATGTGGATTCATGGATTTTTTTTTCCACATTCTGTCTCTCACAGTTGAAGTGTACCTCTGGTGCAAATTACTGACCTCTGTCATCATTTTAAGTGGGGGAACTTGCACAATCGGTGGCTGACTAAATACTTTTTTGCCCCACTGTAACTGTTACACAGACAAAAAGTAATGGAGGAGAATGGAGCCATGACAGACCGGTTGCTTCTCTGAGGTCTTGAAAGAACTTCTGATTGAAGATGAAGGCCACGCCGCTGATCTCTTCAACTTTTGCCTCTGCCGTTGTGTTCCTGTTAATGAAGTTAGCAGTGATGGCGATGGCGAGCTTTCCCCGGAACTCCTTGCGCCGAAACCCTACAGAAAAGCACGGATGATTGAGGAAGGCCTCAAGGTTAGAAACCAGTAACTGTTCACTCCGTTAGTGAAGTAAAAGAACATAAATTAGAAATGTTAAAAATCACGCTACTTTTAAGCGCATACAATACATAGAATATCTAGAAGCATCTACAATTTCATGACATCGTCTGTCCTGCAGACCGCCTTCTCCAAAACAGTCGAATTAGAGGAGAAACACTCCTGTGCAAAGCTCCACTGAGGTCTCCATGTGTGCGTCCCAACACTCATAGGAAACAGACCTAGTTCAACAGTTCCTATTAACTGTGCTTGGAGAGCAAATACTGTCTGAAGTTGAACGCAGAAGCTAAGATGTACACAAATGCTCATTCGGCCGTGAGGAGCAGAGCGAGGTCAGGTACCCAACCACAGCTGCACACGAAGTGAGATCATAATCATTCTAACTGGCCTCCAACTCGACAAACAGTGCCGCTTCATTTAGTCAAATGCATTACTGATGCATTATTCCCAGTCTGCGCATGCAAACTCGCCTGGTAACGTGTTTCTCCTTCCATCTGCTCCAATGATGACATCAAACTCCAGCTCGCTGACGGGGTGTGTCCTAGGGTGGATCTCAGCTCTCCAGCCAATTCCTAAGAAAACACAGAATGTGTAATCGGACAGAAATGCATTAACAGAGTCGACACTCATAGGCTCTGACAGATAGTTTCATGCACTTTTGGACACATTTGGCAGCTGCTCCATTTACTAACTTTCACTTTCCTGATCTTCAGGAGGCTCAATAAGGCTTTTAAACTCTACGTTCACGTGGATCTCGATGCCCAGCAGGAGTGCCATTTTGAGAAGCATGAGCTGAAGCTGCCGAATACCTAGAACACACACAGAGAAAGAATATGTAAAATAACTTTGATATATTTTGTATTAGTACCAGTAGAAGAGCTCAAGAGAATCATGTCTACTCACTGATATGATCGATAGCACCAGCACAGAACTTCCCATAGAACTTTTTGGCCCCGAGACCCCTGAGATCCTGGATGGTGAAGGGCCAGAGGTGCAGCACATTGTTTCTAGAAAAGGCATCTCTCTTCTCCAGAATCACAACTTTGGCCCCCAGGAAAGCGAGCTCGATGGCTGTACGCAAGCCACATGGCCCCGCACCAATGATCAGACACTAAACAGAAAATGACACAGAAGTTTCAGACAGGTTTTAAGGAAGCAAGTCGAATCTATTCTTAACTTGCTTTCTTGCTCGACTCATAATCCACCTATTCAAGCTTCAGTGTGTAAAACCCCACACTAGCATCTAACACTCAACTTAATAAAACGGTCTAGCCTATAGCTGTTTAATAGGCTTTACCATTATAAGATACATCTATCTTCTACTATAATTATGAGCAACTCCCTAACTACAAAGCCCAAAGTGAAGACATCTTCAGCCTAGTGGAAGAAAAATAAAGATATCAACATACTGAGGATCATATTGTTCAGTCTGTTAGATGTGAATGGGAACAGGAGCCCAAGCTAACCACAAAATCCAGCTTTAAAACAAAACAACAACAACAACAACGATTTTCAAATTATGCTGCCTTACCTTTGTGTTGGCACAGGCACGGCCCTTCTTGTACTCCTTGTGGCTGGCCCTCTTGTCTAGCTTGGCCCAGAGGGCCTTGGCCTTCCAGTAGTTGAGTTTGGACTTGAGTTTGTGATAGAAGATCCTGTGATCATTGGGCTTTACTTCCAGGTGGTCACATAGCTCCTGGAAGGCCTTGAGAATGCCCTTACATGTGGTCGCCTGGACAAAGTTGTCAAACAGGACATGGGACTGATTCACCCCATCTCCTCCAGCCGCACCGGCACCTCCATCTCCCATGGTCCAGACTAACTCCCGGGCTGTGAGGTCCCCTCACCCCCAGAAAGGGGCTTCTGGGTCCAGCCTCAGCTCTGGAAAAACCCTCTCTCTGCTAGAGAGCTTTAACTCCCAGCCTCAGGAATCTTCATTCTGTAAAAGAGAAAGAGCGACAAATTAAAAAGTATTAAAAAAAATAAATAAAAAAAAACATACATATTGTTACAAATGTAACAAAACTGGAAAAGAAAACATGAAAGATTATAGTTTTCTCACATGTGTGAAATGGAGAATTTTACAATGATGATTTGTTGTACAATATTTTACATCAAACACTTAATGTCAGGCCTCCAAAGCACTACATTCACAAATCCTACAGATGTGAATCTGCGATGAACAATTTCTGATCTGGCACAGTAAAAACAAACAACATTAATTAAAAACCACATCAGTTTATGTCATTCATGACCTGCAACTTCTTGAGTGTCACGTATGTCAATTCATCAAATGCCTCCATCCTGACCATTGTTTTAGAAGGAATATCTGATACGTACATAAGTTAAGATTTTGGAGACCCAGGAGAGTAGCTCAAGTTAACATATTCATTATTTTATGTTAAGTCTCTAAAGTGTTTGGATGTCTCATCTAACAGCAGAGGAAGCTGTGGAAACAATTTTGGAGGGAGGAGACTGATATTTTATTTTATGCATACCGTCCATCTAATATTCTTTAAAAACAGTCCAAATCAGGCAAAAAACATTCCCATGATATTCCTCAGGTATAACACCAGGTACAAAATACAAAATTACCTTTTTTAAACTTTCTTAAGTTTCTGTGATCATTTTCTCAACAACAAGTATTTTCATCTGCCTTTTTGACCAAAGACGACACATTCATCCCATTTTTTATTTTTTTTTAAATTTTGCACAAATCTTCCACCTGGAATTTTATTTTGATGAATTTGATGACCGAATGCTTCTTAACAATCTATTTAACAACACAACTATATTTTATATATGACGACTTCTGGCTACTGTCATTCCTCTGCAGCATCATGACCTTAAACAACCCTTTGTATTTCTAAGCATGGAGCTGGACACAGGAAAGGTACCGACACAAAGCCAGACAGGAAACACACAGGGAGAAAGTGTATAGATGCGTCCTCGTGGCACAGACTCACTTCCAGACACAGGAAATGGTGGGTTCACTGCTAAATACACTGTGAAATAACACAACAACCCTTCTCAGTCAAGAAAATCATCTAGCTCTAATAAGGGTCTCTGAATAGCTACATGGATATACTGTGCACAGCTTTATTAAGCTATTTTTAACCGTTTTAACCTCCAGGGGTTAGAGATCATTCATGTTCACTGATGTCTGTAGCTTTGCTGTGATGAATGGGGAAGGCCCCGTCCATAACAAAGTGGATTTGGCAGTAACGTCTTCATCAGCTCTGACCAACATGGCTGAAAGTATACAAGGTAGATTAGAAGGATGGAAGACTATTATAAAAAGCTCAAATAAAAAAAATCAAGCACATTGACTTAAAAACCACCACACAGTTGATTCGGTTTGTTGGTGGTTCATTTGTTTTTAACCAAGCAGAAGCAGTGTTTTGCATTTGCTCCGAGCAGCGATGCAGAAACTTTTCTTGCCTCTTTAAAGTGAAAATAAGAAAGATTGAAGCGAATAATTACACTTCTGACGTGCTAGGAATAACTCTTGCTTACTTTCTTACAATGAGGACAGCTGACAGGACATAACATCTCATGTTTATAAGGTACATAAGCTCCAGGCAGGCTGTATGCTAAAGAAAGCATAAAGAATGGATGCGAGGGTGAACAAACTGGTGTGGCTGTGTGCACTCGGAACATAATCTGGCCAACAGCTGCTCTGGTGGTTCTTGCACTGCAACATTGTTTAGGCTGGAATACCTTTCAAAGTAATTATTCTGAGGTTAAACTCTGCTGTTTTGAGGATATTACTAACTTACTTACAAAAACATTATTTACAACGACCCGTTGAGATTTAAAAGCTCGAGCTTTGTTCTCCACTGTCCAGGATGCTGAGCTAGTTCGTGGAAACCAATGTAGCCCCAGTCCCAGTGGCAACACGTGATGAAAGGAAGGCAGGTACAGAGGTCAGCTGGCCTCCTTTTCACACACTGCCAACTCCTCACTGCAGTGAAAACAGCAGGCCTTAGTTTTGGCTCTGCCTCAGTCAGTCAGGAACACGACTATAAGGGAGCAGTGCTGACGCAAACAGAAAGAGCCCTTCACCAGAACAGCCAGCCACACCATTTCTTCTTTGCCTTAACTTGTAGTGTACTTTATTCAAAACACACACACACACATCAAAGTGTAAAGGTTTGTGGTTGGAAATGTGCGCACATCTGTGCTCAGTCAGTCCCCAGAGCATACATTTAGTAACAAGAATGAAAATACTGGCACACATTAGTTCCTCTGTATGGAAGTAAAAACTCAAATATAAGATTTCATTGTTGAATCAAATCACACAGACTTATTGATATTGCCCTGATATATTGTTATTGGCAAATATGCATTTTTTCTGTTTTATTTTTTGTTCATAAAACATTTGGCATAATTTAGAAATTGCGTAATTATATGGTAAGCACAGTAAGTAGCTAAATACTACTGTAGAGTTAAAGAGGCACAAAAAATACAAGAAAACAACAAAAGGAGCACAAATATGCAGCAGACACTTTTCTACATCTTTAACACTTTTTTGGTATAATGTGACAGACGTCCTCTCCACAGCAGCAGCTAAGTCGGACACCAGTGGTCTACTATACCAACTGTTCTGCGTATTTTTGACAGTGCCTCGCTACGTCAGTACACAGTTACATTTAGATATGAGCTTGGACTTTACCATCTCACTTCCATGTTGTACCCTTCAGACATACCATACAAAAATTCTGTTGATCAGGAGCAGTTAAAATAAAGCTGCCTAAAAATTAGGGTGAAGGGAGCTAAAACAAATCTTTTCCCCTTTCAACATAACTCAACATACTGTTTACATATAGAAGATTAGGTGATATATCAATACTGGATTTTTTGGCTTCCTAAGAAGAATCTAGTACCCATCCAGAATCAGCCGGGTTGTAGTACTAAGCCCAAATATTAGGGGTAAACATTAATTATTAAGCCAAATTAGCTGCATTCAGAGCCTGACTATTGAGGAAGTTGTGAGAATGTTTAAGATCGGTACTCTATCAGGAGACCGCTGATTGTATCAGCGAATTAATCAGATCAGTAAAACAAAAACTCTGAACGCTGTGTCCTAAATTCTTGACCAGTCTTTTCTTTTGCTGTCAAACAATGACGGAGGAAACAAGACGTAGCGAGCAAAGAACAAAAGCAGTAGAAGAAATGAGCTGAGATTAAACTTTTTGAAATTATACTTCCAAAAAAGATGATCTTGGAAGGATGATGATGATAAACTGTATGGAGACACACAAATATGTGCATATTGTGTTGCTGTGTGTGCGCGCGTGTGTGTGTCTAAAACAGCACAGCTCAAACAGACATTCCTGTGACATGCTATACCATGACCCTGCTTAATGACAACAAAGCTGACCTATAGTTTGAATAACAGTACCCTCCTACAGAGAGAGCCATGTGCACACTCCACAGCAGCACTGTGTGTTTCCCAGTGGTCAGGAAGAAACCACACAGATGGGATGTATGGGATACAGTAATTAAGAAAAGTAAGGATATGGAATGGGCCTCATTTTATGCTTTTCCAAACTAAATATTTGAAGTGTGCAGCAAAAATAAAGGAAACTCATGAAATATGAGCTCTTTCTGCAATTATCCTGACATCTGGATGAGCTGCAGGATTTCACACGTTCACAGAATTCCCACAAGACTGACACACATGCAGCCCTGGCTGCATTACATCATCCACTAATCTAAAAATAGACACAGAGATTAGGCCAGTAGTCCTGTTTGTGGATGTTTGACAGCATGATTTCTTTATAAACACTGTCACTATAATGGCTCCAAAAACAAACAAACATTTCAAACCATCATTTTTCTTTGTTTTGGTTCATTTTGCTCTTCCTTTGGTTTCACTGTAGAAACAATCTGGGATTTTTCTGTTTCTTGTTTCATTTACATTCCACAGACTTGGAAAACCACAGACTTAAGAGCTTGATCCTTGATTATTTCCTTTATGAATGTGTGCGAACAGATTACTAAGGAGAATCAGATGAGCTATGGCTGTTTGCTAAATGCAAACACAGTCAGGCGAATGAACCCAGAGGTTTTGAGGCAGAATTTCTTACCAGTTATACCAGCATAAAATAACTGGGAAGACTGGAATAAGACCAACTTTACCAGTTCTAGAAAGTGTAATAAGAGCTGGATTTTACTGATTTATGCCTTTGCTCATTTCATCCAGTTTGCCTTAGGACGCATTCCATTTTAGCTTTGTTCTTGAAAGTTAATGATTACCTTAACATCCCACGACAGTTCTTGAAAATAGCTAGACCATAATAATAATAATAATAATAATAATAATAATAATAATTAGTAGAGCAGGGCGATATGGCCAAAAATATTTATCACGATATATATTTGAAAATTTGCGATAACGATATAACCGACGATATAATTGATGCGAGACAAAATACAACTCCACAACATTACTAGCGCAAAAAGACAACCTTCCATTTATTTTCACTTAAACAAGAAGCTGGTTTTTATGTACATTAAAGCTTTATAAAAATGTAACAGTGCAAATGCAAATTCCTTGCTGAAAGTTTAACCAAAAGGCATTTCCAGTAGAAATGGGCTGACATATCCTGAGCATAACCATGTATAATATCCACTGAAGTTAAAAAGAGGTGCTTTGCAACATTAAACTGCAGTGTGCAGTACGCATTTTTCGGACCATAAGGTGCACGGGATTATAAGGCACATTAAGCGAAACAAAGCAGTCAGATAAATCAAACTTTATTAAACTCATTCTTCTTGCTTCCTCCACTTCTGTACCATTGATTCATTAATGTTGAATTCTCTGGCAGCTGCTCTATTCCCATGTTGTTGCAGTATATTAATGACTAACCTCGTATTGTGGATGGATTATCTCAGTTGTTCTCCTGACTGAAGTTTGGTCCTTTTACAGCATCCTGCCATGCGATTGCATTTGTCTCTAACCATGAAGAACCTTCACGTTAACTTTTATAAGTGGAAAAGTGTTAGTGTTCGTCCTCCAGCTTCACTGTTTATGTTATGCTAACATAGCTGTGTCGCTAGCGATCACGTAGCACATCATTATATACCAGCTAGCCCAACTTCAGTAACCCTACAAACGTCACTGCTGTTTAGTTTCCTGTCTTCATTTATGTTGGAAGTGATAGCAGAGCTGTACGTTTGATTTTTTTCAGAAATCTCTCAGTCAGAACATGCAATATCATGCTTAGGTAACTAGCGAAACTAGCGAGCTAACTTCCGCTAGCTTCCTGCTAACTTCTAACTCCGTTAAATGTAATAACTTTAGTTTTCATGGATGCCTGGAAGTTAAACTTTATAGTTACACCTGGTAAAGCAGCAATGCTGATCGTTTTATTAAAGATGAAAGAATTTAGACAGTTTTTAACTCTCAGTGATGCTGCAGTGTTGTTTGACCTGAAGTATACGGGGTTTAGGACCCAGATTACTCCCAGATTTAAGAGCATCTTAGTCCGACAAATACGACAATAACAACGGCCGCTTGCATGTTCTGCAAAAAAATGTGCTTTGTTGTGTATCTGACGGACAAACACCAAACCAGTTCCACATCACGGAAGTTGCACCATTTTTACAAACCAATTCTGGTTCATCTGTTTCACTCAACAATCGGCCATGTGCGTATGAAAACAAAGGCACTGCGCATGCGCGTTTTACTCCCATTCTATCGCGATATTTCATTTTCCTATCGTTGCCTAACATTATACCGGTATTACCGTGAACGGTATAATATGGCCCAGCCCTACTAATTAGTCTGCAAGGCAACAACAGGTGTGGTCTGTTCACGGGCTGCCTGCGACTTGTAAATAGATCACACTGACGACAAAAGTGGAACGATTAACTCCGACGTCTACATCACTTGTTGGTCATTGTGTGCACGGTACCAAAACTGGAGACAAGAAAATAGTCACAGCCATCTGCATGAAACACAAAGGTGTGAACAATCCTTCCAAAAGAATCCTGTTTCCAAACTGACCCTAAAAGTGAATACGTTCTACGTTTTTACCCCTAGTGATAAATTTCATCCACATCCATCCATTACTTTCCAGTAATCCTGCCAGCGATCGGCCAATGCAGCAGAAATATAACAAAACAATTACAGCTGAAGTTAAGAGAGGCTGTAGTTAGAATAATGTAAACATGACATAAGACTGATACGAGGGTTGCAACGATAAAAATAGCTGTTTGTTTCTATGAGTAAGCAGGCAGATATGTGGGTAACCAGTGCTGACACTGGTCCTGAGATAACTCCCTGCCAGGTCTAAGCACAAGGGACTAACAATTTTCCTGGAAGAAATCCCAACAGTATGATGCCTACAACTACAGTTTCCTTATCAAAGTCATCTATGAACAGCTGTGTATGACAATAAAAGGACTTTCAAGATGCTTTCTTGTAGTAGATTTCTTGTTTTCATATGTAACACAGACTGAATGTTTGGCGGGAATGCTTATCATCAGTGCTTGCAAATCCAAATTTCCTAGTTTTGGCCATGTGGCTGTCACCAACACAGAGGCATAGGGAAATGGGAATTTGGACCTTAACCTAAACTCCATACGGCGGTATGAAAAAACATCATGAGAGATGTTAGAAAAAGGAATGTAAATATACCAATGTACAGAACATGTTTGTCTAAAACTAGCTTAAACAGAATTACCTGAGATGACAGTAATAATGACCCATCACTCCACACACTGTGACTCCATATTGAGAGGATAATGCACAAATTTAAGTCAGAGTGTATTAATGGCTGTGTTACTCACTTCTGATATTAGTTATTGAGCAGACATGCTCATTGTGAGTCTATGCAAACTACTTTACTCAGTTAAAGGTTGTAGTCATGCACAGGTGCATCCAGCAGGAATTAGGAGAGTTGTGTCTGTTCACATAGCGAACAAAGACTCAGACCACACAGAGAACACAAATAGTTATTGGATCAAATTCAAATTGTCTCTGGCCGAAGTCGTCTCCAAACCGTTTGGCTTTTCGATCACATCCCTAACCCTCTGAAACTGAAGCCGAGCAGTTCGTTTGAGCTGATGCAGACACTGCCGATTTCGTTTCACGAGCACTGCTAACAACAAACAATTCATTATCCGAGCTTCAAACAGCACAAAAGATGGATGTAGCCACCGTAATGTCACTTGTCGGTTGGTGAAGTCCCATTTCGAAGATTTGATATGAGCGTTTTCACTACTGCCATCACGGCATTTTGAAAGCAGATGTGACGAGTGAGGGGCTCGGCTTGTTAGCCACTGAGTTCATCCTGGATCATCATCCTTTCAGACATTTAGAAGGGCCCAAATTTACAGAATGAACTTAATGTTTTATATTATGACCTAGGGCTGCTCGATTATGGCAAAAATGGTAATCACGATTATTTTCACTGAAATTGAGATCTCGATTATTTGACGATATTTATTTAACCCTTTAAGACCTACCATAGAACCAAGTCCACCAGAGCTTATATTATTTTTTTACATGTTGTAGTGCCATTTGTGAGAGCATTTCAAGTTGCTATACATCAATACAACTGTTATAGCCCATATTTTAATAATATGTATGCATTAAGTCCATAGTAACTACATTAATTGCAAAAAAGTGCAATAAGCTACAAAAAAATTGAAAATCGTTTTTTTTTTTTTTTACATATATTTCTACTTGGAGAAATTTAAGAGGTTTGTCCCTCAAAACTTTAAATACAAAAAAGTTGCAAAAAATAGTTTACAACAACAGGAAATTTATTTTGAGTGTCTTCATAGTTTTATTTTGGAGATACAGCAATTTTTATATACTGCAGGAAAAACAAAAAAACAATCCTATGATGCAAATTTGCAAAGAAAACAGCATGTGCATCAAAATAAACTATTTCCAGCTGTGCAATTCGAGTTCTAAGCATCCCAGAAACTATTCAGAATAGTCAAACATGACTTATAAAAACACCAGTATAGGCTTTTAAGGCCTACAAGTAAAAAACTACATTTTCCGCGAATATGGCGTCACTTCTGGTTTTGGACGAACAGCTGATCGGCTCGGCAAAGCGTGTTTCTGGAATATTATGTTTTTGTTCCTGCAAGCGCTTTTTATGCAATTTTTTGCAAAGCTTTATGTGGAAGGAAACCGTGACTGAGGACAAGCTGATGACATAAGATGTAAGTTTCATATGCAAAAAAAAATTATTGCGCTAGCTTACATGGTTCAGGTTCTACAGGGATTTAAAAATAGTTACACAAAACGGAGCGTGCTGCTCTGACCGGCTTTAAAGGGTTAACAATAACAATGTATTGAATAATGACTTTAAAAAATAATATAAAATAGTGTGCAAATACTGATAACAGTGCAAATGTTTGCAATATAAGAAATAAATGAAAAATGTAAACATCTAAGTTTAGTGAACTATGCAGTGTTGCTCTGTGGTGCAGCTACTACACCGTAGCAAAGTTTACACACTGTGTCTACTTGATCCACGTCTGACTCCGCGAACCCACAATGTTTCCACACCACTGAAGTTTTTTTTTTTTTACCTCTCTTTTCAACCAACGACAGTCACTCTCCTCTCCAAATAACTTCTGCTTAGCTTTCCGAGCTTCCCTTGGGTCCTCTTAATTGTTGTGACACGTGTTCGAAATGCAGAGAGGAGCGCTCGATTTGCTACACGGAGCAGCGCGAGAGTAAAGCTTGAGGGAGGTGCTAATAATCGGCTCAGTCATTTTTAATGATCGTGGAAAGCCCAGATCGTAATCGTGATTAAAATTCGATTAATTGAGCAGCCCTATTATGACCTCAAATTATGTTTTCCCAGTATACAAACCCTTAGGTTTTTTTTGTATCTGATGCCCTCATCTAATTTCCATTAACGTCAACAAGAGAAGCTCCAACTTCCTCCAACAAGCTGTGTAGTTTGCAGTATCGCTTACTAAGACTGAATAAATGACTATCCAGCTATTTGTTTATTGCTTATGTATTCAGTTGTGAATTTTTAAAAATATATTACATCTCAGCTTAGTTTCATCACAAGATATTACTGTTTGTTTGTTTCACTGTTGGACAGCAAACAGTCCTGGAGGCACACTTCTATCTGTACTGTCACAGCCAGATATCTGCAGCACCACGATGGAGTTCTTGGACTTTGTGAGAGAACAAATAAAAAGAAAAAAAAGAAAAAGAAATATTTTGTTGCTTCTCTCTGGGCAATTCTTTCAGTTGCAAACATTGCAGAAATAACATCAAAGACATGATTTGAAATTATTTGCATCGTGATTTTGTCAAATAAAATCTGACTCCACACATGTCGTCAGTAAAAACTTTAAATAAATAAATAAATAAATAAATAAATAAATAAATACATCTTGAGAGTCAGACTCATGGATGAAGAGGGAGAGCTTGATCGAGCGCAGGAGGCAAGTATCTATGGGGAAAGGTGGAGACTAATGTCTATATTCATAGATCCGTGAACGCTAAATGAGGCAAAGGGATAGAATTGCAGCTACGGCGTTTTATATCATGAAGAAAACATTTTCAAAACCTTAGAAATGCCCCTTTTTATTGGCTTCATTTACACCCAATTACTTTAAAACTCAAATAGAATAGCTAAGAAGCCACATCCAGCTCCACTTGATGTACTTGTAGAATTTAATCTGAGAGAATAAAGTGGTTCCTGGAAACAAGTACTCCAGGATTTATACTGGTCCCAGTCTGCTCAGTTGTGCTGCCAAGACAATCCTCAATTATGCCCAAATCCGGTTTTAAATGAATCTGAGCCTCATTGCGTTTCAGAATCTGTTGGACTATATCCAACCCTTTCCAACCATGAAAAGAAATCTTAAATAGCATGTTTTAAAAAGCACAATATAAAGAAATTTACCCCAGAATAGCTGACATGACTCAGGGGAGCAGTTTCCGATGACAATGGGTCTTTTGTACAACCTACATATTAGTAATTGCCTCAAGGGAGTCTGGGCACAGGCTCAGCCTGCTCTTGCTTGCTTATGGGTGTCAAACATGGTCAATTAGAGCGTCCTGGCAGCTCCGGCCAAAGCTGTTTGATTTAGGAATCCTCTCAAATTCAAGCTGAAATGCCACTTCCCCAACTTATGTGCTGTTCATAACAAGTCTTGACTAGTGTAGAATAGTATTTATGCTATGCAAACATAGATACAATGAACCATGGACGGTAGAAAAATGCAAAACCATTACTCAGCAAAGCTTTTACTGCATCAGCGTTATCAATAGCACTACTCATAAAAATCTGCATGGGTTTTCACATTTGGTTATCTGTATACATTTTACATCTGAGCACATACTGAAATAAAAGCACATATCAGGTTACTTGTATACTCCAAACCCTTCTTAACAGCAGACTAAGAAATGTAGTCTGAGGCAGACGCTGGTCTCCGTGTATTAGTTATGGTCGGAGTCGGGATATGCAGACGGCCAACAGGACTTCAGTTTAAACGTCCACTGATCATCCAACATCCAACATCAGAGTTTTCTGATGTCAAAGCGAACATCTCACTGCATGTCCAGGAAGAACGATGGACAGAAGAAAAAACAGCTCGGCTGTCATGTGAAAACAAACCTTAGAGGTCGTATGATTTGGTTCCACACTGAATGCACACAGGCTAACCCAAACTGGGTTTTTGATTCTTGCCATAGGAAAACTAAACTATAACTCTGTTCCCAATCTTCTTACCTCTTAAACCACATTAATTACACCTCAAACATGAAGAATGCCACAGCCAATGTAAAAAACAGGGTGAAATAAGGAAACACAGAACGAGAAACTAACTGATATTCCCGGCACTGATAATTAGGGCTGTGCGATCTGACCCAAATCTCATATCCCGATATAAGACATCTATCACCCCGATAACGATATAAATCACAAAAATGTAACATTTTCTGTAAATTCTGTGAATCTCGGGCAGAAGTGTTTCCAGCTGGGCGTCGTGTAGCTGGAGTCGAGTGTTTTAACCGATGCATGAAACGATACATTTTTTAAACATAAGTTGTAATGGCCGCTGTTTTCTTTGTGAGTATTTATTACACGGCGTGCTGCGGGGAAAAGCCTGTTCTAACGTTTGAGTCTAAGGTTTATTTTTTAGCACCGGACGGCTCTTTTTTACTTCTCATCCGTAAATCCTCTGTATACTATTTTACGTGATTCAGTTTATTTTGAAAAGTCTCAACAGGATCTTGAGCTTTATTGTGAAAGGTTTATGTGGAAAATAAACAAGCAGACACACGATGGTTTTACTGTCATTGTTGCTAACGACAACGCTTAAAAACAGGCGCTTGTCCGTCCGTAGTGTGGTTATATTAAATATAAGAGAAAGAGAAAACTTTAAGAAATTAATACAGCCACTACAGTGACCATCAAAACCATGAAAAAATATTACCGTAAACAGTTTATTTTGCGACACCACGAAACAAACGATAGCGTAAAATGAAACGATAGATGTTTTTACATCGTCATCCGATATATATCGTTATATCGAACAGCCCTACTGATAATGTTATTTACCTGTGTGATTATGATACAAGAAATAGCTGCTATAATAAAAGAGATCCGTCCTCTGGCATGCGGTTCTGATATTATGATAGTACAACATTCAATACTCAGCAATGGAAGAACTAGGAGATACTGTTTCCAGCAGGCAGGCACCAGTGCCGCGTTTCAATATTTTATTTTGTTTTGTTTTTTTTTTGATGACAAACATCATCTAAAAAGAGCAAAGTACATTGATTGGAACGTGCAACAGTGAACTACAACCAGCACAGCCCATAATCCCATCACATCCATGTTTGCTTTCTCTAATCTCTGCACGTGGGCGCAGCTGTGAGTAGTTCAGATGGTAAACAAATTGCAGGACTCTGTCGAGTCGATATAAGGGAAGCAGAATCTCTGACTAGCTAAACCTACAGTTGCCGAAATCTTTCATTTGGGTCGGTCATCCTCAACGTGTTAGTATCGCTGCGTGCAGTGTGGCAGCAACAGGGAGCATCAAAAACCAGGTATTAAGACCTATCTTTAGCAGAATGAGGTTTACCCAGTAAACAGCCTGTCTTTCACACAGTCGATAACTAATTATCCCATTTGCCCTCTTAGGTTACTGTATAACTCACTGCATAACTAAGCAATGATTTATAAAGGATATTTCTGTTAACCAATAAAATGAGTCACACGCGTCACTTTAGCTGTGATCAGGATAAAAGCACCAGAAGAATATTTTCTAATTGGAGAAAACAAACTGTACATATGCCTCAAAATAGTCCAAATTAATCACATGGCCATCAGAAATATCAGATGGTGCATTACTGTTTGATCATGAGCAGATGTGTTGGAAATGTTACAACTACCAAGAAGCAATAAATAGGTAAAAGTAGAGTTATGCAGTGTGCGAGCTGTGCTTTCATCCTCTTTTCAGACCAGTACATGTATTTTTTTGCTGTTTTACACAGTGTGCAGACAGTTGAATCAGAACATGCAAGGTTGGCTTTCTTCCCAGCCTCGCAATGCGAGTTGAGCAGCAGACCAGAGGAAATCCAACCTTCCAGAGTGTACTGAAGAGCTGCTGCAGTAGGAAGGTAACCGAACACCCACGCAGCACCACGAGGCATGATTGCTTTATAGAAGCAAGCATGAAAACAGATTCCTTCCAAATTACACTTTAATCCCTGTCACCTACTACAAGGTGGTAGGAAAATCATGCTTAGCAGGTGCAGCACAGATTGCATTTAGACACTAGATGAAAACTGAGGAATTCACTGCTTCACTGTAAATCATATTTGAAATGATCAAATGAACACAAAGCAGTGGAGGGATGTGGACGAACTGGAAAAGAAACTGAGTCACAATTCATTCCAAAGTAAAAGGAGACAAAGGGGGATTCACAAGTCTTGTGTAGTTTAGTGAAGCCGATCAAAGTGTTGGTGTTAAGGTTAGCTGATCAAACGTCTTCACAGCTCCAGCCGAACCCTAAACCTCGAGACAAGAGTTCACGTCCACATTTTAAACAGCCGTCAAGTCCTGTTCTATACTCCTGATCCCAGGTCTGTTTAACATCTTGTGTAACCGCCAAGTGGATATTAGAGGACTGATCTGTGAACACATGATGGAATAAAACACAGATCTGAGCAGAGAGCACAGATGATAGCAAATTAGGAGCCCTAACGAGGTAAAGCAATCATTATTACAGTTCAAAAGGGTAACAAGCTGATGTTATTGCTATCATTCTACACGCCTACTCTAAAGTTGAAGTCTGGTTTGTCATCCCTCACGTGACACCACACATGGCAGCAAGTGTGTGACATCATGTGAAATAAACACCGGATTGAGACGTTGTTTCAATCATCAAAGGAGCAACAAGAGAAAACCTGATTCAACTATATTGGCAAGAAAGATGATTTTAACACCTTGTCAAGACACAATTAACATTACATTCAATAAAAATCAATGTTTTGTCATGACAGGCAGAAAAGGATTCAATATGAATTCGCTATGAAAGCAGTGCTGATGTAATGTGTGGAGACTAGGTTAGAGGACAGAGACGTGGAATATTAAATGTGTGGATGTCAGTCACAAATCTGTGCAATGTGTTGACTTTAAGACTTATCAATGCTCTTGATAAGAGGGGGAAAAAAGTGGTGATTTATTGGTCGGTTATTTCACCGTCTATATTTTAGTTTTGTATGCAAAGAAAATCTTTTTGGTTTTTTTACCCGTACTACTTCGATGAACTAAAACGTTTTTTTAGTTTGGCTTAGCTTCAGTTCTGGTTTTAGTTTTGTTAACTACATCAGCCTCGTATCTATGTCACTACTACCCTTATTTCTCCCTGCTTTTTCATATTTCTCTTACACAACAATGGTTTCAAAAACAATTACAAAAATAAGGATTAAGTTAAACCAACATTACCCATCGATCCCATCTATGGCAGCGTTTCCGTGCAGCAGAAACAACTAAAAACATATAATGCTTCCAGTGTTGTTAGAGATCGCGCCCTGAGATGTATCCCGAGTAGAGAAGAGAAACTACAACAGTGTGCCGTAAAAATGGGTTTGTGAGGTAGCTGAGAAAATACACACACTTAAGCAAAAAAGCAACGGCGCAGAGAGTCTCAGTAGCCTGTTTGCTTGTCACATGAAGATGTGTAGGATCAGAGTTTCTGCTGCACTGGCTGACGTAAGATAGTAGCCTTTATAGAGTTCAAGGAGCAGCAGACTGGCAACATGTATCACTGGCGTAGCCTCTGGAATGCATTTGTCATACTGACCCACTTCTGATCTCTAAGGTGGAAGAAACAGCCAAGAAGTAAGTCTTTAATCTAGAGCTGTGGGAAATCACAAAAGCAAATGGACAGGAGCCATGCTGGAAGTCATGCAGCTTTGACTAGTGATTATTCCACCAAATCTCATTTATTTTTCTTACTATGGGGGGGAAAAAAAGAACGGTGGCAGATAAAGCAACTATCTCAGACTTTTTGTGGGATCTCCAAACCTTAAAGGGTGGAAACAATATGGCATCATCCAGGCTGTTTGGTTTTATTACACCCGTGTGACTCAGCAGTCATCACAGGAATATACTCATCATCACAATCTCATCCACCTAAGTACAAAGTTGAAATGGTAACTGGATATTCTCTCATTATCTTGCAATGAGTGTTTGCTAAAGAAATGGAACCTTAAGCAGTTCACAACATTCCTTCTAGTTACAGCTGTCTCTCCTTTTAAGGACTTACAGCAGGCTAGACTTGCTATAACACGCATAGTAGTTTAATATTGTGGTGGGATGGAGGGGGGGGCACCAAGTCTCAGATGAGTCAGCCACATCAGCAAGCCATTGGGCAAATGAACCAGATAGCTGGGATACATCCAGCTGCTCATGACACAGCACGAGTTGCCTTCACAGGACTTCCTTCCTTCCTACCGTCCGTCCTTTCATCCAGCACTTTTCCCATTTCCACAATATACTGCAGGTTCACAGGGGGTCAGAGTCAGAGCTAGTTTCCTTAACTCTCTGAGCGACGGTCAGTAAGGGGGCAAAGTGAGTCAGCTTTATCTTCCCCTCCCTCACGAACATGAACATTAAAAAGCTTGCCTTATCAAATTCATGCTGCTGTGTTTTGATGTATTTTGGATGCTTTGTGGGTTGTGTTTATAACACAGAAATATAAACTTAAAGTTTGCCACTGTAGCACAGCTTAGTTTTGCAGAGGACGCTGCATGCTTGACTATACTTGAACGATTGTGTCAGGCTTCTCTTCAGAAAGCCAAACTGCAGTCAGCCACCAAGCAAACATCCTTTCCTACTCTGCTCCACATCCTGATCTAGGAGGGAAACTGCTAGTTATGATAACACAAAGGTGCGAACAGATACAGCACAGCCCAGTTAACACCCACCTACCCAACTGCACCCTGTGGCTTCAAAGTAGATGTACAAAGTCTTTAAAGATACAGTGTAGGAAGGAAGCTCTTGAAATGCGAGAAACAAAGGTTCAGTATAACTAATCAATAGAACAAATCCAATCACTCAGATGAGACAGGATAAGAGACTTTGGCCTGTCAGGTCAGGACCCTTCTGCTCCATTTAACCACAGAGTGGCTGCTGCTGCTGTATGGGCCCAGCTGAGCCAGCTGGAGTAATATGATATTAATGTTAATGTCAGCATACAGTTAATCAACAAAAACAAAAATGACATGTGGAAGCATTCATCACTGAAGTCTAGGAGGAGACTTTGATTTAACGTCAAAGCCTTTACACTTGGCCACAAAACAGGTACTGAGAGACAACAAAAGCACTTGCAAAATATCTAAACTTACGGTATGTATAGGACTGCATGAGATTTACACAAGAGCAAGCAGCAGCCAGCTCCATACCAGCCTCCTGTAACAACATCTTTTGCGAATACAAAGTGTGTGCATTAACGTTTACCTAACATGACTTCTTTCCAGGTGTGTTGCGGCTGTGTTGTTACCCGAAACAAGCTCCTAAAACGACATTTCTCAAATGTCACCTCTGACTCAGTGATGTACAAATATTATTGAGTTTCTTTGCCGACTCATCAGGTAAACTGTCGCGCTTGGACTGCATTCTGTACTGATGGATATATTTGTGTGGAAGTGACTAATAGCACCACTACATTCCACAGGCTGTCCCATTAGAACCGAGGTTTTCCTCTGTGATGCACCAGTAATGTGCATGTTCTTTGCACAAAGAAAATTGAGATTTATAACAGGCCAATGCAGTTAAATCGTTAGCTGCTCTATTAAAACCAACAGAGCGTGACATTCCCAAACGTGCGAAGGTGCAGCCCGCGGATCCCACGGTAACGTTAAAAAAACCCACTGTTTGTCAAACGACTGAGAGAAGCGTGTCTTCTTACCTCTGAATGCCACGTGATTATAATCCAATCGTCAATAATTCTATTAAATCCATTTTCCTGTGTAAATCCAAATTTCACAGTGAAGCCAAAACGGGAATGTCTATTTTTTTCCGCTCGGTAGGGATATAGAGCACAGAGCCACACGGCAGACGAGAAGGCGCAACTTGAAACTGACTGAGAGGGATCCGTCGAAACCATAACGCCGACAAGGAGGGGGGGACGTGCAGCTCTCTAAATAACAGTATGTTCCTGAAATTTGAGCGAACAAATAATGTTCCTGTATTACATGTTGAAATAAGAGTACAAAGCAGTAATAGACTGCATACGGCAAAGAGACGACGCTGTGCTAGCTTGTACTTCAATCTCTCTAACAGTACAAGGTGAGCACCCCCCGCTCTTTCTTGAGGTGAGCCAGCGTGTTTTAACTCAGTTTAATCCAATTGGTCTCTTCCAACGTGACGCAGCAGCAGTGTTGCGTTCACATGCGGTCGAAAACTTGGCCGAAACATTAAAACTGGTTTAGACAACCGGGGATACCGGCGGGGTTTCATTTAACGTGATATCCGAACAGTCAAACTTTATTTGTATTTATTTTGTTATCTTTCAGTTACTGTAAAATATTTCCCGTTTGCCTTGTGTGCGATTGTGTATATAAATATTGACTTAACCTGTAGGGTAAAAATTGATAAATTATTGCTAGTAATAATTAGCCTGCACAAAAATGGGTTACTGTAAAATTGTTTACTGGGCATCATCCGCACAGGTGTGTTACCAGAATATAGAGGCGTGATTCAGATGTGCACTCTGGCACCCGGGAGTTTTATATGGACAGTAAAAGAAGTAGGCTCTAGGTAGTCTGGAGTGATGAGGCGCATGACATAAAATAATGGTTAACATTCCTGAAACGTGTGTATCTGCTGTGTCTATCTGCAAGTCTCCTTCTTTTCCACTGTAGGAAATCTTGAAAATATGATTCCAAAGGAAATTCCAAAGCTCATTTGTTTGTTTTCTAACAAAGTATAGACCCAGATTGTGCAGTGGTTTCAAATGGGCTGAAGTTTGCCTCAGTGGAAAACCATAAGATTACAATTTGGGAAAATTATAAGTTTTAAACAATCACTTTCAAATGGCAAGAAACAGTTTAGTGAGTGTTTGGCTGCTTCCCGCAGACAGAAATGTGCATTACTGATACACTGCTTTTGTTTCAGTCACAACATGGACTTCTCCCCAGACTACAAAAAAATGGTTCTGCAATCCAGACTGCAACTGAACCTTGTCAAAAGAAAGGTTTTTATTAACCAATCATTCAAAGCCATTACTGGTTCATTAACTGGATCACAGGCAAGCAAAAACAGTCCAGTCTCAAAGATGAGGCAGCTTGAGATATAGTTCATCCACTTGGATCAGAAGAAGATTATCTATATTCTCTGTAAGGTGCTACATTCTTAGGCCATGTTGAAAGGAGAAACCCTTCAGCTGCTATCAGCTCTGGGCACATTACCGCAGCTAGCAAGCAAACACCTTCCCATCAGCTCATGTCACAGGACAGATAGTGCGGCTGAGACGCAAGGCACGTATAATATAAACTACAACTTTGGCCAAGTTGGTAGTTCAGTATTAGTTTGATTTATTTTGTTTAAAATAGCTTTATAAGCACAATTTAATAAATGATATGGTGCATATACTAAAAAAAATACTGAAAAATATTGGTCCCACCTACGCAGGGAGAAGATAAGATACAGGGATATCAAGTACAAATATACAAGGAGAGATAAACGGGCAGAAGTCAGAATCGTATAATGCCATATACTAACCAGATTATCACGGTTAAGTCACATGTAATGAGTTTGCAGGCACAATGTTGTTGTATAACTGTTCTGTCAAAACATAATGGGAATAACAAAAAAAATTATAAGTCCCTTTCCAAACAATCTTTAAGGTTACTCTTACAAGCCACACACACACAAATAAAATGCAAAAAAATCCAACAGCCTGTAAACATCACGCTTCCTTCTATAGCAGGACATGAATTAGATCTTTAGCACTTTATTAGTGACTCTGCATCATCTCTCTTGCATGCTTTGCAATTATGTATGAGGTTCAAATGTAAGGTAATGTAAAACAGCAACATTTTGACCATGAATTAACTTGCAGCTAGAAAACCTCTCTGTTTCTACCACCACAAGGACATTTTACATAGCATACAAGTCCTGCAATCAGAGCAAACTGTCCCAGCTGAAATTTCCATGGATTTGCTAATTATACAAAACCCCGGTGGGGCACAGAGTGTCAGCCAGATCTAATTGTATGGAAATGAGCAAGATAGAAAAAGGAAGACAGACTTGGAGGAGTAGAAATGGGAAAAAAAAAGAAAGACAGGACGAAGATTAGCGGTTGGAGGCTGAATGACTCGCTGCATAATACATCAGAAGGAGTTTCACCATGTTATGAAATTGCCTCTAATTGCGCTGAGCACCCTGGTTCCCACCATGGCTCTGTTTGCTGTTAAGGTCTGTCATCAGCCTTTGAGTAAACATACAGACAAAGGGTTGTCTACCTAAGGTGAGGCAGGCTGCATGCATTCTCCACATCACAAAGGGATTACTGATGCCATCCCTGAAATCATCAAAGGCATCTGCCATGTCACATTATCCAATTCTGATGACAAAGGACTGCATCAGATCTCCTTTCATTTGCTTGCAGTGCAGCAGGTGAACGTGGGTAATAAAGGTGAAGTACTCACTGTACTGAATGAAGACAGGAACAAGCTGAAGATCCAAAAGCTATTCCTCAGAATGGAATTGTTGTCTTTCTATCTTCCTTCCTCCCTTTCCTCTTCTCTTTCTGCCTCTCCTCCTGCCTTCTTTCCCCCTCCACCTCCTCTTTTCTCACCACAGCAAGATGCTGCCTGGACCAGTGCTCGTTGTCATGGTAACCAAGACTGGGGGGGATTCTCATGTGACCGGATCTCCTTGAGCACTGATTGGCCAGATGCACTGATGTAAGGAGGGAGAGATGGGGCGGAGGGGGTGATGTCACATGCCCATCGGTTCACAGATTGGAGGAATCCTCAGCCAGGCCGCCTGCAAGCACAGACAGACACAATGGGCGTCTTTTTAAGGTGGGGTTGATCTGAAGTGGAGCACTTCCACAGTCAGGAAGAATCTCCTTGACCGACTGGTGACTTACTTAAAGGGATTCTGACATGCTGATGTAAGAAGTGAGATGGAGCTGGCTTGGCTCCCACCTGTTTTTGCTGTCATCTCCAACTGTACTGCTTTCTGCTGCCACTAAAATCTCTCCCAACTGGCAGGATGCAGAGTGTTACAAAACATATGGGATTGCTCATATGTGGCAACTTGACCTGCTGGACCTACCGCTGTTCCTCCTACTGGGCCTACAGTATTTATAGGACTGCAGAAACCAGACAGATGCAGGACTGCTGCTATTCACTCTTAGTTAGCCATGTTCATACAGCTTTCAACACAAACCATTGAGACTTACAGTGCATTGTATATCTTAATGGTTTGCTGCTGATAAGAACTTTCAGCTATTTCCTGAAATAAAAGGTCACGTTTAACTGCTGCCAAACTGTGATTAAAAACACAGAAGAGCTAGCAGAACACCACAAGAATGTGCAGCCATAATTGCATAATTATTCTTGCTTTTGTCACAGATTTTCTGTTTTAGAGTCTTGAAAGGTAGTGGTGACGAGGACACGGGAATTACAGGAGGACTCAGCGGCTGAGTGAAAAAAGAAACAGCTTTCTGGCTTCATTTAAGCAGTAGATATCAGATATCAGGATAAACACTTTTATGTTTTCTATCCCTTATGAGCAGAAAGTAGGTCTCTATTAATTTCCCAACGATGACATGAGTAATCACAGTCCGAGCCTGTTGTCCAGACTGTTGTGTAACAGTTTGGGATTGGTCCAGTTCAGCCAGAGATGAGAAATGTTCTTGAATCGTGTTTGTTTCTCTGAGCTGAGCTGATGTCATGTGTTGCCTTTTTGCACTCAGCAACTAAAAAATCCAGATTTGACAAAGTTTTCAGAGTTGGTGGTCGTCTGGATTGCTTCATTGTGGCCATCTTGTTTTGCAGTGCAACTGTGGAGAGTCGTGTTGTGTATGTGTGTGCACGCCCACTGATTTCCCTGTAAGCAAAAACAGATTCACTCCTGCCACTGACCTGTGTCTCAAGACATTTCTTTACTTTTTTTTAGTAAAAATAATTATCCATTGTCTTCTATGCTATGGAAAATGACAAATTATATTTATTCTTAAAACATACGAATAGATTTGAATGCATATTTTCACTGTGAATATCCCACTCCCACTCACACTGTCTGAATCAATCAGACATGTAGCTTAAACATCAAGCTCCAGTGACACCAGGGATATGCATAATGCACCCATTTTTCCTGTAATGCCATAACTGGGCAGTGAGCTTTACTAATAAAACATGCACCACTGTCTCCAAAGCCATCTGTTTCTCCACACCCAGCAGGCACTGCCCACGTAAAGGTGTCATTCACTTTCATTTAAAAAAAACAAACACTGTTTTTCAACAGAATAAAAATGCAGGACTTGCTTAGTGCTTCCTTGTCTTGCATCTATATCACTCCATCTTTGGTGCAAAAAATGCACACAAACAAAATTAAAATGCTGAAGAAATCTGATTTATGTCTTATTTACTGTGAGTCTAACACTTGAAAAACAAAAAACAAATATGCTTTATGTGTGATGATTGACTCGTTTACAAAAGTGCAGCTTAACTGTAGCAGACGACACGTTAATGCAGGTCCAGCTCTCTGAAACACTCGACAGCCATACGGCCTTCATCTGTACGGCTACATTCATATTGAGGCTGTCACTGTTACTGTACCCTCTCCTCCAATTCTCTCAAGTGTCTCTGTACATATGCTCTCCCCTCTCCCTTCTCGTGTGAGTGTGAATGAAAAGATGATGAGATCAGTGATACTAGTGATCTCATCATGTTCATAGCCGGCCATCAGGAAGCTGTTATGGGCCATTGAGCACTAAGCTGCAGAGGAGAAGGAACTGACAAGAGGAATGGCAAAAGTAAATCTTCCTCATCGGATTGACCTTACTTGGATATTCATGTTTCAATTTGAAAGCATATTAATGCTAAGAATAATTGATCAATTAATTAAACTATCAGCAAATTTAAATGATGGGCACAGAGCTAGAGAAACTAGCATTTTATCAATAGAAAAACATATATACATATAACTGACTACATAGTATAACTATATATAACTATATAACATATAACTGAATTTCCCAGAGGAACCTACCCGAGGGATTAATAAAGTTCTATCTATCTATCTAAACTTAAACTAAAGCCTGTTTACTACAATAGAAAGTAACGTTTACTTGAGAAAGCAGAACAATACGCCACTGAATGTGATTAAAAGTGTCAAACAAAGTGGAACGTTTCCATTGTAGGCCAGTCCCCAGATAGAACTATATTTCCAGAACACTGAAAGGATCAAACTGTCAGATATTATGCGCAGAAGGACAGCAGATTTTGAGACGTCTTGCTGGTTGAGCAGGTGAAAATGGGTCAGATTTGCTGTGTGTTTTCACCTGCTCTCTCTGCTCTCTCGCTCCACCTTCCTGTTAAATTTTTCACTGCTCCACTATTATTAATGGAATCACCAACTGTTTATTTACTTATTGGATACAAATTGAAATAAATCAGTTGAAGACACACACTCAACAACCGAGGAAATGCTCCAGTATGAATAAACAGGATTCCAGCAGTAAGCTTGTCAACAGAAGAAAGATGTGCACAGCTTCTTCTTCTTTTTTTAATTTAGGGAGGACAATTGTTTGATCGTTCAGATAAACACAGCATGAATTCTGTCAGTCCAAAAAAGTGATAATGGAAAGGGCTTTTAAGAATCGTATCAGTATGTAACTTTAACGTTTCATTTCCTCCAAAACTGTGAGCTCTAACTCTGTGCAAACAGAGTAAATCAGCTCCAGTCGGCTGCCCCCGAGCACGAAGAATAGAGGGAGAGGTTATGAGAGACTGAGGTGTTTGTGTGTGAGATGGTTGGGTGCTCAACAAAGGAAATCGGTGAACAAAAGTTAGAAAGTGAAAACGCACCTACCCACAGAGTCAGGAGAGAGAGAAACAGCAGACAGTGGGTGTCAGATTTCAGGAGGTTAGGCTGTGTCTGTGGTCAGCCTGAGCCAGTCTAAATTTAAGCGTATGTGTTTAGGATACCTCGGACCAGGGCTGTGTGAGGACTGAAAAAAGATGTAGTGGTCAGGGTGCGGCCACACTGGAAACATTTCTCACACTGCTGGTTATTCACCGTGTCCATGAACTGCTAAGTTGGTAGGCTATAAATCCATCCGTTCCTACAAGAGTCAGTAGTCTCTGATCTTTAGCAACGTGCACGACGTTCCTGGTCTAAGTATGGCTGTGAATGTCATGACTCAAGGTGTTTAGGGGTCAGGGGTTACCGCCGTAGAGTGGATCATGCTAAAGAGTGAGCTGTGGGCGTCCACAGGAAAAATAATTCAGTTTATTTGAACAATTTCTTATACACATTACAAGGAAGGTATTGATCTTAGAAAACAACAGAATAAAAGGGTATATTTTGCATGTTTACCTTGAAAATATTAGCTTTATAAGAGAATACGTTTAATGCTTCCATAACAACAACAACAACAAAAACTGCCACAGAAATGAAAAGTAAAAGTTAAATATAACTTAAAGGTTTTAATCAAGTATTTCTGTAAGGCTGTGGTTTTGGGGTACATTAGTTCTTAAAGCTAGTTATCTGTAAGCATGCTAACATGCTAACAAACAAGCTGTTTTGGGGTATAAAGCTAACCATGTTTCCCATTACAGTTAGGATTTTTTGCTAATGTTTCTAAATTAGTTCAAAGGCATTAGATATGAATTTCTGGAGACATGAATGATTGAAGTAAATTAAAGGGTGATGCCTACAGCTGAGCTAATTCACTCAAAATCACTTTCAACGTGAAAAACTCATGTCGGCACTAAAGGCCATCTTAGTTATGGGGACCATGAATTTCTGCACCACATGGCAACCCCTCCTATATTGCTGTTACAGATCATATCACCAGCACACTATACCAGCACCAATGTGGAGGTTTGGTCAGAGTGGCAAAGCCTACATCGTTCAGGTAAAGTTTGACCACCCTCAGCACAGGTAAATATGGATAAATAGGCTGTAAAAACTCTATTTTATCTTGGATAAAGGAGTGAAAGTGTTTAATCTGCTTATTTGCCCTCAAAGAATAAACATAAATGTTATTGCTCCATTCACTCTGGCGGGTAAGGTATATTGTTTTCCCCTCTGCTGGCACCAATCTTACTATAACATCTTAATTCAGCAGGATCAACTGAGAGAAAAAAACACGCTGGACTAAACAGTGCACGAAAATGGATAATTGCATCTAAATCCATGGAATTAGATGGTCTAATAAATTGAATTACATTCCACTACAAGTTAATATTCATGATGGCTGGGACACAATAAAAAGGTTGTGCCACAGCACACTAGTTCACTAGTTTTGATAATGGATTTATTTCAGTCACATCAAAAGTCTAGCTCACTATTACAGTTACATAACTAATTACATAACAGATTCTTCCTTGAGGGAAATTTGCTTTATAGTGTCTTCATGAAGAGGAGTGTTTTTGCATGTCATTACTATATATTTGTTTGGCCGTGTGGGAAACATGGCTGCCTTTGAAAACAGCTGGCGTGCAAACACTATCAGGCGGCACACATAAAGGTCAAGTTGCATTATGTTGATTATGATACTTGAAATATACACTTTTAAAGAAATAGATTCATGATATGAAGTTAAATGACCAGCTTTATACAAGAAGTGTAGTTCACTCTTCTTTCAACACTGTGCAGTGTAACACAATGGTTGTGCAATGTTTTCTGAGACTGTGAAGGGAGCTTATTTTGTAACATCTGAACATGGGCTTGAAGCTTCAAAAAATAATAATTCAAGATCTATTCCAAATGTGTGGTGGGTTTGAAATGTGTGGTTGTTCAGAAGGCAGAGGGGAAAAAAGATGCCACTGAGTTGCATTTCAGGACTCCTGCGTTGTTGGTATTACACTCACACTGGACGGCAAAGTGTAAGACCTACACAACTCTTTTCATCTGGGTTCTTCTTGTATTGCGAGTTCCAGGCAAAGCGTCATCAGTGTTACTTTCCACACTTTCCCCAGAGGGTGCGATTAGGCTGTGCCTTATCAAATACCAAATGATGATTCCAAACAATGTGTGCTTGCGACTAGAACAGAATTTTAATCACATTCTGCTTTAGACTGCCAAGGTGCCCTCTGCCTTTTTTTCTCCCTTTTTCATGCACTCTCCCCCCTTCAGAGAGACCATGAGGCTGCTATGTACTCGTCCTGATCAGATGATGGGTTTGCTAACTGTAATCAGAAGTCAGTAAACACAGTCCTCAGCAAAGCTTTTTCATTACCGTTGGAGACAAAGCAGAGCTGAACTGCAGTTTACACAATGGCCTCAAATCTCAGTACAAATCAGCTCGCATATATTACCCAAGATCACATCTGACAACACAAGCTGAGCTGGAGAGCTGGGGTTTTTTTTTTTCAGCTTCCATCAAAGCTAACACATAGCTTGACTTTTACTCCTCAAGTGAAAAAACAGCAAGATTAAGTTGTTACATTTTTTAGCTTCAAGTATACTTTTGAATTCCAGCTTATCGTGATGATTCATTAAGTGCACAACAAACAGGTAATGGTTTCAGTTGACGCTTCAACTTGATACAAAGTGGCCATGATGGTCGTCCGTGAGTCTGCGCACACATACAGCCCAAGGACAGAAACCAAACACCTCTACCCCTGTTACAGGCGCACGTACCTGTAACATATATATAGTGCACATGCGCTATACACGACACGCAATTCTCTCGCATTGTGTCCACTATTATCAGTGACCTTTACTGCTGTAGGAGACTGAATAGTACAACAAACAGTCCTTGTCCTGTAGCTATCAAGGGACATGAGCAGTTTAAATGAATTCTGAATTCTTGCGTTGCATGAGTTGCTTAAAAGGCCCTGAGATGTGTTAGTGTGAGTTTCTTCAAAGACAGTTTTATTGGCTCTCTTACAGCAGCCTCCTGGTGTCGAGGATATGACTCACTTTCTGTGAGGCCAATAACGCAACAGGACAACAGAGAAGAAGATATTTAAGTGTATGTTGAAAGAAAAACTGGCAACGTTTCTCCAGCCTGGAAATGCAATGGATAGTAGCTACGGTGTTCAAGAAGGCTCGAAGAGCAGATATCATGTTCCAAGTCCTGATATTGACAGGTTTAGGTTAAGGTGACAGCATGAACGGAGCCGTTAGGTTTCTAACATAATCCATTATATTGATCCCGCTCCATCCTAGGGGAGGATTCTCAGCTGTCACTCTTTTGATGTTTTTCTTTTACTGTTGTCGTTGTTTTAATTACAGTAGTTTGTATGTGACGCTTGCACGATACTACAGATATTTCTCCCACTGCTCACCTGTTCAAATTCTCACAGTCTGTTATCAAACCAGATCTCCACTCTCCGTGTGGAAAGAAGAGAGAAAACACACAGCCAACGACTGCAGCTGTTCAAATATTGTGACATGTGATCTGTGGCTGGCACAAAGAGAGACTGTAGTGAATGACCAGGATACAAAGAGTGGAGAACAGGGGGCTCAACCGTGTGGCCTGTCCCCGACTCCCAAACACAGGCACAAACAGCAGCGTCTTTATTTTGCATTCTTCTGCACGTCATGCAGAGCTGCTGCCTTTGGCCTCTGACAAATATCCTTACACACACAAAAAAACTCCACCCACAATTGCAAACTATTTTTGGAAGCAGGATAATCATTTAAAACCAACATGAGGAAATCCGAGAAAAGGTATTATCTATCCAAATATGTTGAATAAACACGACTATGAGCAGTGGCTGCTGAGCAGAAATCAAACCAAGGGAAGACTGAGTAATGAATTCTTTATCTCATAAAGAACAGAACTGCTTTTGTTCTGCTCTTAGCTCTTACTCATGCTTTGACAAGACTTTCAGAGACTTTCATCCCACTGCCACCTTTCCCTTAACGCCTTTTATCGCACCTGTAGATGAGGATCAGATAGACAAAGCAGTTGTTTTTAAAGCTTTCCACCTCTTTTGAGTCAGACAGAAAAGTCCTTTCTGCCACTACCTACACCCTAAGACTTCTGCTTTGGGTGTGTATTGAGACTATAGGGGCTTTCCTTGGGCTAAATTATGATGTTAATGTGTCAGCAAGTGGAATTAGAAAGGTTAAAAACACAGAAACTCGAAATTCATTAGCAAACGAACCCCTTGACCTCACTGCTGCACTGATGCTGACTGGCACTGACACATGCTCTTTGGAGGGGAGCTGCAACAAGAACAGTCCAAAGCCAGGCAAGCAGCTCTGTGACTCTCTCCAGCTAAGCATCAGTATGCTAACATGATCACAACACAGTAATGTTTGCATCACAGCAAGCTGGCATATGATGATTAATAAGAGTGAACAACAAATTCAGGTTTGGACCCAATTGTGGCACGACACTAAAAGAGTTGGGGCTGTCATTCTTATATAGAAGAAGTAAATACTGTTATATCCACAAATTCACTCAAAACCACCTATATTTGATCTCAGTTAAATGCACATATGCAGACAAGCTGCTTGGATTATCACAGTCTGATATATCTATCTGAGGAAATGAAGAACACATCAGTAAAGAATGCAACCTTTCATTTACAAGAAGGTAGATGACAAAGTCCAGCAATCTTGAGCAATCCCAGAGCTCAGGGAAAGACCTCACTGAAGAGGCCTCATGTGATGGATTTCATTTCTTGTTTTCTTCTTTTCAGCCTGATGAGGTTCTGTGGACTTCACAAGACATGAAGGTATGAAATAATAGCTTGACAGCCTTAGTAGGCTTTAGCATATTTGGATTACTGCAAGGTTTCTTTATGCATGGTGGTTAAATGCTGGCTTAGAGAAACTACAAAGCAGTAAGGCCCTTTGAATCTTCATAAGGGTGCAGGGCCCTTTTTAGTCTTTACTCTCTCCAAAACATGAGATGATGACGACATGCTTGTCATCTTCAGTGCAAAAGGCAAGTTTGGGTCATAATGAATTCTGATTGCATCCTGGCAACAACACATTTAAAAACAGAATATTTTCCAGATGAATGGCAAAAATCACATAAGAATAACAAAGTACCTTTTTTCCAAAATATAAATTAAGATCAATTTAAGCTGAAATATATGAAGCCCTGCCCTCGGATATGATTGTTGGCATGAAGATAAAGCAAACAATGAGTCATAATGATGGTTATTTCAATGATGACTCATTTGAACTCCACTACAAAGACGAGTGAAGCTGAGAAAAGAGGTTTCTAGTTTTCAAGTGGGTTAGCTACTGGTATTTGGTATTCATATACAATGCTTTTATTTTGAAATAACACAAATATACAGCTAAATTAAGAGAAACTGATGGAAAAGAATGTTTAATGAAGTAGTAGGTGGGAATTGTGCTGGTATCCACATGCATAATGCCAAGCTTTGCAGCTCATTTCTCCGTGGTCTGTCAGATTCCTGCTACACTCTGTATGCTTGTGCACGCATATGAGTGAATCACATTTGGCCTGCAGCTCTCATCCTGACATCAGCTCTGATCTCTGACCCCAGTCTTTGCTTTTTCTCTTTTATCCCCCCTCATCTCAATGAGCTCATCGTTATTAAAGAAAGGGAAATGTCTGTTCTCTTAAACAAACTCCACCTGAGTAAAAAGAGCAATTCCACAGAGTTATTTCCACATTTGAAGTCAGTGCGGAAAACAAAATTACATTGATGTTAATAAGTTAAGCATACCAAACATATGCAACACTGGCATGCTGCTAGATTTAATGCACAAGAGCATAATAACAGTCGATGTGCCATGTATACAAGCTGGATGTCACCGAAAGGAACAACAGTCATTTCAGCCAGTGTGGGCATCCCATAATTTTCTCATCCAGTGAGGGTGTGGAGCAGCATGTTGGGTAACTCGAAATCGTGTAGTCAGCCTTTCTTTGGTGTCAGTTAACTGGTTACTGTGGTAACTGTGTGCTCTTGGATGGTTTCCCTGTCAGCAGCTTGTCTCTGGCTGTCTTCACAGAAGCTGTAGCCGTGTGGGTCTTCCCAAATCAGTGATATTATATCTGATCTTCCTCTCTAACCTATAGAGAGACAGGCATGAAGCCTTAGACAGATGTGGACGCAGGCAGGTTCCAGTCAGGTAATGTGACAGCCTGTTATGACAGAAGGGCCCGTGCGAGACAAGGAGAAGCAGGTAAGAGTCAGTTCTGTAGCCTGAATTGAACGTACCCTCCCACTGCTACGGAAAATATCTACCAAAGGCTAGATAAAAATAGACCGCAGCCACACCCTGAGTATCCAACCACACTGAATAGGATTTTACACATAATACATGTGGTGTAAAAGAAGATTCCCACAGTTCATCTAGCAGGTTAGCCAGAGCTCAGCCAGTTCCTGGGATCACAGAGATGAGGATTATGAAAAAGGCATGTCTTTGCACAATCCCTCCTGCTCTCCAACTCCTGTGTTAGAGAGCAGGAGGGACTGCTTTTCTGTCCACCCTTCAAGGGTTGAACCTGCGTTACAACCCAGCTGGAATCCCTACTCTGTCAGACTTCTTTAAGCTAGCTGGGACTCCGCTCTCTACAGCCCACAATTTCACAACAGCAATGGCCCGTTGACAGGTTAATGCAGGAGTCTACCAGTCCACTGTATCACTCTGGATGGTTACTAGGATACAGGAGTGTTTGTTTAGTGCTGTTGTGATCAAGAAACGCAGATGAAGAGTCAGACACGCCTGAGTGTAATGTGGACATACTGTACATCAGATGGCAGCGATTTAATCTTAAAAAAGTGACATTATAGAGACAAATCTTTGAAGGCCACAAAATAACAGGCCTGTTTTTAAAAAAGAGAAACATCACTGTAAATACAAGCTTTGGGCAATGAATATGAGGACAATCTGCCAGCATAAATTAGCTAAAATATACGACTTTGAGTTCTTGTACTCGCCTGTCAATGTGCTGTTCGGAGCACTTACACCCCCCTCGCTGAAATAAGACTGTAGAGTCATGTTTAAATAAATTCTATGCATCCATGTTTCTCATATGCTACGGTTTTAAATGTCCAAGCCTATTTCTATTGACCTTAACTTTTTTCTGTATACCTGCAATTCCTAAATGTAATGTTACCGTTTTTTAAACAGTATATGAAGACTGTCACTTTAGTAGCAAAACTGCTGGCTAAGGTGTTCTCTCAATAGCAATATCAGTATTTATTCACTTTAATGAAACGTTTTCAAAGATCCATCTGTCTGAAAGTTGATTCCAGTGAAATTGGAAAGAAGAGCCGGAGGGACAGCTGCAGCCAAGACCAAAGCCACTTTCTACTCCTCCCTGAGCATGTGTTTGTGGGCATGAATCTCACGTCTCAATGTGTGTTGCTTCTATTTATAAAACTCTGACCCTGTGGCCTGTGTAACTCCTCCAGGTGCCCTTTGCTGTGAGTCTCCCACCATCACCCCTAGCGGGCTCATCTGTACTCGCAAGATTTGTGTGTAGACAATGACGTAACACACCGAGATAAATATGCACAGCCCGGTCCTACCTGGGGCAATTTGTGCTAACATGTTGTTATCCTACTATTTTCAACAGCAGGAAAAATAAAACAGTGCATGAAAGTTGCACTAATTTCACATTTTTTATTGTTCTCGTCATTTTATGTCATCTTTACTAGGCAGCCACACACAGCATTGACATGTAAAATTGGACAGAGCTCACCATGTTTAAAAGCCACTCTCACTCCAGCCTAATCTGGGCTACTTGGGACATTTATGGATCACTTATACCACTGGCTGTAATGTTACATGAGCTAGCATGACCATAAAGTCATCATCTATCAGTCCAGCCTAAATGTTGCCCAAAGAAAACTTTAGATGTGGATTGCTTATTATTTTCTCCTGAGAAAAGGCTTTACTTGTGGTTTCCTGACTTTTACTTTTAACTCAGAGTCGCCAGGTTCAGGATTTATGTTTCACTGTACGTACAATGACCCCAGTTTTATAAAAATTTGGAAGGAGGAAATTAGAGGTCATCCATATATATACACTGTATGTATTTAAGACATTCCTGCATCTATCCATTTTCTGCCGCTTGTCACGGTTTGAGTCACGGCGGCAGAGAAGCCCACACTTCCCTCACCCCAGCCACCTCCTCCAGCTCATCTGAGGGGACACCGAGATGTTCCCAAGCCAGCTGAAAGATGTGTTCTCTCCAGTGAGTCCTGAGTCTCCCCTGGGGCCTCTTCCGAGTACGACATGCCCGGAATACCTCATCTAGGAGGCGTCCTAGTCAGATGCCAGAACCACCTCAACTGGCTCCTTTCAATGTGGAGGATGAGCAGCACACTCAAGAATAACTGAGATAAAAGGAAGGTTGGAGATTGGCTGTAGTTAGCTAAGATAACTCGGTCAAGTGATGCTGAAGTGAAGTAGTGGTTTCATTATTGCCAGCTTGAAGTCCTGTGGTACATGATTGATCAACTTCAAGATCGAATCATTAGTTATCATTCGTTGTTAAATGGATGCTATTAGACAGTGAAGAAAGTTGTGAGGTTATTGCACAGTTAAAGACTTTCCACATTGCTGTTTCGTATACTGTGTTCTCTGCCCACAGGGACTATACTGATACAAGAGCAAATAATCCTTTTAATCTTGTTTCATAAGCAAATGAATATGCAGTCGAGCAAACAATACCGCAGAGGTTATTTCTGTACTCAGCTATGATTCACTAAAGAGAAAGCAGACAGGACAAAACAACATCCCCGCGGTGTCCATCTGCTGACCAAGACAAAGCAATTAGAGAAATAATGGCTTAAAGGGATTACCTGCTGATTATTGTCCAGACAGCATGCAACCAGAACACAAAGTCTAAGGCTCCTCTGAAAGAGGTAAAAGGACTGTGCGTGTGCATTTAAGTACAAAGAAACACATAACCAGCGTTTTGGTTCTTTTCATTCCATCAGCATCTCCGTTGTTCGCTCCATCTTTATAGTTCGTCTCGATATATAGAGTGAGGGAAAGTTAAAAGCGGGACAACGTTGTTTGTGGTCTCATTCTACTCTTCCGCATACACACTAATAGCTGCCGGGCTGGTCTTGGCGGAGCTGCTGCTGCTGGTGGTGCAAACTGTCCTGAAAACATCCAGAGGATGTGGTCTGAAGGACAGCAGTGCAGAGAGATCCAGTGCCTGCTAATAGGGATTAATGCTGTCAGAGGATCAGCTGTGGCGTACCGGATATCTTTGTAAAGTTTAACAAAATACCACAGCTACCTAACAACATGCACTACAATGCGTTTGCAAGAAGGGTTTCTGAGCCAAAATTAGTTAGGAGTTTGTAAAAGGATCCTTATTTTCTGCAACTGCTTTCCTAATAAAAGGCTTCTTCAAATATGACCTGTATTCTCTGGACTCCAAAACCTGTGCTGTGTTTCCTTGTCTGCTATAAAGAACAACAAACATGTTTAATGTGTCAGCTACTAGTGCAACGGACACAACAGTTAGGTCTGTGGAAGACACCCGCCAGCAGCTGACAGGCAGGATCAGTGTCTGAAGTCAGCTGCCGAGCAAACGGGCACCCTCTCATGAATGACAGCTATTCACCTCTCCCTAGAACATCATATGAGTGCTGCCTCCTACTCAGCACAGCGGCAGCGCACAATGTGACACTGTGTCTTCTGATACAGTACAGCCTGGTGGAGAGGGGGTGACAGAGAAACAGATAACCTGCACTGTGACCTTGAGGACAGCGATCGTCCGCCGGCGACCAGAGGTGATGTCAGCAAGAGTTACCTGACCTGACACGAGGCGGTACAATGGTGACCTAATGCATGCAGACGCTTTTGCTTCTAAACTTGGATAAAATATGTGTCATGCAGTTGAAAGTAGGGCAGCACTAGCTACTGGCACTTTCTTTCTGTACCCCTCTCTAACCTTGCTTATCTCTCTCTCACACACACACAGAGAGAGAGATAAATGCTCATTTGTTATGAAAACAGATCCTCCTGGAGATCCATGCCTTTCCTCCATTACGTCAGATGATGCTCATGTCACACACACGTGCAGAAAATCTAAACTTTCTCTTATCGCTGCTATTTCTGCATCGCTAGCTCAGAAATCCCCCTGATACCCTCACCTCACTGTTATGCAGAGAAGACAGGCAGAGATGACAGAGCAAAGATAACCTGCACTGGTTGGTAGAGATAAAAAGGAGATAAAAGGGGTGGAGAGAAGGGAAATGTAGGTTTTAGACCACACAATAAGGTTGAAGGCATTTCTGGTAATAAAAACGTGATTGAAAATCCAGGAAAAGAATGTGTGTGGTATTTGAGACAAATGAAGCCAGTCAGTTTCATGCAAAATTCATATGCGCAGCCAATGCTAAAAGTGAACACAGTGGCATCCTTCTATGACATCAGTGCCAGCTGGCCCTTAGCTGGGTACCGCAGAAGATGTCTGCAGTGTCAGTCAACTATTCGTGCTGCCATTGATTCATACTGTAGGCAGCAGCAGCAGCTCTAATGGTATGTAATAGTGCAGCATGCAGAGAATTGCATAAGAAGAAGCCATGCTTGTAAACAAGGAGGGCGAGGACCACAACCTCCCACAGCAGCGCCACTGCAACAAAGCTAACAGCTGTGAGGGCTCATCGTAGGCTGTGTCAACAACATTCACTGTCACGAAACTGCAGGAATGTCATTTTCTGACACACACACACAGAGCGCACAAATGTCTGCAACTGCACCCTATTCAGGAAAACCCAAACATCTACCTTGGTTACAAAAACAAACAATGTGGGAAGACACCTCGTCTGTGGGACTCTGGTTGAGAAACCCGTCTAGTAACATCAGTACATTCCCGAGATGTGACTCTTATTACAGTCAAAGAATACACATGTGCAGCAAAGAGCAGATTGAATGACAAGCAGATAACAGGCAATACTCACAGGGGCTTTAAAGATTAGTTAAAAAGAAAGAAATCCTCGTCCATCATCAGTAAAAAGACTCCTTTCACAATTCTCCTCCTCCCTCCTCTCAATGCTTTTTGTCTTTCACCAGCAAACTGAGAGAAAGAGCGGCTGAAGGCAGACAGGAAGATCTGCAGTGCTGAAACTCAGTCAGCTACCTCCTTCTCCCTGTTTCTCTCCTCCCTCCCCTGCCTACCTCCCTCGCAGTTTTCTCCAAGGTCAGTAGGCAGAACCGACTGTTTGACTCCTCCCTTAGTGGACAATACCCTCCTACAGGCTGGACGCACAGGCAGTAATTACCATCATGATCCAGATTAACTCCTGGGTGTGTTTTTGTTGTGTGTGTGTCCAGGCTGCGCTCAGGGACAACACTCAGGCAGGATTACCGTAGGGAAGGTGGGGAGAGGTGGGGGACGGTTTAGATACCGGGCAAGAGGCAGCAAGCCTGGGATACTCTGCAGCAAACATTGTGTGTTCTTTCATCATGCCCGAGATATAACTCAAACTAGCAGCATCGTGAAATTAAAAAGACGGATTATTAAGGAAAAATGAATTCATGTCTTGCCACAGCATGACTCCTGTGTATAGAGGAGATCGGAAACAAAATCGAAACACAATAAATGAACGACTTAAAGTCGATGACTATAAGTCATCAAATCCCTTATTAGGGTTTACTTCTCAAAACTAAGACCAGATGAATTTGCTGCCGTTTTGGAGCCATAAAAATAACCAAATGTGCGCATGGACTGTGAATATTGACCACTCAGGAGTGTGCTGTCAAATACTTGCTGAGTTGTGCAAAGTCAACCCCTGTAGAGACAGATCAGGAGATTTACGGAACATTTAGATGCCTCACTCACTGGCTTTAGAAGCTGTGATGGGGATACGAGTCAGTGAACGAGGAGCTGGAGGTTATTTTAAGAGAAATATAAACGTGTAACAGTCACCGGCGCATCTCGATTGATTCATTTAATTGGTGTGTATTTGTATGTTCATATTTTCCAGATATTGGTGGTTAGAAAAATTCATCTCACCCAAAGGCTAGTGGAAGCATCACTGATCCAAACAGACTCTGCTGTATGATAAACATCTGTTGCATGTTCACAATTCAAAAAGACTTAAAGAGCCCACCGACTGACCTGCTTTCAGAGACGCCTAGAATCATCCATGGGAACTGGTTACGTCATGTGCAGCGCGGGAGCGCGATTTGTCCTTTTAGTGCAGCTAGTTTTCCTGTGATGTGCTGACACCCTGTGGTTTTCTGGTGTAACTACAACACCTGTAAGCATGTGACGTTTTGGATGAATGACGTCAGATGTTATGATTGCTCAAATGAAACCAAAGCAAAATAAAATCTGAAGTAATTTTCACTCTGGCAATGTACATTAATTAAAAGGCAGCTCAAGTTACAGCTTACTTTGTATTTCACAAATTCTGAAATAGCATGCTCAAAACCAAGCCAAAGAAATACAACAATTAAACATGCAAATGGAAAGTTGGGCCAGCCAACGGATCATTTTTACATAGCAGAACACGTAGAAAAGGACTGGAAATAAACAACAACAACAACAAAAAGCAACTGAGGATGAACACAAGGATGTAGTTACAGTACAGGACCAGCAGATGGAGGCGTACAGTGTGAGATGGATAAACCATGAACATGTAATGGACAACAAAGCTACAGTGTCACTGTTACCTGATGTTCCATCGATTCGTTTACAGTTCAACTGCCCTTACATCCACTGACAAACAGCCATGTTGGAATAATGATGCTTTTAAATAATTCTGTGTTAGAATTGGGAGCGTAACAGTAGACAGTCTGGTGCTTAATCAATTCAAGTGAGTCCAAAAGGCACGTCACATGGAAAGGAAACATGGCATGAGAAGGACACCGTGGCCACATCAGTAAAATCACCTGGAAGTCGAGGCTTGTGCAGGGAACATTTCGAATTTGCCATATGATCCTGGCACAAACTGCAAAAACACATCTTCAAGTCCTGCTATAAAAACCCCACAGTTCCTCTTTTATTTTAATCAAATGAATTAAAATTTTAGGCCTCCGAAACATCGCACCACATCCTGTGGAAAAGACCTGGAATGACTTCTAACCAGCATGATGACTAAGAGCCAGGTGAACACAATTAAATGATCCAAATCTATTTAAAAAGCATGTAAAAATGAGTAGTTGAAGTAAACTCTTAATGAAATACAGTACACGTCTTCCCTTCCTGTGCTAACAAAAAGGCAAATCAAACGTCCAATACTGCATGAAAAAGACATCCATGTGTATTCAACAGAGAAATGAGCTCAAACAGAACACTGGTGTCTGTGACTTTCCCTAATTTACACTTCTTCCATGTGACCTTCTAAAGTGTCTTTTTACGGATTTGTCCGTAAGGAATCTCTTAATGAAAAACCTGAGCCGTACCAAGTCGTCTGCATACAGTGCATCAAATAACCACATAATGAATACATACATTAAATATTGACCATAATCATCAAGTATGTCACCTTTTATTATTTGTACCACATCTGTGCCTGCGTCTTTAAAACTTGCTCAGAAACTGTTTGATCTGCTTAAAGGCTGATTTCTTCTCCTGTTTGCTTAACCATCAAGTAGCTTCTCAACACGAATTTAAAAAAACAACAACAGCACTTTAACATGAAAAAGTATATATTGTAAGCCGAGAGGTCGAACACCGTTTTACTGTAGTAAGTAAGGACAGAATAGGTAGCATTAATGAGTGTTATTACTGTGTATGGATGCCCCTTTTTTTGCCTGCTGTCTGAACTGGGTTGCTGGCTGTGAACTATGGTCTTACTGTAGGCTCTAACAGCAGGTATGGTCACGTGAACTGTATCACAGTGTCAAGGCATAACATGGCTCATCATGGCAGAAGACAGGAAGCACCTGATGGTGGAAAGGAAGTTAGGGGTCTGCATCAAAAAGAAGAAATACATCAGGTTATGTGATGTAAAAAGACATTGTGACTTCAGTCTGACACTGTATTTCTGTTTGTGAAGGCGACATAAAGTTGAAACTATGACACAGAGTCTGAGGAAATGCAGCAAAATCAAGTCCGACGTCCACAGTACGTGACATTAGCGCTCCCTGGTCCACGGTAAAGAACAGGAAAGAAACACGGGCATGTCGAGTTCACGCGTTGGTTTCACGTCATCTCTGGTCAGCTGTACTCTACTGCAGCTGATCTCAGTCTCTATCAGCCATCCTGTTATGCAGTTTCTCAGGAGCAAACCTCTCTACTTTAGCAGGACTATCTCTCTGCTGTACAGCTTAATGGACTTCCATGGGAAGCACTGTCAGATTAGGTGAAGCAAGCAGGCAGGGTCAGTGACATGACTGGTTAGAGCAGGACACTAGAAGCCAGGACTTCAGCTGTGGTAGCTGGGCACAGCCGCCTGCTTCTGCGAGAGCCGCAGAAGCTCCTCCCGGATGGCCTTGATCAAGGAGGCAGAGGAATGAGTGGGAGGAGAAGTATCCAGAGGTGGGGGGGCTGTCAGATAACCCACACCATCTAGATGGGTCGGGGGGGCCGTGGGCTCCCTGATACCACTCCGGTGAATCTGGAAGATAGAGGAGGACGAGCAGTCAGGGGGTCCATAAATAGCAGGCAGGACAGAAAGGGCAAACGGAACAACAGGGGGAGGTGATAAAAAAGAAGAGAATAGATAAGATAAAAAATATCAAGTAACAAAAACAGAAGAACACCAGAAAATTAGAAGAAAACCAAACTGAAACTGTGGGTGTTTCTCAAAAGCAATACAGTTGGCTTCCTGTTAGGATCGAGTTACTGTGCGTTTGTTTTTAATAATTTGATGATTAAATGAAAAGTTTGGGATTTCATTTAGTTTCAGGTTTCAATGAAATTAAATGAACTTGTTAATGAAAAAATAAAAATGTGCAATTCACTCACTGCATCTTTTTCAGCTTCTGCTCTGGAGAAATTGTCATCATGATAGTGGTTCCAGCCTAAGCCTCCATTCTGGCCCGGAGCAGCCCTGACTCCTGCTGGGAAACCATTCATCCGACTGGACAGACCCACTTGTGCAAGATGATGGAGCTGGGCACCTAAAAAAATAAATAAACACATTATACTTACTGGCACTAATTTCCTAAAGACCCAACCTTAATCATGCCAGCTTCTTGCCCAACCTTAAACCTTACTGTATCTTCCATTCCTACTCAAAACTGCTCGGGATCACTGCAGTATTCTTTTATGCTCTCTCATCTAAGCAGAGAATATATGAAACTGTCTTTACTCGGCATCAGCGTCTGAAAATTTGTCAGCTGCATGCAAATTTATACCCACTGTAAGTGAAGTTACAAAGTTATTGGCAGCTGCCTGACTGTCTGTCCTCAGATTAGCCAAGCTGTTTTTGGGTGAGAGTGAGCGTGCACCCTGGACTGGTTGCACGTCTATCACAGATGTTCTTCAATCATTGCAGAAAATATTGGCAACCTGAATCATCTGTACGTTTTGCTGACACACCCCATTCCTGCTGCAACAAATGGCTTTAATCGCACGCGCCGCACTCAGCCAGTTCAGAAAGGGCATATTTTAAATGCAAGAGTTATTCCTCTGTAGTGACAGCTAGTGCAAAACCTTTCACGTTTGCACTAGTTATTTCTGTCAGTGTTACATATTCTCAGCAGTTTATTGTTAAACAAAGTCAGAGATAAATAGTGTATAGCTCTAAGAATAAAAAAAGGACATATTTGTGCTAATGGTTCATTTTGTTGTTTAGCTGTAACTGACAGTGGGAGTATTTACATTTAGATGGATTAAATATAGCATAAAGACTGAGACGGAGATTAAACACTGAGATAAAGAACATACATGTCTATCTTTAAGCATGATTGCTTAAGATGTGCGTTTCCTTTTTTCCTATTTAAAAAAAAAAAATCTGCAAAAAAGTTGAAAACGAGATGCAGAAATGAATGGACACCATGAGCTTTGTTTGGGGGGACAGAGCAACAGCCTGAACATAAAATATTGTTGTGTTAATGTTGCATTTGTGTGATGCTATCGAACTTCCTTGTGTACCTGTGGTTCCTCCCACTGGACGCGGTCTGGCAGATGAGGGCAGTTCATCAGCGTAGAGGCCCCTGCTGGAGTACAGGCTGTCTGGCTGGAGCTGCTCACCGTGCCCTGCTGTTTCTCCTGGTGGCAGGTAGCTCGAGCCAAGGCCCTGCCTGAAACACAGACCAAAAAACTCATTTATGATTTAAGAAAACATAAGGACGCACCAATAGCTGAATTCTGGGTCAGTTTAAAGTAAACAATTTGACTAATAGCAGATGATGATTTTTCCCCTTTTTTGCACTGTTACTGAACATGGAGACATTTCATACTGTGTGTGTATTTGTGCTACTTTTTTAGCACGCTTTACATTTCTAATCACAGGGAGTCCTTCCTATATGGTGCAATCAATAACCTGATAGTCAAGCATTTCACAATTTGGTACCAAATAGTGGAAAACACAAATGGTTGACAGCTGATACTCTACATGTGTGTACACGTGCAGCCTTTTCAGAGTCTATTAAGAGGCAGCTGTTCAGACCTGATCCATTGAAACAATAAAATAAAGAGGACTCTTTTTCAGTATTCATGAGGCTCAACTCTATAAATGTAAACTAAAGAAAATGTCCACACGGGTGAAAGTTCACCTGTAATTATAAATAGGAAATACCTCTTGGGGTATGAAGAACATGTGGAAAGCGACTCTATTTTCAGCTGCTTTACTGACCTTGTTGCCATGCCTTGCACTGCAGCAGAGGACATCTCAGGGAATCTCTGGGGAAGACCAACAGAGATGTGCTGTGTTTAAGTGACAATGATCAAGTACCAGTGATGACAGAGGTCTCAGGTATAAACAGTGAACTGTTTTTACGAAGCATCAGGGTGTAGCGATACAAATATTGGAAAAGAAATGCAAAAGCGATTTTTAGTTGATGCAGTTATTCTTATGAGATCACAGTCCTGCTGTGTGTGTTACAATTTACTGTACTGTTGGTGGTTATTTTACATAGTGAACATTGTTATTTTTACCAAGCAAAGTTTCGTTGGATATCCATATTTTTAATAGCATATAAAAGCACCATCAAAGGGCTTTTTATGGCTGCACTGCTCAGTGTTTCTTTCACTCTTCTGGGGTGAGCACCCGTGTTGGATAGAGGACAAAGTATTGTTATTAACAGCTGTAAAGCAGCATGAAAGATAAGAAAGCATTTAAAAAGTGTATTCAGGGAGTGAAAATGTATTCTCTGCAGTCAAGAAGGTCTGGGATTAAATCTTTAAGGTTGCACTTCCAGGGAATGAATGAATGAAGTGACACATTTAGATCTGGACCATAGAACAGCCATACAATGCTTCTATTTTGTTTTTGTTTAGAGTAGATTTTTGCACTTGTAAAGTACCGATTCGATTTTCTTCTTCTTACACAAACAACCTTAATTTCAGCTAAGCCCTCTACCTCTCATGGATTTCAAAGCCAGGGATAATTGTACATGAATAGTATTATGCTGCCGTAGCTAAGTGTTAATAACAGAGGTTGGCACTGCATAAACTGGCCTCGCTTTGTAAAGCCTTCCAAGCAGTTTCTTTGAAAGTAGCCTATACCAACAGGAATTAATAAAGATTACGTGGGTGATGGCTATATCACTGAAGGGTCTTAGGAGCTCTACATAGCCAGTGGGGGTGGGCAGGGGGGGGGCTAAGGTTGCACCTTGCAACAGATGGAGGAATACTTAAGTCAGTACTTTGCTAAGAGGACGTGATTATACTGGAAGCAATAGGCTTCATGCTGAGCAGGAGAGCAAAACACCTTAAGAAAGTGAATGCAAAGCTGTGTCTCCCACTGTTTCTATTTGTAACACATATTCTTGTTCCATGCAATATAGCAGCTGAATTATTTATAGCTGACTGGATGGACAATGCTCCAGCCAGAGCGTTTGTACACAGACGGCAACTTACGCTGGGGAAAGCTTGGTAGGAAAGACCCCAAGGTCTCGGCCCATGACCTGGAGGGCTAGAGTTAGGAGGGTTGCTGTTGACCCCTGGGAGAGTGATCCCAGCAGTGCTGCCCTGGGAAGTGGGTGACACAAGAGCGAAGGCGTCGTCCAACAGGGAGTGCATCTGCTGCCGTGCTTCCTCGATGGAGGGCTGTGGGGGCATGTACGGTGGTGGGGGAGGGGCATGGCCGGGAGGAGAGGAAGTGGGGGCTGGGAAGACATCATCTGTGGGGGAAGGACTCCTGTGAGGGGATCCTGGGCCTTGGTCAGGGTCCGACTGGAAAACATAGACGGCAAAGAACTCAGAAAGGTTGCAGGGTCCGTGAAAGGTTTTCCTACTTCTTCTGTGTTACTCACCACATAGGCAACATTGTTGACCCCGGGGCACTTTCTGTAAGCAGCATCAGTGTCTTCAGTGATGAGATGGTCTTTGTCTGCTTCCATCATGCCTCCATTCATCTGGTCTTTCATCCTCTGCTTTGGTGAGCGCCTGCCTCGACCACTTAGAAACACATGAAGAAAGAGAGAAATATATTATCAGCATGCACAGAAAATCAAGTTCTCCACCAAAAAGTCAAAAATTCATAACCTCTAACCTTTTCTTGGGTTCCATGAAGACGGAGGGCATCTGAGCATCCGGGTCCAGGATCTTATCGATTTGCATCTGTTCTTTGCGATAAATACGATCCGGATCCTTTGCATCGCCAAGACCGCCTATGTCATCCATAGCTGGGAAGTCATAGTGGCCCTTCCTCTTGGCGCGAAGACGAATCTTGTTACGATGATGCTCAATTTCTGACTTGTGCCTCAACGCTACCTGGATCTGAGGATCAAATTACAATTATCAGTATTAGCTCGTTTGGCAAATTATAAGAACCACAGAAGCATCACAAATGAAATTTCAACCACGTGTGAATTACATCTTCCAAAAGACTCTGGAGGATTTCACTTTGTTCCTATGACTTCTTCTTTGAGAAAGAACATTTTCAAACTATCTGACCAAAGAGTTTGTGTCAGGGTTTTGTATTTTTTATTCTGCATTGAGATGAAATTTTTCAAAGGAACAGATGAGACTCCTGCAAGGCCTGTGGGGAATAATTAGCCTGGTAATTTTTTAACTTCAGCACTAAAAATACATCAACGTAAACACACTGGAGACAAACTGAAATACTGCAAAGAATGTGGGAGATGCTTCCCCACATCAGGTGACTTAAAACGACATGAACTCTTTCACAGTGGGGTTAAAAAGCACCTCTGTGCTCAGTGTGGGTCATCCTTCACCACTGCAGGTGACCTTAAAACACACAAACGAGTCCACACAGGAGAGAAACCATACAAGTGCAGACACTGTGACAAAAGCTTCTCATGTTCAGGTAATCGTAACGAGCATGAACGTACACACATGGAAGGAAACTACAGCTGTGAGCTTCGGTAATCTCAGTTCATACTCCGCACACAAACGATCCCACGTTACTAATAAACTGTTTCACTGTTACCAATGTGCCAAAACATTCACTTCATTATCTGCTCTTTGCAAACATCAGCGTGATCACGCAGGGCTGAAATCGTTCCCATCACAGGATCATAGTAAATCTGAAGAGAGAGAAACATCCTCTTCTGATTTCAGGGTCAAACTTAAACCCCTGGAGATCAGGCGCCACAGAGTTCAGATAGACTCTGCTGTAAAGATCTAATGAGGCAGCTATGAATGAAAATGTTCCCGTAGTTCCATTTTAATCTTTGTAAACTGTTCTTCTGTAGTGTTTGTGTTCAGTGGTTACCTTTTTTTTTTTTTTTTTTTTTTCAGTGGTTGGATGAAAAATCTGTTTCCTGTTCTCAAGTTTTTATTGAATGTATTTTGTTAAATAAACTTAGTTAAAAATGTTAAATAAAGAAACAGTTTAATGACAAAAAACCCCCAAAACTTCAGCACAGCACAGTAAAACGATATCTTACTGTAACCCACGTTTTTCTAATGTGCTTGCGAAAGTAAAGCAAATCTTGATCCAGCAGTTTTAATAAAAAGACACTTTAACATTAAACTGCTGGATTATTTATCTCCTTAAAAAAGAAAATGAGAGCAGCAAACCTCTTTGGTCATTTGGTTTGTGTCTGACAATTTTCCATTGACGGGCGGACTGTGGAGTGGTGGGACAGGCATAGGCTGCATGGCGATAAGCTGGACTTTATTGGGGAGTCTCCTACTTGCGTCGGTGCCACGAGATATCCGATCAACATGTTCAAAGATGGAGGCTGAAGACAGCTGCTCATTTGTATCGTTCATAGGAGGAGGACCTGTGGAATAAAACAAAGGTTGTGACATGTTAGCAGCGAGTTCACACCGTATGCTAATGCTGATCTAAGCTAGGGGACAGAGATTTTACACAAACAGCTAATGCATAAGGATGACTAATGAAACATGTCCGTGTTTCTTTACCACTTCACTATATTCAAAATATTGGTTGTAATAAAAGTGTGGAGTAAATTTCTTGAGGGTTACGTGAAAATAAAACATTGATTTCTATTTCCAAAAGCTAAGCTTTGTTTCAAACAATGTCTTTTGCCTTTGTTTGTGAAGTTATTGTTTCCATGCTGTGACCGACAGCTCAGCACAGAAGTGATGGATGGTGAGAACTGTGCACAAAACTACCAAAGAACTAACAGACAACACACAGACAGCTGCTGGAGGTCAAGCCTGAGGTCTACAGAGACAGAGACAGAAAGTGGCAAGCTCTTACCAATTCTATTCTTGCCTGCAAACCACAAAAGAAAGGAAAGAGAGTCTTACTAGGGTGAAAGAGATCAAGTAAGAACAAAAATCAAAGTGGTTGCTGCATACTGACAACAATATTAAAAAACAACAACACAGAGGTGCAGCTGACACGGATGCATGAGAGAAAAGAAACATAACCAGGAAAGATCAAAAGAAAGGAAAAGGCAAGTTTCCATAGGTGATACTTTCATTTCTTCAGATCTTTTATTCAGTAGCTGGAAAAAAGCAAGGAAGATGTTGCTCTGAATAAGAAGAAAGCAAAAAAAGATGCAGCAGATTATTTAATATTGAATGTGTTTCATCTGGAATCTAATTAAACTCTTTTCATCCACCAGGTATCCACCGACCCAATTAAGCTAATACTACTGTTTGGTTGTTTTATTTACATTCTAAATGAACCAAGTCTCATACGTGCATCTGGGATTTTCTCTGGATATGACAATTTGGCAGAAATTTAATTAAAAAAGGGGGGTTGCTGCTGTCAGCCTAACCCAATCCTAACCTTAACCAGGTTAAAAGCACCGGGCAGAGCATAGTACAGTATCAGCACAGACTTATCAATAACAAAACACAGACTGTTCCTCTGTGTGTGAGTCAGGCTGCAGTCTGCGTGCCCGACTGCCTCGAGGTCCAGCACGTAATCTCTTGAGTGGCACTGCAGGCTTGAATCTATCAAAAAGCTGTCAGATAAAGTAACTTTAGCATTTTTTTTCTTTTTCCTCAATTCCTCTCCGTCTCGTCTTATTTTGACCACTGAATAGAAATTCCTACCAGCTGCTTCTTTTACTTTCACTCTGTTTTATGTCCTTGCCTGGAATCTCTTCACGTCTCCTCTGCTTTGTCTTTTCTTCCTCCCTTTACAATCTCAAACTGGCCTCCCTGTCAATCAAAACATGCTAGCTGTGGTTGCTCTCTCTTTATCTATTTATGTCAGCCAAGTCCCTTCATTTTCTTCCTCCCCCTCATATTTGCTCTCCGTGTTTGGAGGAGCGAGTTGAGTGTTGCCAGGGCCACTTACCGTTTAAAACATTGATGGGGACCTTACGGGTCTGCTTGCTGTCGCTGGGCGTGGCCTGGGCTCTCAGGTTCTCCTCAGTTGATTCCCGCTCACTGGAATGGTCACTTAACACAGAGTCGCCATCTGATGAGGAGATCCTGCCCAGGAAAGACACACAAACACAGCCTTAGATGAATAATTGAAGCCCAAGAGCGCACGAACATGCTGCACTGTCATGCATAATCAAAACCTGCGCTCTTGCAGAAAGGTAAAAGCTAGGAGGAGACTTCTAAGAAATAATAACATTGGTTATAACTTGTTGAAATAAATGCCAGAATGATTACATTCATTAAATAATTTGTCTTGGATGGCTGTCGAGCAAGGAGGAACAACCAGCGCCAACTGCCCAATAAAACAGCCTGATGTAATGGAAGACATTTGTAACAGGAGTTAATAAATGCATCCAGCAGTAACTGCTGTACTTGTTTTGGTGTCACATATCTAATAACCAGAAGAGTGAGTGTTCTGGGAAAGGCTGGTAATGTTGCACAAACTCATTTAAGCTGTCGATATCAAAACTGAAAATTCTTTAGTTAAGCTTTGATATTATTTCAAATGTAGGAAAATGGGGCCAGGGCAAAAATATTTAAAGAACAAAGTAAAATGAATATTTATAATGCACCTCAGCTTAACCTCTGTAAGTTACACAGACCTGTCTGAGGGAGCAAAAGAAGATTCCTCCTTCTTTGGTGCATAAATTAATCAGAAGATCTGTCAAAAGCTTTTTGTCTGGTTGGCTAACTGCCCCAATTGAAGGAGGCAGAAAGTCACCTCAGTTGGGAAAACAAGCTGTAATAAAATCTATACAGAAATGTTAACGCAATTTAAAAAATGCTACCAGTGTTTCACCAAGTGTGGAAAATAAAAACACTAAGGTGACCGTATCTCTAAAATATGCTGGCTGTAATCATGAACTTCACTAGAACTGCTTATCCTCTCTTTATTTGCTTTAGGTAAAGTAAGCCTTTATGTTTTGTCACTTTCCTGTTCTGCGAGCAGCACTGACCTTCCTCTCCTTCGACCACTGCGCGAAGCCTTTGTGGAGGAAGCGGACGTTTTGGAAATGGGAGTGGGGATCTCCCCATTCTCAGATGGGCTGAGGCCATCTTTAATGGATACTTGGACGGGCCCGAGGCCAGACGGGACAGGCTCCTGGATCACCATGACATCATCCTTGCTCTGCTGGCCAAGGTGCAGCTTGGCAAAGTCAAAGCCTTTAACGGTGGGAGCCTGCAGCTAAAGAAACGGGAAGAAGAGAAGGAACGAGTGGATAAACATGAGCCGAAAGCTGCACCAGCAAGACAGCGAGGGAGCGAGCACGACTTTCACTTAAGTATTTACTTATTGACAAGCATTCACCGCCTCATTGTGACATTAACCTTTACTTTTTAAAGCCTCTGACTTGAGAGTAATACTGCAAAAAACAGGGAACTGAAGGCTCAGAAAGTGATAGCCCAATGTAGTGCAATGAAATTCCATTAAAATTCCAGATTTGTAAATGAGGGAAACATAATTGGGCTAAATGACTGATGAATGGATGCCCAGTGGGAGACTCACACAGTCAGACAAGAATGAATAAAGAGAAAGTCTCTGAGAAGAGCGACAGAGATTTGGGTAAACATTGACTTGGTGTCTCTGTTCTTGGGGTGGTGGGGGATGGAGGCTGGAGCAGTGAGTGTAAAGCCCTCAGGACTTCCCGTCAGCAGAAGAGTAAACAGAAGATGTCAGATCTGAGTGTGTTTGCAAGCAGTTTGTGAAACTCTAGTCCTACGACACTGAAATGTGGCAACAAGCAAAGAGTGATGCGATGTGTTCCTCCTAATTCTCTGCATTACATGTGCGCACACTGAGTTTACTGAGGCAAAATGTGCAGCTTAGAAGAGGCTTGTTGGTATAAAATTCCTAATCCAGTTTTCTGCTTGCCTGTATGAAACTGCTACTCCTGGGGGGAGTGAATGGGTATATGATTGTGTGTACTGTTCTCTGTGGCGCACAAATGAGGCCAGTCTTTGAGGGGCACAACACCTCAAATACTAAACTATGACTCATTATAGCCAACACCGAAGCTGAACGCACACAACACTTACACATGACTTAATCATAGCCATAATAAACCATTTACAACAACACAGACACAACGTACAACTCTGTTTCCTAAAAAGGATTATTAGGTCCTTTAAAACGTAAAGATAACACGTGAAAAACTATTAATTTTCCCAAAAAATAAATGCTTACCGTACATTTGGTATAAGAAATACATTTTTAAATAGTTGGGACAGGAGCTACAAAGACTACAAAAATATTTAACAGAAAAAGGGAAACAAAAATGACCAAACAAACAAACAAAATCTAAACAAGTATTACCGTAGTCACATGAGGACTCAGGTTAGTGACTTGGGTTTAAAAAGACAAACAGATGCCTTCACCACATTGTTTTGAAATTGCAATTAATTTGGAGAGTTTCATCATCTACAGCACATAATATCATTATTTTAATGATATTAAAATAATGATGATGAAACATTATTTTAACATCATTAAAATATGAAGAACTAAATAAATCTCTGCAGCAAGTCCCAGAGCTGCATCCCTGCAAGTTGAAGGTATCATGCAAAGTAAAGACATAAAAATGAAACAGGAGTGACTCTGAACTGTCGAGCACTTTAAATCAAACTAATAATGGAAAAACATTTTGCTTGCAAAGAGGTGAAGCAACACAGCAGTAAATATGCTCCTGTCCCAACGATGTTGTTAAAGTGGAAACGACGGTGTTTCGTTAAATACAAGCTTCATGTGATCTGTAAACATTCTGATTCTTTTTCTATGTTTTGTGAGGGGAAACAGAGTTGTATACATGATCTACCCACTATAAACACACACTTTTCTCTCTAGATACCATAATGAGGGAGATCCTACATCTATAAACACAAACAGGCACTAATCTCCCGTCTACTACATGAGATACCTCCTCCTCGGCTCGTCTCCCTTTAGACAACACTTTCTTTTTCCCGTCTTTCTTCACTTCCTCTGGTTTCTTTTTCACAGCTTTGGTCTCTTCCCTTTTTTGCTCTCTCGATGTACCTTCTTTCCTTTTCAGTTTCTTTTTATCCTCTTCCTCCTCTTCTTCCTCCTCTTCTTCTTCAGTTTCCTCCTCTTCTTCCTCCTCTTCTTCTTCAGCTTCCTCCTCTTCTTCTTCTTCAGCTTCCTCCTCTTCTTTGTCCTCATTTTTCATACCCTGATTGCTCTTGAGAGCTACTGATCTCTAAGCAGAAGCAATGATGAATAAGATAAATTGTTCTGCTGATAAGTGATGAGCTACTATTTGTTATTATATGAAACACCCAGACTATAAAAATTGACTTCATATAACGTGCATACGGTCTTGTTCTTTGCATAATTGTGCAACACTTGAATAATAAACCATAAACAAGTTACTTCCAACAAACATACAACAGGTCTGACTACATTTTCTACAAATCACCAGACACTGCTTTGTACCTTCCCCTTTTTAAAATCCTTCTCCTCCCCTTCCTCCTCCTCTTCATCATCTTCTTCCTCTTCATACTCCTCCTCTTCATCCTCACTAAACTCAATACCTTTTTTAGTTTGAGGGAGTCGCTGTTGACGAGAGGTCCTTGATTCTCTGAGTAACATAGTAGACTGAGAGAAGAGGAGTGGTGTTAAGTCAAAGACGAATGTGTGGATCAGAGAGGATGAGCCACTGATACACGTCTGAGTCAGAGCACTGACCAAATGCTAAGGTTATGTTCAAGTGAAGGGGAATCAGACAGAGATGAAAAGATGAGGCAGTTTCTGAAACCAAAACATCCAGAGAACCACCCAAACAGGCTGCTTGTAATCAGGAATGGAAATAAACATACATAGGATGGAGTCTTACTCCTGTCTTGCTCACATGTATTCTTAGTCCAAGCTGAGGTTTGCAGGTGGACACGTTTTAGACAGAGATTCAGCAACTGTTGTTCTCTAATACTACTGTTATGAGTACAGCGCTGCAAATATGTTAAACACCTGTGTGGTCTTATATTTCTGCACCACATATGAACTTCACCAAACTAATACAAACAAAACAAGACAGCCAAATACTGGCTGTTAAGTTAATTTCTTACTTAGGAATAAAATATACAGCCTGACATTAGAAGACTGAATAAAAATATTCGATAAAAAGGGACAAACACATGCAAACGTGGAGGTTTCCAGACTAACGAGTACACAGATGACAGAATCGGTCAGAGCAGGTATTACACAGACGCCATCTAACAGGCAAGTTGTCTAATATTGAGCCAATGTGTGAAGAGTGCAGGAAGAAAATCCCTGTGATCACGCTCGCATCATGTATAGCACCCCGCCTCCTGCACTCTGCTCATGTGTCAAACCTTGCCTAAACCAAACAGAGCATTTGCAATAGTGAGAGGTTGTGTGATACTGGTGTTTCTGTTGTGTGCAGTTTGTGATTGTCCACCAGACAAGGGCAGTCAGATTTATTCACTGTCCACAGCTTATGTCTGAAAGCTGTTTCAGGGAGGGTAATACTATGACAGAAATCTTACTTAGGGCAGCCAAATAGCATTACTTCTAAAATTAAGTGAAGCTACAAAAGCCAGAGAGGCTTTTCAATAACCACAGATTGAACACAAAATGAGCCGAAGGGAAACTGTCGAGCAGGATTGTTGGTTGTTTCAAGCAAAAAAAGAGCTGCTGAGGCTGTTTGCTGTATGAGCAGCATCATAATTTTTAACCCAGCACATGTCCTTCAATATGTCTCTGCTGGAATCATTAAAGTTTTACTAATGTCATCCAGAAGACGGCATCATGATGTCCAAATCGGTGAGGTCTAGCAGCACAGTCATGGCAGTGACAGATAGCCTTTATTAATCATGCTGATTTATAATCCCAGGATTAATCCAGTAAATCTAATTAACAAACTATTTCTAACAAAAACACCTTCATTACATAATTACAAATATAAAATTTACGGCACAAAAGTCATTTTGAAACACTGATGCAGGAAAGCATCTGTAAAGTAAAGATGGAACTTTACCTTTTGTCTCTGTTGGATGGAGGTCATGGCGTCTGGCTGGAATTCCAGCTTGTCTGTCCGACACAACTTCCAGTAAAGGATGGAAATGATGACGACGACCACGAGGAGGGGGATCACAACCCCGATGATGATCCACATGTTTGTGTTCTCATTGTCAGAGGGTGAAGATGTCACTTTTTCGACAGCTGTGATTAGAAAAAACAAAGAAACCATAAACTGCTAAGTTCATATATTGACTACAAAGGAGGAGAAGGTGTTTTTAGAATCCAGGTTCTTTTCTGTTACCAGTATTTCCCATCGGTTGGCTGCTCTTCACATGTTCTGTATTTATTAACAGTGACACTCCTATATGCTAATGAGCTCATCTTTATTGAGTTTCAGCCTTGATCGAACTGAATCTATAAAGGTGAGCGATTTACGGGACATCTGTAAACCGTAGCTACAGAAAATAACCTGGATTCGTTTCTCCCTGGACAGACACGGCGCTGCTTTGGTTTTAATTAACAGTCACTTCATCCTCTGGGAAAGCACCATAAAAGAACGCAATCAGAACGGAGACAGAACTCCCTTGAGGGGCTCTCATTAGCCTTCATCCGTTGTTTAGATTCCTAATAAGGAAGACAGGGTTTGGGTGCAGCGTGTACAAAGGGAGATAATTAGCTCAAATGTTACTATAAACATGTAAAGATACACATGGAGCTGGCAGTCAGTATCCTTTCCTCTTCTTAGGATCTTGAGAACAATTAGCCATTACAATAACAGTAATGATGGTGAAGCTAAAATAATTAGTCTTTTTTTGTTTACATACACTAAAACTTCCTGCCAGCATCAAAGAAGAAAGAAAAAACACACTAATAAATTAAATAAATTCACACGGGAGTGTTTGATTGACTTGAACTATCATAGATAATCTTTTTTATCTATTTATTGAGACATACTTACGTTGTGCCAATATGCCCTGTACACGATATCCCAGGACAATAGCAGCTCTTTGGACATCCAGGCTGTTAAGCAGGCTAGCAGTCTGATCTGCAGGCATCCTCTGACCACTAGGCCCCTCCACAAAATACACTATTTCGAGGGGGAGGTCAGTACCCGCCAACCGGCTTGTGCTTACAACCTGGGAATTAAAACAAGGAGGACTGGTAAAGTGTTTCAGAATGCAGTTTTGAACAGATATGGGTAATTTTCTTTAAAGCAACAGCTGTGATAGATAAAAGGCAGGGGAAGAGCAGATCTTCTTAAACCCTGCCCCCAAAACATTCAATGTTTTATGCATCATAAATTTATCCTCCAGGGTCAGACTGTCGAAGGAGCTCTACTGTAACTTCCTGAGGCATCTGAGGGAAAACACTAGCTGCAAATGACCCATACTGTCAAGTGTGCAATTGCGCACCAGTGCATTGAAGTTGAAGGGATGCTGTGTTGACACAGTGGAGGAGAGCGAGCTCTCTGGAGCAAGTCGAAGGGGACAGAAAATTGCTTCCAGGGAGCAATATAAACATAAGAAGATATAAACATAGCAGGATATATGGAAGTGCTTCAGAGGTGCATATGGAGATGACCTTAAAAAGAAAAACAGGTGTGTTTTTGCGTCTTATTAGAGTCACAGATCTTCCTGATCACACCCCAGATTTGACGGCTGTCATACAATAACAGAGTCACTGCCAGACCTAGTAACTCCTATATGATGGAAGCCCTTTTACCGAACTGCCAGTAATCTTATTTTTCCTCCAAAGGTAAGCATTTCCAGATGGTGCGGGGGGAAATAAAGGCTGGAGCATAACGGACTCTGTTTATTTGCTAAGGGACAAAGGCTGTCAATTCTCAGTTTTGTGGTCGTTAGTAGTGTTAAAGGGCATTTCTTTTCTTGGTTCACTCCTTAAGAACACAAACAGGGGACCATGTACGTTACCCTGAACTTCATTTCCACGTGCATGCTTTAATGTTCCCATTTGTGTCCTTATACGACAAAGTTTCCCATCTGAAACATTTGTGGATAAGAGACTGTGCTCGAGAAAAAGAATGACAAAATGCTTCTAAAAATGGATTCATGAAGGACGACCACACTCTAAATTAAAAATGGAATTTCTGATGAAGGTGCTAATGGGCAAAGTCTCACAATCTTAACAGTAAAGATGACTTTTTAATGGAGACAGTGGCACCTCATTTTCTGCCGAGCCTTACAACATTAATCATTGTTGTTTTTTTTATTTTAACGACAGATTTGAGATTTGAGACTTGAACCATTTGACCTTCTCGAGTCCACCTTGCTGTATTTAATGCTTATACAAGCACCTGAAAGTTACAGAGTTCTACAAACTAAACAAAATGTAGTTTTTAAAATAGGGACTGACTCCTGTGTCCACAATATACACACTGTTGCATTTTCATATCCTTGTGGGGACATCTAATTGACATAATGCTTTCCCTGGACTCCTACCCTAACCCTGACACTAAAACCACAAAAATGTCTTCAAACTTGTGCGGATGGGGATTTTGTCCCCATAACGGCCGTTGGTCCCCACAACTACAGTAAATTTACAATTTTTGTTCCCTCAAGATATGTAAAGATGGTTCAAATACACACACACAGACACATAACCATCATTTTAGGTCACAATTTGCATACCTCTTGGAGAGCCATTGCTTAAATATTTTTCAATTCTGTCCGATTTGTCTTTTTGACCGATTTAATTTGACTGATTTGTTTGTGTGTGTGCAGCCTCCCCGATGGTGCCCTGAGGCACAAGCACAGTCTGCTGTCTGTATTACTGAAAAGAGTAAAGTGCAGGTCATGCCTGGGCTGCCACAGAAAAACGGCCGGGCAGACTCCCTCATTCAGGGTTTAATCCAGTCCGTGTCTGCTTATTAGAGTGGAAAGAGGGCAGTGTGAATGCGTGTTACTGCACAGCCCAAATTCAACCTCCCTTTCATCTGTCTGGGCAGACTCATAAGATATTCTCAGTGGTGACAACACTACACTCGTTCTGTCATGACAGTCAGGGGCATCTGTCTGAGATACACCATAATTATTTATGTGCAAGAAAGCAAAGCAGAAGTTCAGACGCTTTCATCCAATAAGGCACTCGGAGATGAGTGTTTTTGAAATATTAAAACAGGCTTCTTATATAACAGCATTCTATCAAGTGAATAACACATTATCATATTTATGGATTTGAAAAAATATCATTTGGAAGAGCAGAAAGGATGCCAGAGCTAAAATTAGAGATCTAATCTTAGCAGAAATGCAGACAGCAAAGGTTCACCACTGATGTGCTTCTCTTTTCTATATTATTCTGTAGAATTCACCGAGGCAAAAACAAAGGTCCTAAATGGATGGACATGATGATATTTAGCACTGACAGTCATCTTGTCTTAGCTTGACCAGTTACTTTTGTTTGAATTTTCTGCTTCTCTTCTGATTTCCGAATCTTTACCTACCACTGACTCTGTGACAAACATTCACTTTTTGACTCTTTAGCCCCCCAACAGCAGGATACAGACAGAGAAAAAGACACAATTATTAACTGACATGCTCTTAGGAGCCATCGAGTATAAGGAGGACTAGGATAATGAGGAAGAGGACAAAAAAATAGGCAACATGAGGTTGTGGTCTTTGAATGGCTTGCCCCTGAGATGAATGGGATGGTGTTGCCATGGAGATCGAGCCGTATCCTGTCCCCTTAGAGAGGAGATGAGCAGGTGCAGAGAGGACCCACAAAAGCTAGAGCTTGATTAGTAAAGCACTAAGGCTTTCACTGGTTACAAACAGTGTCACACTCACATAATGACCCCTCTGTACTCAGAAAAGGTGGCAAGAGAGAGCTTGTATCAGGGTATAATGATACAAATGGTACAAGGAAGGATGGTTCTGCAGAGTTTTTAGAAGTTTTGTTATATAGGGAACAAGAAATGTAAAAAGCAAAAAAGTATTTGTGACCCTGAAAGAGCTTAAAGCTTGGTTGCATAGAGAATGAAAGTGAGAGACACGGAACACAAAGAAATAAGAAATTTCTTTGCATTTTTTATGTGATTACATATATGAAATATTTATTCTCTGGTAAAAAATTGAAATAAAGATATGGCTTACATTCGTGGCATGTGGAACGGGGCCCAGTGAGCCTGGGGCTACGGAGCTGTAAATATAAGCTGAGTAAAATGATTATTGAATCTATAAGCATATTACCTGAACACTACTGTTGCCTATGGTGGTGGCCCTTTTAACCCGTCTGACTGATCCTATTGCTTCACCGAGTAACAGGGCCAACCGGCGCTCCATGTTAGCTTGAAAGGTCCTCTCACCCACTTTCTGGTCCAGCACACCCAGGAGTACTACATATACACACACAGCAGAAGTAATATGCTCTGTAGTAACTGCTTTACATGAACTGTAAGACTGACAAAAATCATTCAAAATCATTATACCTGTTCTAACCCAGGAAGAGCGAAGCAGTTGGCTGGTGTTCAGCTCTGGATAATTGAAAGCTAGTGGAAAAAATTATAAAATTAATCAATAAGTGCTGTGACCTTTACTCGTATTCATTGTTGGCGATCACAATCAGAATTTCCAGCTAACCCAGATACAGAACTGATAATATGAAAATGGAAATAGTTCAAATACAGTCAGTACGGTACTCACGCTCAGCGATCTGCAGTACAGGAAAGCCCATGTAATAGCTGAATTCCACCATAGTGAGTTTCATTAGAGCACTGCTGATCTCTGACCCCATCAGATAACTCCTTGAACTGCGAACAGTGAAAGTAATGTCCACCGGTTTCCTCGCTAGTCCTTGTTCCTCGTATATGGGAGCAGCCATGGTGATGTTTACAATCTGAAACACAGTGGTAGTGTTACAGGAAACAGAAAAAACACATATTAAAACGAACAAAACATTTTCTATCTTACCTGTGTCTTAAAGACCTACAATTAAATTCCCTCTGAAAAGAGAACTACATAACTATGTGATCAAATAACCTCTTTAGTAACAAAAAATAATCTTCTTTAATACTCAACAACTAGAGCATGAAGCACTTTAAAAAGAATTAGCCATGTGAAAAACACTTGGGTCATGCTCATGAGTTATGGTAAGATGAACAACGAGTAGACCAAGGAGTGAGTATAGCGTCCACAAGAACACTTGGGTCTAAATCCTTGCCTCTAATTATAAGCTCTGTGCTGCATTTATTTGGCAATAACTATCATAACCCAAAATGACCATAAGCATCCATACTTTGGAGAGACAGAGCACTTAGTTGCTCCTTTCCAAAAGAAGCAAAATGCAGAGCGATGGCTTTTGCTCCTGCAAAATTGCATTACATGGACGTTACATTGTGTCTGCTATTACAGTGCTTCTCAGTAACATGTGCAGCATTCTCTGTAGAGATGCTGTCTGTGGTTTGATGAGGTTGATCCAACCTTGAAAAGACAGGCGATGGATTTCAGAACACAAGGAAGACTCCAGTGTTTTCTTTTCTTATAATTGACTTTTTAATCTTACAGAATAGCAGAACTTTGTTCTTTGAGTATTACTTCCTCTTGAGCTCTCTGTTTTGATTTTTCTATAATGCTCATAAAACACTGCCAATTACAAATATTTTACTTTCAGCCTTTTTAGATAATAACAAGATAAATCTGTAAATACACGCAGTGCATAAAGAATCCCACAGATCAGTGAGTGAAATGACTTGATTTGTATTGGTCAGCTTAGTGAACAAACAACATTTTCAGCTTTTTTTCTTTGAGTAAAAACTCGATATTTTTAAAGCCTTTTTGTTGTATTTGGTCAAGTTGATAAGAAATTAAATATTTCATTTTTTCAGATTCTTTCAGATCCTAAGCCACAATGAAAGCATCCTAATGAAAACATCCCAGCTGGAATGCACCTCCCTGACTGCCCATGGCTTCCCTCACTTTGTGCCACTCACATGCACTGTGAAATTAGTCGACTCCTTTGATCGCCTGCGGACTTCAGCGAAGGCCCTGGTCAAACCTCTCTCGATGCTCTCACTGAAGTTGCAGAACCGCACGTCTACGTGGCCAGGAACAAACTGCAACACTGCACAGACGAATTGAATACTTTCTGACTGAGCTTAAAAAATAAAGGTCAAATTCTGCTAAATGCTTCAAGTGCCCTCGGAAAAAGACTCAACAAAAGGTCATTTACCTGAGTGGACTTGATAATTTCTATCTGGCGTCGACCAGTTTGGAGAAACAGACAAGAAGCGGCGCCCCGACCTCCTCAGTGCATTGACGACAGACATGCCTGTGTACACGACAGGACCCGACACCGCTCGAAACACAAATTTTGGTGGTGGATCAACAACCTACATTAAGAAAGCAGAAATTAATTGTATTAAAGAGACACACTGTACATTAAGTAACTTATGCTAAATAGGCTGTGTATCGTCTGGAACTCAATGTGACAGAAGTGGTCTGGCTGAGTTTGTATGTGGCGCTGTGACAATCACAAAAACACCCCAACACAAACATAGACTATACTTTTAACACATAAACGTACCACCAATTTACACCCACACTCTGTGTGAGCCACTACAACTCCGTTCACTCAATTGCTCAAAAATCTAACAACATCTAGCTCAGTAGGTAGCGTGGTCGCCCCATGATCGGAAGGTCGGGGGTTTGAATCCACTGAATGGCTACCCCGAGGAACCCCCTGAGCAATGTACCATCCCTACACACTGCTGGGCACCTGAATAGTGGCTGCCCACTGCTTCACTGAGTGAATGGGTTAAATGCATCAATAAAGTATACATTATAATTATTGTTATTATGATCCGTCCATTCGCTTCCACTTATCCTTTTCAGGGTCGCGGGGGGCGCTGGAGCCTATCCCAGCTGTCACAGAGCACGAGGCGGGGTACACCTTGGACAGGTCTGTCGCAGGGCTAACACACAGAGACAGACAAGGATTCGCACTCACATTCATGCCTGCATTCACACCTGGGCAATTTAGATAGTGGGGATAGGTTAATTAACCTAAGTGCATGTCTTTGGACTGTGGGAAGAAGCCGGAGTACCCAGGAAGAACCCACGCTAACACGGGGAGAACATGCAAACTCCACACAGAAAGACCCCGGGCTTATGGTGGAATTGAACTCAGGACCTTCTTGCTGTGCAGCAACAGCGCTAACCCATTTTCCCCCCATATTTTTCTTAATTGCAAAAAAATGGTTGACACCTTGCATTATTTAAAATATATGGAAATATGTTTAATAAACTTACTTGCAGTTCCACTGATTTGTTAAATTCCCCTTTCAAAATGTCTCTGACCTGAGATTTAGCATATCCTACAGTGGCCCCGGCTGGAAAACCTTGTGAAAAAAGCACAAGCTAATGGTCAATGTCTCTCTCATACTCTGCTGTCTATGAATAACTCTTTCAAGCACAGTTAAGTAAGACAAAACACATTAAATGCCTAACTTACCGATCCTGATCAAATAAGCGGGTTTGTTAACGTTGCAGAGGTACGATCTTGATGTTGGTGCTATAGCTGTGATTTTACCAACAGTGGTAGAGATGATGTTGACAATAGTTGAGGCTTCAGAGGTGGCAGTAATTCTGCTTGTGGCTTGATGGGGAGTAGTTGTGGCAGGTGTACTTGTGGGTGTAGTAGAGACTTTATTAACTACACTACTGGTTGGGATATAGGTCAGTGTGGCTGGGGTGTCAACTCCATCTTCAGTCACCCCCTGATCACCCATCACAAATGGAGGGGGCAGAGTCACATTCTGAGGCGTGGATTCAGTTGAAACTATAGTTGCATTGAGAGTTGGATCATTTGTAAAAGCAGACTCTTCAGGAGCTAATTCTGTTGTACCGGCTGTGCTATTGGCAGCAGGCTCAGTGGGAACAGGGGAGAAGTCTATAGTTGCAGTTAAGACAGCAGTTGCATCCATAGTACTTTTTGGGGGAGACTCTGTAACATACCAATGAACATACGTAAGAGAGGAGGCAAAATTTAAATCGTCTGGCAGCAAAGGCGTTGTACTTGGCTGCACAGCTTCTGTAATTGGAGTGCTATCCAGGCCAACGTTGTTTGTATGTGCAGACCAATCTGTGGTGGACACCTGACCATCCGAAGAAGAAAAGGAGTGGAGGGAATGCGTTGGGACTATGGAAGGATCAAGAAAAGGCTGAGAGGCATTGGCCACCTGAGGACTCTCCTCTGTGGTTACTACAAAGCTCGTTTCATCATGAGGCTCAAGCCCCGAGAGATCACTGGAGGACTCCTCTTCAATCACTTTTGTATCATTGCTGAAGCTGTTGTTAGGTGTGCTGTCTGTAGTACTGATGGACACCACAGTAATGTTCCCCCTGTGTTCAGCTCCGCTTTCTGAACCGTTATTCTCCTTGGTCAGCTGATTGTTATAATATTCCAAGCTGTTCATGTCTGGCAAAAGGACATCTGTCGGTTGAATTGTGTACGTATCTGACCAATCTACGTCTGAAATGTCAGGCACGTCACTGTTAGGTGTTGGAGTAGGTTCCAGGGAAAACTGAACTGTTGCTGAAAATGAGGAAGGATAAATAGATCTAGGAGAAACTACGGTGCTGTACGCTGTCACGAGGCTGGGGGAAGGGGAAACGTACAGAGGATTCAGGGATGAGGGAGATATGCCCACTCTGGAAGGGAAGGACGTGTCATAAGTTTCTGTATAGTCTTCTAGATCATATGAGTCGGAGGGCACCTTGGTGACCAGAGAATAGTCTTCTCTATCTGCATTGAAAAAAGACATCGTCTCCAAGTAGTCCCCAGACCCCCAGTCTACTTCCATGGTGTTGGTGGGGTAGAAGTCCTCTGGAGAGAGCTCTGTGGGTTCAGATGAAGGTGATGCAGGGTGGGGGGTGATGAAAGGCACCTTGTAGCCAGGAGACTGAATCTCATCTGGGTTGGGTAGCATGTTTATATCATATGCATGTTTGTTTTCCAGTGGGGGATTACTGGAGCTCAGCTGGTCTGCATGCATTGGTTTCATATGTGAGTCCTCTGCTAAAAGGTCTGTGAAAGTCTGAATAGGTGGCCCGAGAGGCCCTTCAGGTTGGAAGGTCATCCTTTTCTCAGAATTAAGACCTAGCTGGGGTGTTGGAGAAGGCTTTACTGATGTTATGGATATATTTTCCCAAGGCTGTAGCTGGGACTTTGTTTGAGCTTCTGAGAGAGATGACCTCGCCAGCGTCCAGCCTAAGGAGAGTTCAGCTGGTCGTTGAAACTGTGGTACAGATGGTCTTAAGGTTGGAGTCGTCAGAGTGTGTGGCTCTTCTGCAGAGGCATCTCTTAACATGATGACTTTGGAGTTTTCATATGCAATATGCCCCCTATGAATGTTATCAGCAGTCCGAACTTCATGGCTTGGTTCAGGATTGGATGGGAGGGCACCAGGTGAGTCTAGACTCTCAAAGGCAGTATAATGCGAGTCAGGTAAGGCTAATGGTGATGATGTAGGACTTTGGATATCTCCAAGAAATCCCATGGGATCATGTGTAGAGTCCAAAGGAGATTCATCTGCAGAGGAACAAAGACAATGCTTTGTATCAGTACAGGAAACATAGGGAAACTCATATATAGAGACAATGACTGAAAAAGAGGCTAATTCTAAAGAAATCATTTTACCATTTAATTTTTATTGCTGAAAATGGTTGTTTCAGTAATAAAAAGACAAAGAAATACCCTGCTGAGCATGAATCTCATATCAGCCCTATGAATCAGTAACTGTAATTTCATCCCTTGTGAATGTTTACTTTGTACTCTGGTCTGTTAACAGGAATGAAGGAGTGTGATGGAGTCAGTGTTGAATGTGTGATTTTTGCCAAAAAAGTGTGTTTAAACTGTTGCACACCGAGCCAAGATGAGAGCAAACACGACTTTTCACGGCAGACAGGGAGGCTACCTACTCTAAGCCATGTTGTAACTGGACCGGCATTGAATTAGTGAACATTGGTGTTATGTTTACTGGTGTCGAAATGGCCAACATCAACTGTATCATCTATAAGGGTTTAAAAATATATAATGGAAGGACATCATAATGGAACAGGGTCCATTATGATGTCCATTTGCAACAAACAGTGAACATGAAGACAATGCACCCGGATGAATTTATACTTACAATAAATCAATACTATATTTAAAATAGCTTGATCAGATTTAAATTTCAGATCGATAAAGTGGAGATAGCTTCCCAGAAAACCTTTTGACTGTATGTCACCTAAAGCCTGTACATAGATCAGTTCTTATCAGTATCAGACTCCTGAGAAAAATAATTAGACAGTCACTAGTTTAACTCTCCTTTGCTTAAGTGGCTACAAACAAACAGACAAAAACCAAAAACTAAAGAAAATGTCATTAGAATAAAAGAGCAAGGACGGTCTCACAGGCTAATGATGTGAAAATCATTGGGGAAGCAAAGAAAAGCTGACAGATTTCTTTGGTTCCAGTTGTGAATATGCTGACATACACGCACGGACCATATGTCTTAAGATTTTACCAATGAACTCTCGAGAGTGCATTTGAGACCCTTTTTCATGGCACCTGATCTCGAACTGATGGATGGTGCAATTTTCAGCTCATCAGCAAGCCCCTCTACAGCGTGCACACAACATTAAAATCATTAAGGCCGACTTTTGAGCAGTCAAAATGCAGAAATAGCAAATGCCGCTTACGCAACGCATTTCAAACTCTATTTAGGTGCCAAAGCACTCCATATTGCGTAACAAAGTACATGCACATCATGCATGATTTAATTTGGGAAGAGTCTTGATTACAAGCCACTGCCTGGCATATTTAACACTGCCTACATGAACTGGAACAATTCTTTAATTATTAATGGAAAATAGATGTTTTACACTTATCTGCATATGTTTGCCTCTTTCATATACCCAAATATGTTTCACCAACCTTAATGCATGGCAGTCTTACTAACACTGTGCAAGAATTTAACAATGTCAGTTAAACATAACTATTATCCATTACCAGCCTTGTTGCTAATAGTGGCCTATTATCAAATCAAATGATTTTACCAGTGTTAATGGCAGCTGTTTATCTGTTGTGATGATTTAATTGTCCACTGACTGAACTGACTGAAAAACACGGTTATAAAAATGAAGATGTCTTTGTTTCACGAGTTTATGGCGGAAAATCATCACAACAAAAAAACCACAGATAATCAGAGACCGGATGACTTAGTGTGCCTGCTTACAATAAATGATATGTTTATTAATGCTGTTGGGTTTATGGATAGCTAAATGACTTGATGCAAGGCTCACGTCTGCACTGAGCCTTACAAACAAACTCTTTTCAATAAACTTGGTGCAGACTGTAAGTCTTAAATTTGTCACTGAAAGTAGGTCTTGAACAGAGCAAGACTTCAAAGACACCATTGTTGTCATTGCCAGAAGCTAGCCACCAACAGCCTCTACATAGTGACTCAGCAGCAGCTGCAAAGGCTGCTGCTTTTTGTAGTTCACAGACGCTCTGCAGAATCATGCACTCTTGAAAATAGCCACAGAATAAGCTAAGGGAGAAGACTATTTTTAACAGCGCTAGTGCAGATCGCTTAGCAAAAACATCAACAAAAATGAATGCATTTTGGGGCCATCATCTTCAATTTACTGCATCGAGTCATACAAGCAGACGCCTCTGGCTTGGCCCAGGAGAAATCTCGTAGCTTAATTATAACCTACGCTGGTACCTTAATCAAGTCAACATGCTAGCATAACAGAGCATGCTGGAAAGGACTTGGAAAAGAAAAGCCAAGTCTTTCTTCTGTGAAGGCTAGTCTGTCTTGCACATTTTCCAAGATTCTTGGTTTCTGTGCCAAATCTTTGAACCCACAGGGATGTAACACACAGCTGGGCAGACGCATGTGTACACTGCACTGAGCACACAATAACAGGAGAAACACTAAAATAGAAGGACTCGCGGCATCTAGTCATCTAGTCTCTACAGAGAACACAGCAGAGAAATGAAAGTCATTCTACAGTGGCAGCAAATCTTTTATAGGTAACTGTGAGAAAGATGCTATTTTAACTGCTAAATAACTCTTAATTAAGTCAAACTCATTTGGCTGTGAACAAAAAGATGTTTGGAGCTACAGATATATAAAACAAGAAGCAAAGACAGTGCAGACAAGCTTTATATAAGAGCATGTTGGACAACAATGCTGATGTTTGAGGTCACGCTGTTAAACAAGACCTCAAACTGTCACCTCATTTCAACACACCATTACAGCGACACAGTGTTTCATATACAGTCACATTTGTGATTATTAACCAAGAACAGATTACTGACAAAAACATCTAACACAAAAACAATGATTGACAGGAGAATGATGATAACAATGATAACTGCAGAGATGTCGGCGATGGTGATGATGATAATTATCACGGTGGTAAGTAAAGACGGGATGAAGGAAAATGGACAGCCAACATTTAATTACTGATGTATTAGAACAAATCTAACAACACTAACATGCAAAAGCTGAATTACAAACATACAAAAAGAATTGACTGTCTATCTGTAATACTTAAATATGCACAGTCTACATACTTGAAGGCTAATCGTTGATGACACCCTCGGCTCAGTGTGACAGACAGCAGCCCGAGTTAGGGCTAACATTACAGAGCGCAAAAAAAATGAACAATGGACTAGAAGGCTATCGTGCGCTACCACCTGTTCCCTGAAAGAGGAGTGCGTCACACTCGGCTGGCCGCTCATTGCTCGGCCTGCCTGTGAAATGATTAAGCACTGACCTTACAGATAAATTGCGCAGTATTTTATACCTGCACAGTTGGTGTGGAGCACCCACAATTTTATTGTACATGTACAATGACAATAAAGACTGTCCTATTCTATTCTATTCTATTCTAATTTAACATACAGAATCTGCTGATTGCTTTTCATCAACAACAGGCGCTTGAGTGAAAACTTTTCCATATTCAAGCAAGTGATGGCACAAAAATAACACTCTTTCTGTGATCTGGATGGTTTGTTCAGCTTCCGTTTATACAGGCAGCTCTGGGGTTGAACGACTGCCAGCAATCATGTAAAAAAGGTTCTGACAAGAGAGGGATTATTACCGATGGTGGCTGATGTAATGATCCTCTCTAAAATCCCTCCAATCAAAAACAGAAGAGACTGCACTCAAGGCAGAACCTACTTCAAGTTTTTTAAGTAGCATCAGACCAGTGACCAGTGTGCAGGTTGCATAATCGATTACACATTTATCCATTTTAGCCAAACCGCACAAAAAGCCGGTTGATTTGTACGAGCATGATGCAGCGATAAAAGTTTAAATATTTTATGCAGCATTTTAATTTAAACCGTCAGATAAACATAATTTTAAGGAATTTTGAGTGATTGCAAATTTGAATGATTAGTATTTAGTATTTAGTATTTATTTATTTATTGTCATTGTCAAGAACAATGAAATTGCGTTTGGGGCTTCCATACAACCCAAAAAAAAAAAAAAAAAAAAAAAAAAGAAGAAAATAATAAATACCCCTTAAAACCCAAGTGTACATATTTAACCCAGTGTGACTCCAATGCAATAAGACAATCCTTAGCAATAATGTTCGTAGAAATTCAGACAAAGACCTGAGAAACATGACAAAATACAACAATGCAACCCATTCAATATTATTGTACTGTGAGATATGATATCAGATATGATAGTTATCTATTTAAGAAAGAGGGGGGGGGGGGGGGGGCAGGAGGGGGAAGAGAATAAAGATATGATGCACCAATGCAGACCAGTTCATTGCTATTAAGAAGTTGGATATGGTTATTGTCCGTGAGAGGGGGGCCAGTCTGGATGTTCTGGCCTGTATAGACCTGTACCTTCTCCCTGAGGGCAGCAGATGGAAAAGGTGGCGCGCAGGGTGATGTTGGTCCCGCAGGATACTGTGCACCCTCCTCAGACAGCGAGTGGGGAAGATATTACTGATCTCTGGCAGACTTGTTCCAATAATTCTGCCAGCTTCTTTCACCACCCGCTGTTTTGAATTAAGTTTACAGAGTAAAAGTGTAAAAAGGAGAAAAGATAACAACGTACAATAACTGTACTTTACACACACACAATAGTAAAGCCTACATCATGAACACACACACACACACACACACACACACACACACACACAAAGGAAATCCTCCAAGTAAGCTGAAATGTGATTTTGCCTTCGGTGTCTGCTTATGAAAACAGTTCCCAGGGCCCAAACAAAGAGCTGATAATGCCTCTCAGCAGACAGCACTGCGCTGGAACTGAATCGGAGAAAATACCTTTCACTGGTCTCCTTTACTCAGCCAGACTCGAGGCTCACATAGACTGAAAAATGCATTTTAGAATTATGCTTTTACATTTTCCACATTGTTTTTTATTAAAAATGTATAATGTAAATTAAGAAAGATATTTATAAAAAAGTGGCAAACCCAATCCATTATAATTGTACTGCACACACACAATGCTGAAGCTCATAATAATTAAAACAAACCGATCCTGCTAGCAAAAATGTTATTTTGACATTCCTGTCTTCACATGAAAACAGATCCCAAGGCCCAAAGAGGGGACCTAATAATGCCTGTCAGCAAACAGCACTCTTGTTGACGTCTGGAACAGAATCAGAGAAAATACCTTTCACTTGTCTCCTTTATTCAACGAGACACTGTGCTCACATATAAACAGAAAGAGGGAATAATGCAATGACTCGGTGCTCCAGAAAAATAGGATTCGGGATGTAAGAAGTGACAGACGTAAGCATGTCTGCGAGGGCATTTTCAGGAGCCGAAAATAATAATTAATGCGTTCCTGTCTCCACCTGCTTTAATCCAAGTCGACGAGGATGAGTATGCATATTTTTGAGTGGAAGAGACTCAGCAAACAGTCCACACTAAAGGAAAGTAACATGAGTCTTTATACAAAAAAACTAATAAAAATCTACAATTATCCCACAAAGATATGTGGTCCTGCTGTACTGGTCAGAGCTGATTTTACAGGGAAATTTTATAGGAACCGATTACTGGAATACGGTTACTTAAACAATATGAATCAGCCAAATAGCAACACAAAGATGTGTTTGTAAATACACACACAGCATAGACATTAATCCATGCAAGCACATATGTCTATTTAAACCAAGAAACTTGAGATACCAGTGAAGGAGTGCTATAACAGCACAATTTCCTGTGTTTGCCAGATTCGTTTTTGCTAAAAAAGAAAGTAATTTAATGGCAGTATTATTCGGGGGGGAAAGAGGACAGAAGAAAGGGTCTTTTTAGCATTAATGTTAACTACACCCCCACACATGGTTCTGTTTTCAGCTCAGCCCGTTGCGTGACTGGCGCTTTTCAGTTGGCAGGAGCCGTGTATGTTGAGAGCAGTCATACAATCAGTGCTGACGTTTAGTTTATCAGGGAAGCTTTTAGGATGGGAAAGATTTAATTGTTTTTATCAGCAGAGTTCTATTAGATCAGTGTCTCTGCCAAAACTAAAGAAGCTCCCCTGACAGAAAAAACCCAAATCTCAGAGCTATAGAGGGTACATTTATTATAAACACACAGTTTATGCACTGCAGACACTTGTTGAAGTCAGCTTACACCAAGCAGCGGAAGATTAAAGAACAGACTTAAATCAACAAAGTACGGCCTATAAACAGAAACCAGATACAAATGTTACAGTTACCGACGAGAGTCAAATAAAGGAAATAAATGAAACTTAACATTAAGTTTCATAGTTAGAGAGACTTCTGATTTGACCAAAAATGAACATGAGACCTGACTGGGGTCATGCCTGCACTTAAAATACCATCAAATATTAATGTGACCTTTGTTTTTGTTTTCTTTTTCCTGAGGGAATACTTGTTTTTAAGACAACAGCAAGGTGGGCATAAAAAAGAGATGGGTTCACCATAGAGAAGGAGGTTATGATGATGTATTTGAATATTTAACTTGAAATCTGGACACGCTCATTCACTTTTAAAGTCTTGATTTTCTTTAAAGACTGGAAGGTATCAGTCAGCAGCCTCTTCTATTTTGTCTCATTACACTCTCAGACGTTACGTTCTGGATTAACAAACACTGTCTGCTGGGCGAGGTTAAGTTCCCTATAAAGCTCGTAGGAAGCTGCTTTCAAATAACTAATTTTGTCTGAAGGGTTTGGTCAAATGCTTACTGTTTGGCTTCTAAGTGGGTGCATTAATCCTGAAAGGGCCAAAACAAAATGATTTAGCCTGGAGAAGCTGAAAGAAGGCCGTGCTGAACCGAGCCATCTGCTCTGATAAATATATAAATAATCAGCTGCAGCTCATCAGAGCAGATTTGGGCTCAGCGCAATATGGCCTCAATGTGGCCTCCTGTCAAATTATGAACTCTGCATTGCACATTTTAAGCTCCTGACACTGGCAGACTGTTAGTATAAGAAACTGTAGGCAAAGTCAGGGAAATGTATTTAATAATGAAAGTTTTACAACTCTGTGTTTCTGTAACCAATAACTTTTGCAGAGGAAGGCAGCCAAGTTCTCGGTTTTTTAACAACAATAAGACTATTTTTTATTAATTTCTCTCAAATCTAATCTTTAAAAAGCAGAATACAGAATATTGAACAGGATAGAATGCAATGTTTGCTTTGGTGCTGAATTTAATAAATATTATGCTAATAATCACATATGGAAGGAAGGAAGTCAATAGCAAACAGACAGTTCCTATAATATTACTGCAGCTATTATAATTCTGTTTTATACTATTTGAATATATCTGCTCCAAAAAATGGGCAAAATCTAATCCTAACACAATATTAATAAGTAATAATGTCTGGCATTCAAAAAACAAACAACAAAAATCAACTAGTCTTTTTTTAAATAAGATGCTGTGTAGGTTCGTGATACTCTGGTGGAAAATTGCCTTGGTAACCCCCACCAAAAAAAGGGTACACAAAATCACTACCAGATGTACATTCATGGGCCAGACTATGGCACCTTCACATCACAACCCACGAGCAAGATGCAGGTAATAGCAGGCAAGTGGAAAAGATTACACAAACTCGAGTGCAGCCATTGGCAGAACAGCCGACTATATCATAACTGTGATGTGTATACGTGCTATCAGACACGATTATCGAGAGAAATAATGACGTTAATAATAACACTGTAGACTTGAGTTAAATAGTCGTCAGTGTCACATCATTCGCTGTCTCTTGACCAGCTTCTACCACGCTCAGCAGAGCCAAATAATGCTAGGAGAGGCTAGTGAGTAGGCAAGGTCGGCCACTGGCTGCTTCCCAGGAGCTCGTTGTGCTCGGCCTCCAGGCCTGGTGAGTGCAAAAGTACCCAGTGTTTGGCTTTTGATAGGTTCTAACCATTGATCTGCAACTGGCTTCCAGCTCTAATGAATAATGAATGCCCATATTGTCATCCCACACAGATCGCATTTCACATGGAAACAGACTACACTGGTAATTAGACAGGACTTTGCTGGCCTGCAGCTTTCTATGCTGAACTTGCCAGGGATTGTGGTGTGGAGAGAGAGAGAGGTACTGCTGAGGTAAAATTTCAAGGGCATTTTATAAGTTTCGAACAGCATCTTCCATATTTTTCAATTCAGATATGAAATTTACATGCCGAACTATTTCTTTAACAGAAACTGTTAAGAGGAGAAGCCTGACAGAAGTCAGGACATGGGTCTCCTGTGTGGTGTTGGGTCTGGAGGAACAATAAGACGTCGGTCTCCATGCTCTATTTGACCCAGAAACTGAAAGAGGAAAGCTGTTAGACTGGTGACATCAGTGTTGATACAGACTACGGAAACTTGGAAAGCTGTCATGTTGCTGATGAACAAAGTGAAGTGAACAGTGATGGGTGAAGACCATGAGCAAAATGTGTGATCTCACAACCACAGCCTACAACTGAAGAACAGAACCTTTATTCCAAGCATTTTAGTTCCCAGTGCAGGATAACGAGTACGTATTTTACAGCCTCGTGTCACCAGATAAGAGCTAGAAAGTGTATCTGACATTAAAGTAGCTGTATGAGCAGCAATGGTTACACCTCTTAATTGTGTAAAAGAAATTTTCCTTTCAACAAAGCAGCAATATTTTTGTATTACACACCTAACACAATGTACAAATGTATATTAATCAGACCTTATTTTGCACTTCTGCTATCAGACCAACAAATATCCAAAAATTCCTATTGCTGAATTCTATTAATTTCCTTTTTCAATATTTATTTAAATACTTTTACAAAGCTTTGTTTGAGTTTTAGTCACAAGATAAAAACAACTTTACATTCCACAAAAAATAAGACTGCTCTGTAGTAGGCAGCCTGAACGTGGGCAGGTACCTGTACCAATCCAACTAGAAGGATAACTAGCAGAGCTAGTTCTTATACTCCATACCATTTCTGCTTTATCTGCAGAATCACAAGTTCTAATGAGAGGAACCAAAGTCCTTCCTCCTCAGGGGGCTCTACAAGATGCTGAGTTCCTAACTTCACTTTTCAAAATAAATAAGTAAACAAATAAAATTTTGCCATAATGTTGATTTTAAAAAAAATGGAAAATGCTTAAAATGAAACAGGAAGATTTAGCAGCTGCCTGAGATTTGTCCAAATTAAAGGAGAAGTGTCTATAAGATGCTCCTGAAAGGGTCTTATTTAGTCAGCATCATCATCAATACCAATTTATCAAAATATAGGACATGAAGGATGAAAATGGCTAATAATGAATGCTGTTACTTTTTTGCTGGTGTTGTTATTTACTTCCTCTGTTCTGCCATGAAAACAAAAAATGTTAATTCTAAAAAAACAAAAACAAATTTTGAACGTTTGATCTGAAATAAGATTTAAAAATCTAAAAAGAAACTTTCAGATTTGATCAGTATTTTCCACAGAATTAGCCACTTGCTAAATAAATGAGAAAATAAACAGGTGAATTCTTACAAAACAAACAAAAAAAGAAACAAACAAAACAGCCTTAAAATGTTTAACCATAAACAAATAGATGTTAAACCATCGACGTATATCTAGCGTATCCTTTAGAAGGCTATCACAAGAAACATGTTCATCTCTGAATGCTAATTAAAAATGACAATCAAATGCAAATAACACACATGTCAATATATCAAACTTGCAATCAGATGTCGTGCTTTACCAAATGATTTGATAGTATTTTAGCTACACGCTGAGAAAAACTGCAATATAACAAATGGCTGATAGCCTGCGCTAAAAAGCTGCGAATGGAGGTGTTATCAAACAAGTGTGAGTTCAAGACTCGCTAATGCCTAATTTCCTACACAAGGTTTTCACCCAGGCATTTAATACATAATCCTATTACCATCCAATATCATGAGTTTTTGGCTACCCTCTAAACACGGTCTTTTTCACTGGCCAGTGTGTTAGTGGGATAATGTCACTATCAATAAAATTAAGCCCGGACAAAGCACCCATCAAGTCGGAGGGTTTAGACACTTTCTCTTTCTACAGTTACTGGAAGTTGGTTTAACCCCAGACTCTGTGTACAAGAGGAACTGAGTCACTTCTGATTCAAGGATGTGTCTGTGTAGTCTTCAGTGTGACTGCATCAGGGCAGAAAGCCCTGTTCTCATGAAAAGCATAACAGTGGTAAGTTCACACCGAAGCGAACTAACAGACAGAAGCTGTTTCCACAAATGAAGTGACAAATAAAAACGAATTCATGTATATTTCTATGAAACGGCTCATGACTTTGTCATTAAGGCCCTTTTTAAGGAAAAAGGTTAGCAATAGTGGCTTACACTTAAGGAAAGCAAGCTTATGACTGGAAGCTGACTGGTTAAGTTGGCTTATACACGGCCTGTAATAATAACAACCCCCAACTACATGAGCGACGCTGTTCAATGGCCCACAAAAAAGGCATCGCCTGGATGTGACTGGTTATAACAGTTGTCAGATATTGTTAAAATATAGCACATATTTGTAACAATGAACACATTATATAGAGAAACTGACTAATGCCTCGGGGCTTCCTATTTCTCTCTGACCAGTCATCAGGATGAGCAAGCGTAAGCTATACCAGAAGCAAACCAATCAAGATAAAGATCTTGATTGCACCCAGAATGGATCATGGATACATTAACACAATAGTATCACAAAAAGAGACAACATGTGTGTGAAATACTGACATTTGCTTTCAGGTTAATGCAGTTATTCAGTTAGATTAAGTGAAAATCACAAAAAAAGACTTAGAATTTGCAAATCTAACCATCAAAAGAATCCCAGATACACTCCTTGTAGCGTTCTTAATCTGAAATAAACATTAACGTGTGCCGATTCGATTTTTATTTGCAACTTGAACTCAATTGGAATATTATTTCTAAATGCTGTTCCTCAAAGCTACCTGAATGTTGGACACGATATTGATCCGTGCCACTTATGTAACACAAGGTACTTAGTGGATCATGTTGTGTGAGTCAGCAAAAAAAGAAAAGTGTTCTCTTACCTGCCCCAGGTAAGTCAGCTGCAATCACTATTAACAACACCGTTACCACCAGAAGCGCAGCACGTTGGCTGTGGGTGTGCATGAGAGCTTTGGGCATCACCACCAAACACACAGTGGAGACTAAACCTGCCATGGTACGGTGGGTGTCGAGTCAAGGCATGTCATCCGGTTAAGGAGAGAAGATTCACTCCAAAAAGACAATCGCAGGTTAGGTTTTTGCGAGCGCCTTAGTTTGCTCTTCTTCACTTTAAGGCCCCTTATTCCATCACATGTCTTTGTAGTGGAGAAAAACTGTTGAAAAGAAGCAACAGTGAGACATTTAAGAACAGCCTGCTTGAGTATCACTGTGTTAACTTAAGAATCCCCCAGTAAGCTGAAGAACAAGTGAAAACTACTTAAATCATTTCAAACCTGCAATTTTAGGGTAACATTAATAACAGATATCATTGGATGATTGGAGCAACGCATTTTCTTTTATCCATGCCCTGGATCGTTGATAAAAAGTGAGTATTTCCCTTATTTATCCTGCAGTTTTCACACTCATGGCCAAATTGGTCGTGAAAACAGCGACTATTATCCCATCAAATAAACAAAACAAAGCAACTTACTCCATATAAGGGGAACAAATCTGTAAGGAGGTCAAAAAAGCAAAAGACGATCCAGCACAGACCTCATCCCTCGGATGTATGGCTGGCTTTAAGACGCTCTCACAGCGGGTCTTATCATGATACAGTAGTCTCTTGTCCTACATCCCGTCCCGTTACTTGCAAGCTTAATGGTCATGTGGCTTTTCATTTAGCTAGACAAAGCAGGTTCCATCCCTCGTTTGAGTCTGACAGGAAAACGCTAAACGCTGCCTAGCCAAAATAATTTGATGATATATCCCAAAGCTTGCGCTCAGTGCATACATAAAGCGATTTTTCCTTCTCAATTCGCCCCCTGCCATTCCTGTAAGCCAGCTCATAGCTGCGCACACAGACTTACCAAGAAAGGGAGCTCCAACTCTATCAGTTCCTTTGTGAGCGTGAGGAGAGGATATCCTTGGATGAAATGCTGTGTGGAGCTCTGTCATTAACGTCCTCGTGCCCACCTGCGTGCCTTTGAAGTTTTTGCAGTGTATACGTGGTGTGCACGAACTGGCGACTGGCTTTCATCTGACACTCTTTTGGTAACAGTTACCTTCTCTCGTCCCGAGGATTGGGATAGCCCCGCCCTCTGACAGATCTGATTAGTTTCTAATTTGCTAAGGCGTATTCCCATTGGTTCAGCCTCTTTTCTGTCACGGTGGCCTTTTAAACATTAGGTTGGTCTTCGTCAGGAGGCGTCTGCGGCTTCCACGGCAACCTCACGCATTGATGCACTCACCCCAAGGTATAGCTATTATATTTTTATTGGCTGTATAGAGTTGACCTTCTTCCGCTACTGAGTTCAAACGAAAAATATTCTATTACCCTAATATGTAATTATATGCAGATCAGTTAACATTACATTTACAAGCCTGAGTCTTATCTTTATGGTGGTGAGACTTTGAAGGATCAAACAATGAATTCGTTTGTTTCTGTTGCTATTTAACACATTTCTGAAAACAAGTTAATGCTCTATGTAAAGATAAAATAAATATCCTTCTGGCAAAGACGGGGCCCAGTGGTGCAGCGTGTAAACGTTGCCCATTGCAGAGTTTTGTGGTTGCAAATAAATGGAGGTGATTAGCATACCTGATCACGTCAGCGCAAGTTTCTAAGTGAACATCATGGCGAACACCGCCACCTGGTGATGGTGTTGTGTGTAGCCAGTGCTGCCGATGTTAAAGCAGTTTCTTTTTACTTATTTCTCTCTGACTCTTGCTGTGGTCAGTGGATGAAAATGTCGTGAAAAACCTAACGTGACGTAGTAGCATTATGGTGTTTTAATCTCCATAAAATGTATGCGTGTAGCTAATGAGCAAAATAAAGTAGTTTAAATGGTTAAAAGGTGAGACTTCATTGTTTTCAGAGAATACTAAGACCTACATTATACTACCACATTGATATAACAGCTGTAGCTTGTGTGCAGATTCAAAAATGTGTAAATTTATGATGACCTTACACATTATATGGTATAAAATGGGCTCTGCCTGAACCATTTACAACTGTGAAATAAAATAAGGCAATAAATAAAAAAATCTCTTTTATATGTTTTTTACAGACTGGAAGTTGGTTTCCAATTTTGTATATAGTGCATGACATGAAATGTTTCTTTCAAACTTGTGCATAAAATGTTGGTTTAATTGTAATACACAATAAGCCATGCCCAGACATTTTAATTAATTAATTCTAGATCACACACTGCAGTCAAACTGCACTTAATTCTGAGGTTTTGCAAGAGACAGTATGCTGGGTGCAAAGAATGAGCCTAACTCATGCACACACATATACCCCACAGTAGACAACAGGAGACCGATGCTGTGACTTAACAGTTTAATGTAAATCCAAGACAAAGTGTGATTACATTTCTACACATATACAATATGCATATGTGAGCATACAAATTCTCATTAATAACTCGATTCACCTCGGAGACCGAAAAAATGATCAAAAGTAACAGTGAATAACAAGCTATAACATAGTTCACCACAACGGGAGCCCCTTGTCACCCTACAGTTAGTAAAGAGGACAATTAAAATAACTATATTCTTCTATTTGACGAAGCTGTTTGTCTGTTAAAATCCTCCTGTAAAATTTACAATGCTATCATTAGTTTTTTCGAAGCCTAATATAAATTCACTCCATTTTTCTACAACGAAAATGATTAAGAGAAGCACACGACATCATAATGGTAACACAAGCGCTTAGTAGCAAGTACTCAACTTGTTAGGAGGTTTAATTAATCCTTTTTCTTATTGTCATTATTATATTTATTTAAACATTCTATAAAGCCAGTAAAATATCCATTCTCATAACATACTTAATATTAGGCTAAGGAACAGGGTATACATTGAACGCTACGTCAACAGATTGAAATAATGAGACATCACACCCCAATAAACCAAAGTAAATAAGAAAAGACAATAAACAGAGAAGTATACTAGGAAATACTGCAGCACACATTAGCTTCATCGACAAAGAATGAGATTTTACACCATTGATAAACCATACAGCAATGGACACAAAAGGGGGTCAGGGTTTGACGCGCTCTTAGGTCTTTAGAAAATGTTAACAAACTGAATTATCGCCTTCTTTGTGCGAGTAGTTATTTAAAACTACTATAACTTGATTATTATAATTTGATTATACCGAGGATCCCAAAAGGGACTGTGATCCTAAGATTAAGACAAACAAGGAAATCCATCTTTGAATGTAGTAGCTTTGGTCTACCAAGTATTCCGGTAAAATAACCCAAATGTTTAAAGTTCTTCAATGTGGACCCCAACATCTCATAAGATTGCAGATTGGGGTAATCGGCTGGTGCAGATCAAATGAATTTTAACTCAGTACGTAAAGAAATCACTTTTTTACGTTTCAATAACTTGACGCCAGTGTCAGTGACGGCATCAAACCTTGACCACCTTACCCTGAATTCCCCCAAAGAATAGCCAGCAAAAGGAGCAGATCCCCATAACAAATATATATTAAAAACCAAAAAATAAAACAAAACAACAACAAAAACATACAAAAGGGCTTCAAGAATGCTCGTGTAACTAGATTATGAATTTCCTGGTGACAGAATAGTTCATCAGCACGTGATTTATCCACCTAACACCTGTCCTTAAACTCCTTTGTACTTTGGGAAGCAGCTGTGACTTTGCCAAATGACGTACAAGCGTGTGATTTGACGTTGCAGGTTGCTTGTTCGCTTACTAAGCTTCGAGCCAGCTTGGAGGAGTTTGTTCGAAGAAGACTAATGTAGCACTGCGTGCGCCGCGCTCGCAGGAATGTTTCTCAGTGTTTCCAAAGCTCCGGGACGACGAGTATGTGAGATGACACCGTGGGCAAAAGTGGAAGTTTGAGTGTATCTCAGGAGAATGCCAGGCTTCATAAAGAGAGAGAGAAAGATGCTGCCTTATGTTTTCTCTAATTTAAACGTCACCTTAAAGCTTTGGAGGTATTATTGGTTATTTGGAAGGCAGTACTTAAGAATAAAGTTGTTGCTGGGAAGGCTACACTCACCACAGCAACAGAAAACATTTTTATACTCTACTTAAGCACATTTTGGTAATTGTAAGGTCACTCGATCTACATTAATGCTCATATTCTTATTCCCCTCTTTTTTCATAGAAAACACAAAACATTGGTTAAGTGAAACTGAACGATAGACAAATGTTTCGTACACATCAAGTTATTTTTCACCGTGTTTGTTTGATTTGAGAAAATAGCGATTATTCAATATCCCCAACTCGCGATACCGGTAACTTTACATAATTAGTCTCATGTGGGAGCTCGCTGGAGAACAAATGTTTAGTTATTGCATCATGCATGGCCACAAATGGTGTCGAAATGAAACTAATGGTCACCCACGGAGAAAGATCTAAAGCCATTCCTGCCATTGCCTTTCACTCACAGGTCACATATTACATTCATTTTGTGCAGGTGACCACGCTTTTAAAGGTATACTTGGTATATTTTTGATTATTTCCATAATAATTAACGGGCCATTCTCCTCAATGGCAACCTTTAAAATTAATTTTCTTACACTGCTAATAAAGCTACAACATCAACAACAGAAAAATTGATCATTTTAGACAATTATTGATTTAATCTAAACAGGGGCCAAATATGAGGAAAAATCAAAGTGAAACATTAAAAAAACAAAAGCTTTCAAACACATTGCAGCTCTTCTAATGGTTAAATGTCCAGAAACAAATAGCTGTGCTGTTTGCAAGAAGTATGCCAAATCCTCCCCGTGCATTCGTACGTTGTACACACATATACATTTCATGGTGGTGAAACAACATGTCCTCAAAAGCACTTGTAAAGCATTTAAAGATGAGACCAGAAGTTATTGCCTGTCTGCAATGCTGTGGAGGATTGCTTGTACTGTGCTGTGCTGTACATGATCGATCTGTAAAAGTCTTTGGTGGGACAAGCAAAAGAGTCAGAGTGTGTCAACATTAGCCCCATCCTGAAAAGAGTGGGGGAGTGGGGTCTGGACAGCAGTGTAGCGTGGGTAATGCCAAATTCCCTCAAAACAGTGGAATGTTTCAGTAGTTTGTGTCATAACAGAGGAGCTAAAAGACTTCCATGGAAAATCACTTCCCTTATGTGTGTGTGTGTGCGCTAAGGCCCCAATGACCCAGAGGAAATTAAGTAGGTAAAATAATATCAAATAAAAAGACAACGAACGACGTAACCAGCAACATACTATGTAATCACATCTTTAAGCGCCTGGACCCGAGGCTTGCATGCTGGAGCTGATGGGGAGGGGAGAGCTTTGAGGAAAGTACCGGGATAAAAGACCACTCTGGGGCCCATCGGGGGACCGCTGGATTTCAAACCTGGGTGTGGCATCCTCAAGACGAGCACGTATCGATAAGGGCCCCCAGTGGATCATCGTCAACTCAACACTTATCATCTTCAGCAGTGTTGCAACACTTTACACAGGTGCAACCACCTCAACAAAATACTAAATATCACTGTACATCAACCCCCAGGTTATAAAACAGAAATGAGCCTGACATATAATAAAAACACACACGCGCACGCACACGCTCTGATAAAACATCAACAAGAATTATTGCAACAATCTCTAAAAATAAACACATGTACTACAGCCATGTCAAAAAGTTCAAGATGATGTTGAAAAAAAATCACTTCAAATGCAAGTACTATGGCATACCATGAAGGAGAGGGGAAGGCTTTCACTAAATCACCAGCAGTTCTGATGCGCCCACGTTCGAGAGGACAAAGGAGATTCATTATTATTAGCTACAAGAAATTGAAATCTATTAAATCAAGCAGCAAACACACAAAGCGACAGCCCTATTGGTTCTCTAAGTGTTCGGGTATCCTGTCTGGCTGGCATGGCGGTGTCTGTGGTGAACCTGGTTCGAAGACAAATGGACAGCGATGACAAACCATCCACAATGTGCCCTTCCAGGTGTATGCTGTGACATTTCCCTTCTGTTCCCTTCAAAACATCCGTGAATCAACTTCCAATTATCTTTGCTGCAGAAACAAACAACAAGAGGAACAAATGAAAAGAACAAAAGAAGGATTAATGTCCGAATGTTACGCCATTCGGACATGTTGTTACGGCTTGGACTCAGTGTTTACTATCAACCTGCTCTTTGCCAACTTGCTCCTATTTTAGTCCCATTTAAAATCGAGAGTTTCGCCCCGCCCTCCACGGTCCCCTGCTAAACTGACCCTATGCTTTCAACCAGCCCCTTAACTCATGCCTACACTGTACCTCTCTCAACAACCCTCAACACGCTGTCTCTTTGCTGCAGCCAGGCCATCTAAAGCCTTACAGAATCACCCTCGTGGCAACAATCACTTTCCGTCAGGCCCTTCGCTCGGACTAGCTCTTAACCTGCCTCTGCTGAGTCTCAAACATTATACTGTAACTCATTCCTTGTACACGAAAACTCAGCCGATATCGTTGCTCTGCGATCACGACACGCGTTTCCCTCGCGTGGTTCAAAAGAAACAAAATCCTAACTAAAGCCACATTTTGGGTGCCACCGTGATAGAGGTTTACAGCTACAGCTATACTGTACATTTTCACATTTACATTAATATCCACAGCAAACGTAGCAAGAATTTATCTACGACTTTGGTAAGTACCCCAGGCAAGTTATCTCATGCACACATAATAAAAAAGCTCGGCGTGATAAAACCTCTGACATTAATCTTCGTCATCTACGGTACGCTGTCATTAAGGACAAGAAACAGCAAGGGCTGAGCCTACACCTGGAAGAGAGCTACAACCGCCCCGATTAGGATGTCAAATCAGGGAAACGTGTGTCTCTAAGTATAGCTATAGTCTCTTGTGGCTTTCAGGATCCAAGCCAAGTAAACTGTGTCATTATATCTGTAAGGCACTACGAGGAAACAATGGTCAAAACCTAAAGACTGAAGAGGGTTTTGAGGAGGTGGACTACACACGCATGGCTGACAGTAGCACACACAGACAATCACGTTGCACATGCCTATGTTATTATAACCACTTTGTGCAATCACATTTAAAAAAAAAAGGAACAAATTCATCTATTGGTATCCGGGGAAAACAAAAAACGTATTAAAAAAATGGTGCAGACTGCTACATTCTAAGAACGGGGCCCAGCTAAGACACCTAAAATTGAAGTATTATCATAAAGGTGAAACAGAAAGGAAAAATATCTATAAATACACTAAAAAGTTTGTTGTCTTCTCTTGGTTATATTTCCAGAAGCCTCCTCTGCTGGAGGAGGTGGCGTGGGAGGAGTTGCCTTTCTATTCTCCCCACACCACGAGTGATTTGGAAATACTGAGACAGTTCAAGGCCATCAATATTTTTTTTCTTTGAAGAGCAGCAGGTTTCCGTATTCCACCTTTTCCCAGATTTCTCGGGATTTCTCCAGTCAGTAACCCCTGTTCGACAGTCACTTCCCAAATGTAAGGGGGAAATAAAAAAGCAAAAAAAACAAACCAGAAAACATCCGCTGCCTCAAAAGGCCTTCTCCACGCTTCCCTGTAAAACGAATGAGACTTATTAAAGTAAAGAATAGGCAAATGAAAGCAGAAACTGGCCCTTTCAAGGAAAAAAAAAAGAAAACAAAATTTCTTGAACTGAATCCCTCGAAAATTCAACTCCAAACTTTTCCTTCTAGAAAGGCTGTGAATCATATTTTTTTCTTTTGCTCTCTGTCGTTATGTCTTCAAGTTATACATGACAGTTTCAGGAGGATTGCAAGTTCCTCTGTCTCTGTTTGCGTCTGAGGTCGAGGGGAAGATGTTGGGGATGTTGACGGGGCTCTTGTTGGGCTGAGGCTGAGGAAAGGAGCAGCAGCGCTGGGTCAGGCTCTCCAGTGTCAGTCAGTGTCTTCTCTAGAGGTAAGGGTACTGGTTCACCTTGGTGGGGCTCAGGGGGTATCCAGTGTAGACAGTGGAGGCGGGCGAGGCGCTGATGTAGGCCTGGTGAGCGAACTGGGCCTGGTACTGGCTGTGGTGCAGGGTGGGCGAGGGCAGCACACGGTGGCCCATGCTAACTGGAACCTGGTGGACGATGCTTGGTGGATAGCTTCCGTGCTGGACCGCGTGGCGTGCCGAGCTCTGTGACGCCACCAGGTGAGCCACAGTGCTGGTAGAACCCAGAGCAGCAGGAGCTGCGTAGGTGTAGAGATGGGGCTGGCTAGGGAGGTGCGTAGCAGCCAGATGTGGGTGAACGTTGCCTGTGTGAGAGGGGCTATTGTGATGGAAGGAGTACGGGGCTTGAGCGGCAATGTTAGGAGTGATGTAGGCCTGCTGGCGCCGATGTCCTCCGTTACGCTCGGCTACCATGTGCTGCTGGGCCTGAATGAGGGGATGACAGAGATTAAGTAGTGTCAGTGGGTGGATTTTCCCCTTTCTTTAGCCAAGCTAATCAGATATGAACCATATATGACCTTATAAGGTGCGAGTGATATTATTGTTATAGTAAATATAACAAGTTCCCAATAGTTGAACCCTCTCACTGTACCTGGCTGAGATTGAGAGGCTGCTGCTGGAGGGGGTGTGGCCCTGAGCGCTGCTGTCGGTAGGACCCGCCTCCAGTTACACCCCCGGCTATGTGATTATTGCCAGGCACCACTCCATTGGTGGATTTGAACTTGTAAGCTGAATTCTGATGGTTCATTGCATCTGCACAGGAAAGGATACAGATTTGCTGAATTGGAAAGGAGCAGCTATAAACACATAACAGATGATCTATCCAATGATTGAGGCCATGTTTTGCAAGAAATCTGTCATTTACCTGGCATCAGACGCTCACACTCATTCAGGACCTCACTGTTCTGGGTTTTGAGAGGGGGGATGATGATGGTGCGAGGGTTTCCATTGTTGTAGTTGTCCAGGATGGTGGTCTTTGTGTCATAGCTGTTGTTGTTAGGGGGTCTCGACTCAACCGTATAGGGACTGTTGTTGCTGGAGCAATAGGACTCTGGTGAATCATGGACCGTCACACAGCTGATGACATTCTTTCTCTGCTTAGAAGATGAGCTGGGAAAAATAGAAGCGAAGCAGAAAGAACACAGTTACTGGTAATGTTTTATCGATGCTGGTAATATATTTGAAGCTAATAACTGTTACTACATTCTAATGTTAATTGGATTTATTGACAAATAAATGTAAATGCCTTACTCCGAAGTTGGTTTGCAGGGTAAATTGAATTCCCTTCTGACTTCTTCACTTTTACTTAGTTTTAGTGTATAGCATATCACAAAATACATCAAAGAGATTAGCATTTGTTAACATGATAGAAAATTGGCTTCGAAATGCCAGGAAACACATCTCCATCCAGCTAACTTAAAGCAGATGTGTTCCATGTTTTTTGCTGTCTTTATCCTGGATGATCTAAGACTACAGCCCTTTGTGATGTGATTATTAGGGAAATTCATATTGCACGAGAAGCTCAGTAAAGATTCACAGTAACAACAAACGCTAACCTGTAAGTGTGCTAAACAGCACTGACCTATTGTTTTGTTTGTGGTCGTCTTCCTCGTCTGTGTCGCTGCTGATGGTGATGATGCTGACAGCAGGGCTGGGTGTGTCGGGGATGACGATCGTCTGTCTGGGGACGTTGTGCTGGTGCTGATGGTCTCGAGTGGTGCTGGAAGCCTGCTCTGTTTCACTAGCCCCCCACCCTCCACCCCCACACCCTTGCGTGGGCGGACAGTTAGAGGTCGAGCCATTCTGTAGCACAGCGCAACGCGGGGGCGTATTCTCCTTCACCCGCTTTGAGCGCTGTGGAGACAGCACCACTTGAGAGGATGAGACCTCGTTGGTTGACATGTTCCTTAAGGAAAGACAGAGATGAGAGAGTGAGTGGCTATAGAGGGCAAAACAAGCAGATGCTGGAGATGTGACCTTTGGTAACAATCGTTAGCTTCCAGTATGAAGATTTATAAAGATCTATGATGACCTGAGACTTTAGGTACCTGCCAGACATCTGGTGCTGTTTGTTCTTTTTGGAAGAGGAGTTGTTATTGGTTGAGGGCTTCCTCATAACATGTGCCACTCCCACATTGAGTGTCTGGTTGGATGGGAGGGTGACGTGGCCAGCCAGCAAGGCTGGCTGCTGCATGATGGGATTATAATGGCTGCCATGTGGGTGGGAATTCCTGTAATTTAAAATACAATTTTATGTTACCACAACGTTAAAAACAATAAGGAATCTTCAGGTAAAGCATCCTAGCAATGTACGAAATACTAAAGCAAACAAACGAACACATCAATCAGTCAAATCTGACATTTCCAGGGGATAAGAAAGACTGGATAAGTACTTCCTAATTAAGCCAGCAGGTGGCAGCAGTAAACTTTTCTAGAGGAGGAGGAAAGGGGATAAATGAGAGAGAGAGAGCAAGGAGGGAGGGCAGAGGAGCTGACACCAGCAGCTGTGGAGCGATAGCTCTGCAGAGGAAGTGCGACACTTTCCCAATCGTCTCTCTGAGGACAACAGAGCTGCCACTGGACAGGAAGGGAGGGCGACACAGGGAGGGGGTTGTCTTGTCACAGATGGACAGCTTAGAATGAATCTGAGCATACATGGCTGCAGCAGCCATCCACACAGACACGTTATATACCTGCATCCCCCTTATCTCCCTTGGGTTGCATTCTCCCATCTATCCATCCATTTATCAAGTCATCACAGTGACAGGCTATACTTGATAAGATTTCGCTACATGCATATATATGCCATCTCCCTGAGGTAAATCTGCTCTTATAAAATTGAAGATAGAAGACTTGTCACACAAGTACAGGCTTCCTCATGAATTGGTCTCATGCATATTTTCATAACATATTTGGACTGATTTAAGCCGTAAACGACTACTTGTTCTTAAAGCCTATATACACTATTTCTTTTTTTTTTTATCTGTCCTGTCAATATCCGTAAATTGAGCTACAGACAGTGGGGATGAGTGCTTTGATTTGAAAGTGTCAGCTTATTACATTTGTTTTTAGTTCAATAGAATCCTTGAGAAAAAATGTAGGTTAAAAAGTGTTGACCTCAATATTCATTGTCCTGCAAAATCAAAGCAATAAAAGCTAAAGCAAACAAAAAACACTGTTCTTCACCTCCAGTTGGCGAGGGTCTGTGTGCTGCTCATGGAGTCAGGGATGACAGTGGCGTGTTGGACTGAGGTGTGCGTGAGCTGCTGCCAGGCTGGAGGCAGCAGGATCTGCTGGGTGCCGCTCGGCCAGGCCTGCTGAAGAAGGAGAGAAAAATGAGTTGGAGGGTAAACAAAGATTTAAAGGTCAGGAAAAAGGGGAGAAAGAAAAACAGTCAGCTGCCACGTAACGACATGTCCAAGTCATTATTTATTTATTTATTTTTAATTTTAGGAATCATGTCACAGGACAGGAAGTCCCGCTTTTTGTTTACATTGTATGGATTTAAATGCTCGTTCACACAACATTTTAAGCATAAGAACAAAGGATACTCGTTGTACTTGGCGATTAGTTTGAGCCTGTCGTGATAAATGACAGCGTCTTTTCAAAAGTGCGTAACAGATGGTTTAAACTGGCTCATAGGCACATTGAATGTGAACTCTGCGAGCCTCAAGGAGACATCCATCGACAAAAGAGATAAGACCAGGACTTAATAAAAATGTACAGCAGCTCCTTTGTTTGTGTGCCCGTGTATGACGGAGTAAGTGTATGCATACATGCGTCTTTATGGTTTTAGTGTGATTATGTCTTTGACTTGACCAATGTTCTAATTAAAGTCCTAGAATCTATTCAAGCTGCTCTGAAAGAGGCTACTTTGTATTTCTGATGCAGAACGAGAGGACTATCAGGCAAGCTACGCTCCGAGATGTGCCAAGATGAGTATGTGCGCCTGCATGCCTGAACACGTTTGTGTGTTACTGTGTGTGTAAGCCTAATAGTTTAATGCAGTTCTATTGATTAGCACTTTAATGTCAGGGCTAATGAATTGTTCCTTTAATACCATTTGCACATCTATTTACAACGGCATCACTATGTGCTGCAGCACACACACACACACACACACACACACACACACACACACACACACACACACACACACATTTAACTAGGGAAAGACGGAGAGAAGAGAAAGAGAACAAGAGGCACAAATCCACACGCAAAGCATATGACGACTGTATTTTTACCTTTATCTTCATTTTCTCATCAACATTTGCTTTGATCTGGTTGTTTCTGTCATATTTTAACACAAAATAGCTGTTCTGTTTTGAAGTGTGGTTGCAGTTGAATTGTTTTCATCTGAGGCAGGTTGCAAAGTCCAGTGCTGCAGGGGGGCATCTGCAGGCTAGCAGAGCTGCCTGGTCTGTGTACCGATGACTGACATCTCTAATGGAACATTCTGGAGCTGGAGATGGTCTTTACATCTAAGACCACATCCAAGGTCTTTTATCAACATGCCATTAAGAGGCTTCTAATACATCCATCCATCTCCCGCTCCTCCTCCTCTCTCTATCTCCATTCCTGGTACTCTATATCCCTCTCTCACTAGGCGTCTGCGTTGTGTAACCAGCCTGTCTGCCCTGAAATGGTAACCCAGTTAAGAGACCATTTTCTTTCAACTCAAGGCCTACCATCGCTATCAGTGGCCCAAACGCCTCCCACCTCAACCTACACTCCCTGGGTGAAAACCCTTTGTCACCTCAGGGCTTTCAGAGCCCCAGCTCTTACTCCCAATTGTTTCCACATTTTCTGCATTCCTGCTCCAGATAAAGGTCCTGCTGGTTTTCCTGCCTCCCTGCTTGGAGCCTCCTTCACTCTGGTCTCTCTGTCTGCACACATAGGTGCTTGGGGGCTAAACTTGCAAGGGTGCGATGTTGGCAAAGGGTCCACGGATGACATTAAAACGTAGGCGGATAAAGTCATAGGTAGGTGGGAGAACGCACGCAAGAGGCAAAGAAACGACTCCGCTAAGCCTCGGAGACCCCCCACAGTAAAGGAATAAACACAGAGAAAAACACACACCACACACCCAGTTATTAGGTGTGCTGTTTGCTGGCCTATATAAAACATCTGCTTGCGTTAACTATTGCCTGTCTTTGTTTAACATGTGTGCGCACAGAGGGTATATTGAACACCTGCAGAACACGGCTGCAATGTGCAAGCCACACGTGATACGATAATTAATATAACTGACATTATCCTTACTGTGACATAAGTCGTGTCTCTCACGTTTTTGTTATTATTTTATATATCCACGATACCCATTCTTGCGATGCTGTGAGTCCTCTGGTCATGCAAAGCCTGATCCAAGCTTACCCTGACCTCCGAGGATCCTCTGAGGCCTGTAATTTGGAGCGCCTGACTTGGAAGCAGCCGTGGAGCTAATCACCATTTGGTATCTGACAGATTAACCCACCATAGAAAACACAGGCATGTGCACACACATACACACCGCTTTGCTGCCTGCTTGCCTGCCTGCTGCATGATTAACTGGAGATAAGGGAGTGCTTCAAACTCCCTGGATTCTCAGGGATATTTAAAGCCTTCATGGAAATTTCCATAGGGAAAGAGGTGGCGTGGCAATGGAAGCGGTCTACTGTCTGTGTGCAGAGAGTGATGCACAGTTATTCTGCTACTTGCAACAACTGTATATTAACAGCTAAAGCTCCAGCCCCACCGTGGAGGCTCTGGTAAAGGCCTTCTCTGTGTGAAGGGCTCCTGCCTTTGAGTGCATCAGACCGTAGCAGCCTCAGCCTCCAGGAGAGCAGGGGCAGATGAAGAGAGGAGAGAGAGAAGAGAGGAAGTGAGCGAAAGAGAGAGAGGGAGAGAGCGAGCAAGGCACAGGAAAGCTCGCCTGAATGCACTCAGGAAAAACAGCTGCCAGCAGGGGCAGGGTCAAGAACATCAAGTGATTTCCATCCTCCATCGATAGATACTATTCTTAGTGAAGGCTTATTAAAAAGGAAAGCAGAGGGCTTTGTTTGAATGTGAACAGTTCAAAGTTCATAAATGTCCCTGACAGGCACTCTCTCTGTTAAGATTCAAACTCTATTAGTTCGTTTTCTGCGATACTTAAAAGTGCCTACCTGTGTAAGGAGGCCAGGTTGAATCTGCAGAGGCTGGGCACCAGGGGCCTGCGTCACTATGGGAACAGCATTCTCCATCCGCACGGAGTAACTGGTGTGCTTGGAAGGGGATGCCTGCAGCCCTGTGCATAAATAAAGCAAAAGCATGGAGGATGTCAACAAACAAGAAAATCTGTCACCTATAAATAATGTTGCTACAGTATTTTCAAAATAAATTCCAAAAGATCAAATGTGGTATACATGCTCACAGTGTGCCTGACAAGTATGCGTTCTGTTCAGTTTGATATAGGAAAAACTAAAAAAGCAGCAGTTATGGAAAAGAATAAAAATAATTCTATTAAATTTGCGCAAATGATTAATTGCCTCTAGTTATCAGTGAATCACAGTTTGAATGCTATGACTGACACTGCCTGTGTGCTGAAAAACAAAAAGACAAGCAAGTAAAAGAAGACTGTTTGTGCAGTGAAACACTGTCTCTGACCAGAAATCGGATTTTTTTGAATTTATGCAATTTATGGACTGCAAGACCTCCTCACCTTGGAATCCAGGTGGGCAGACTATGAGCGCCTGCTGGAAGGGGTCAGGCCGGGCAGCGCAGAGCTGAGGAGCCCCAGGCTGCAGGGGCATGCTCCTCTGGGCCACGGCTGCCATGGAGGCAGCGGAGGGCTGGTAGAGTGTAGATTGGTAGTTTAGTATGGAGACATCAGGACTTGAAAAGGAAAGGGTGGCATTGTTGGTGGAGGAGGGAGCCAGGTTGGTGGCCTAAAGGAATGATTGGACCAAAATAAAAATCATGAAAGTGGAGGTACTAATGGGAGTGACAGGGAAGAAAGGATGAGCTCCAAGGATAGAAAGGCTAAATGAAAAGGAACAATGGAAACAAAATAACTGAAACATTAAAATGCAAACAACAACCAGCTCAAAAGGAGACAGACAGGGAGCCACAGATGAAAGAATGAGAAAATTGGGTGTATGATTTAAACATGCCTTAAAATATTCAGACTGTTGATTTGATTAATTAGAGGGAAAGAAAGAATGTGAGCAGAGGTGCAATCAGTTCCAAGAATAATCAACCATCAATGAACAAAATGTCACCAGAGCAGAGAATGATCAGCGCACGGACCCCGACGAGGCTGGACAGGAAATCCACTCTGACAGTACACTTCATTTTTTGATGCTTTGCATGTCCCAGTTTGCCATAAGCGTGAACCACACGGCAGCATGAACGTCTCTCTTTGCTTAAATTGTGAGTGTTTAAGTCATAAAGACATAAAGCCAGTTTAAATGCAAATGATACAGACTAATAATAGGCCAATATAATACGCTGCAGCCAAATTTGACATTTCATATCACGGCTTCACTATCTACCCTCCAAATCAATTATGCATGACAGAAGCAATATTTAACAGCCAACAGTCATTGTATAATTACGTAAGCTTAGGTAACTCCAGCATGTCTTGACCATTAATAAGGCATGTGGATTACGAAGACTGCCTGGGAACATCCTGGATACAAACAAATGCTTTTAAGAGACACCATTTGCTCAGCTTGTAAGCAGTATATGCTCCACAAGACACGTCTAATTTTAGCCCTTCATTAGGTGTATGTCGGGATGGAGGGAAATACAAAGACGGTGCTTTAAGTTTTAATTTGCTCTCTTTAGCGTCTTTGATGAACACCAGGAGAGAGAACAGAATCAATATGGCACTGTGGCATTCATCATAAACAAGCAAAATACAGCCCAGATGCATTCTAGTCTTGCAACTGAATCAAGCTGAATAAATCACTAACTTAACTATGTCCATACGCCCTCAGAGCCAGGCGCAGAAAAGACAAGCTGAGGGAATGTTAATTCATTTAAATCACAGCAAGATTGGGTTTTTGTCGCATTCCACTCAGTGTGAGCTGGCTCGATATGGTTGGTGATAAAGAACTCTGTTTACTAAAGAGAGGGTTGGGGGGGGAGCAAGAGTTGTAACTAAGCACAATCTGGAAAACCTTGCAACCAGACGCTTGGTGATTCCGGCAGAAGCCAGAAGTCAGCAGTTTCGATTCACAGACCATACGCGAGCGAAGCGGTAAAGCACCACAGGCTCAACCCGGGGAAATGGAAGGAAAGAAGAGGAGACAGAGGAGGACAGGAGTGAGAGGGGAAAGAGAGAGGAAGCCTGGTAAAGGGATTCTTAAGGCCTGAAAGCCCCAGAATGCAAGGCAAGCAGGAAGTGTGGCTTGTCATGTGTGTAATCAGCACTTTGTGACAATCCCACAGGACCTGGGGCACAGACAAAATGCAGGCAAACAGATATGCATGCACCAAAGCAGCAAACATGGATAAGTACAGAAAAACAGGAAGAACAGACATAAAAAAATAGAACAAAGGCGCAAACAGCTGCGTTTCTAAGATGTCAATATTCAGCTCAACAGCCCTGTTTGATAGTGACCGTTTGATATTTTTGGCTCTGCATTAATTATTGATTGGGGCACTTACTCTGCATGCTCCATTCTATGTTCTATGCTTTTATTTTGAAGGTCCCGTACTGGGACCTATCACGCAAATACAATAAACTACAGCTTCGGTTATTTACTGATTTGTATCTACATAGTAGGAGAGTGACAGTGGTTTTCTTTTGGCTCACTCTTACCTGGCTGTGCACAGTGTTCAGCTGGTTGTTGAAGGTCATAGTGAGGTTGGTGGAGGTGCTGGGGGCCACATGGGTGATAAAGGGTGTCTTGCTCTGGTTGACTGTGTCGTACATGTTGACGCGACGCTTACAGATCTCCATATTTTGGAAGCACGACTTCACACTGCGCGGACAGAGAGAGTGAGGGAGACAGACGAGGCATGAGCACTGTGTCTGATGACAGTGGCAGATGTTCAAAATGATAATTCTATAAACAACAACAACAGGGCTTGTTGGGCTCGTACTGTGTGCTGTGCGGGAAATCAAGGAGATGAGACATAGTGACAAAAGGGTGGTTGAGTGTTTCGACCGGGGTGATCCTCTTGTCTGCATCGATGGTCAGCATCTTGGTTAACAAGTCGATGAACTCCCTCCTGTCGGCCTTCTCTGCCAGCATGTCGCTCCCCTCCAGATCTGACGTCATGTTTACCTGGAGGCACAAAGCAAACCGAGCAGACATTTAGCATTTCAAACACTTCTCCATTTTCAAGGATCTAATGTGCTCGCAGATGACAGAAAAATCTCTCCCACAGCTTATTCCCATAGGGGAACCTATTAATACCCACAAGGCCTCATACGTTTGGGTGTCAGTTTGTGTGTCGTGGAGTTTAGTGATAACCTTGCACCTTAGCGGCATTATAAACATTTGTACTGGTATTCATAGCAGGACTTGAAATATCCCCAGGCTGGCGCCTTCTCTGAGATTTTTATCTATTCCTGAGATGTGAAAACAAACAAAAAAACACGGACCAAATAAACACTGGCGATGGGTAACCAGTAAAGAGGCCTTTCACACAGGACACCGTTTTGCGAATAGATCTGAAAAAGCTGACGTGGGACAACTTAACCTAAATACGGTCTGAGGGGAGTCTGAGAATCTGCCTCGGAACATCATGTTGCTTCATCTCTAATAAACATTGCGGCTTAGGTTGTGGATAAATACTGGGCAAAGCAGCGGATTCCCGCTTTAATGAAAAGCTACATGGTCAGCAGAATTCGATTTTTTTGAAGCGGTGAACCAGTGCTGATGTTTAGCTCTACTTCTGGGTTGTCACGTAAGGTGAGGAATAAACGGAGAGCAAAGCAAGGTCGTGATATATAGCAAGTCTGATCTTAGGCAAAGAAGGAGGACAAAGACAGGCAAGCCCTGTTTGCTGTGACTGCCCGTGCAGTGGTAGTCGGCCTGTTTTTCATAAAGATGCAACGTTTATCTGTAGGCCTGCTCTAAGGGCTATCAGATGTGCTGCCAGTCAACACCGCTAATCTGATTCAATTCTTTTTCTCTATGCAGCTTATTCAGGTTCTGTAACCAGTCCTCTCTGCTTGCCATCTCCACTGACTGTGATAAAGGAGTAATCTGCAGAATGAGGTGAGAAATAATCACGCCGTCCTCCGCTCGTGGAATAGATGACTTTGGGGAAATGTATATAGTTTGGTGGCACAATAATCAAACTGGATAAGAAGAAGCATTTTTTTTCACCACCCGGTGAATTAAGATATGTGAATTTATTAGATAGAAAAGATACCGGTATAATTTGTTGACTTTCCATAACAATGAAAATGAAAACTTATAAAAAGAATGAAAAAAAAGGCGGGGCTTCATCTAACGTGGTCGGCATTGCACGTCAGTGGTTGTTAATGGAAACACATCTGTGCCGTGGAAGCTCTGACATGACTCCGGAGTGAGGGCAGGGATGGCAGATGTCAACCACTGCCTCAGGAAATGTGGAGCAAGGCATCCTGCTGTATGCGGGCCTGCCATCTACACAGCCATAATGTGTAGTTTCATCTTTAACTACTAGGTTGAGTGGTTGAGGAAAGGATATGTATTAAAATATAATAAAGATTAGATGAAGACCACGTTCCTCTTCCTTCTGTGCAGCTTGACTTGCACCAGTAGAGATACTGAAGGACTGCAGATCAAAATGAATCCATTTACAAGTACTTTTGGCCTTCCTTCCATCTACATCAGCCCCCTTGTGGGGTCCTGCATCTGTTGTAAGTTGGTGTCTGATTTACTCAAATTAGATATACTTGTGACTAAACCCTCCGCACATTTCCCACGACTGAAAGGAGGTTCATTATCTCTTTTTGGCACCCAGCCCCTCTGTCTTGCGAGGCCTTCAGCTATATCATCCATTATACACGCAGAGGCAGATGTCCACAATGCTGAGTTGTTTATATGGTCAGGACAGTGAGAGGTGGCAAAATAGGCAGTTTTCTCCCACATTAAGCCGCACAGCTCTGCTGTATCGCTGTGTTTATGTTGTAGACGACAGGACACAGAGCTTGAAGCGCAGAAGACAGAGATGACCCAGGGGATATCATACCAGTGCAGGTTGGTTTCATTAAACTCTGTGTTGCACGTGTGTTTGTGTGTATGGGGCAACTGTAAACTCTCAGGAAGCGATACTATCATGCCCCAGCCGACAGCACGTTATTCCAGACAGGCCTGACAGCGGCCCTGGGCACTAGTGGACAACCATAATTGTCTCCATCAGTTAAGCAGATACATGTGTTGCGTATCCATATGGGCAGATTCCAAAGGGCTGCTGGTTGGGAATGACCATAATTCAAAAGCAAATAAATAAATGAAAAATTCCTCATAACTCTCAGCTAGTCATTATCAGAGATATAATCAAGGCGCATGATGACGACAGAGTACTATGAGAGATTTGAAAGGCCTGGGAAAATCACTGTAATTTTTATCACCACTGCCATATCTGCCAGCAGAACCAGTATTTAGCCAAGTGAGGGTGAACACAACAACGCTCGCTATCAGCCACTGTCAGGCATGTCCTATCAAAATGTCATGGCTACATGTGAACTTTTCCACCACGGAGAGACAAATTCATGCTCAGTTACAGAGAGGCATTATATATAGCTGTCTCAATTTGCAGTGTTTTTCTTTATACATATCACACCTAGTTTAAACACTTCCCGAGGTTATGTAATCTCCTAAATAAACAAATTCCCACAGGTAACACGCAGAGCTGCACGGGAAGACAAGATTCATGCAGAAACAACATGGCGTGGGACCCACTGAGCCAGGCTGAAAAACTAGTCGGAGGTCCAGGAATAACGTGTGCATGTATCTTAGTTGGTTTATCTTAGTCCCTCGCCCTCTACATGCTTACGTGTACAGCAGATGCACAAAGTGGAAACACAGCCACAACGCTACACTCACTGCAGCTTAAATAAGAAAGCAAACTGTACACATTGAGCCTGCTAACCAGCCACGCCACATGTTCAGTTCAAATGTCTGTCTGTAAGTTATTAAATAGTGGTTACACAAAATGAAGAGCAGAGGCAGAGTTTGGGATGGGGTTCATTGAGCAGCTGCTTTCATTTCACTCAGTCAAATTCTATATAGAAGCGGAGCTACACTGCAGCTGGAGATCAGACCTTGGCCAGATAAATATTTTAAGGGATTTCAAATATTTGATAGATAATTCTCAGGATGTGATGGATCAAACTGGCCCGGGACCTGAGCACCCCCATCAAAGAAGCCTCAAACACGAGACAGGTGGATACGATTGTAGCAAAAGACAAAGCAAAAGCAAATAGTACATCTACTGCGTGATTTGTGGGAAGGAAGACGTCGCGCTTTGTGATACTGAGACAGCATACCTGCGCCATATCATCCAAACAATTGAAGATGTACTTGCGAGCCTCCTTGGATTTGATCCCTGTTTCACCCTCATGGTCCTCTGGAGTCTGCAGGAGACAAGAAGCAGATGTTCTTCTCAAATCCCATCACACTTCCCCTCTGGAAACACACTATTTACATTTGGCTCATTATAGTCTCTTGTTGTTGATGTGTGGCAGGGCTCGGCTTACCCTCTGAGTAACCCTGGGGTAGCACACAAATACTTATCTAACAGCCGAGAAATAAGATGGCGCTGAGTGTGTATACAATATATGACACAAACACAGAGACGGTGTATATTCCACTGGTGTGCATGTGTACCGACGTGTACATACAAACACCTGACTTCATGAAAATGTGCAGAAAGCAAACAACGTGTGCTCTTTTTGTTTAAAAGGTTAGAAACCTCGACACTAAACACACATTTTTTTTAAAAAATCACAGTCAGCTAAGCAGAGCAGCTGCTGCTACATGGAAAAACACGCCATGGTCAAATTAAAGATGTGCAGTCGCTCCTCATGGCGGAGAAAAAAGAAGCCTTGACGTTTGATTTTTCCACATGCCAAAGACACCAGAAAATCACGAGGAGCTAAAGCTGTGATGTCATGTCGAGTGCGAGTTTCTACTCCATGTTTGTATCTTCCCTACAATGCTCCTGTCAGCTCTTATTGTTATGAACTTAAAACACACTTCTTTAAACTGACAATGATTGTTTGTTTTTTTTAACAAGCTTTGTACGCCCATAGATCATAACAGCTTTTCCGAGAAGACTTCTTACATTCCCACATGCAGCAGAAACTTGGAAAAACTTCTACCTGGCAGCAGTCTGACCTGGCAACATGCACACTAACTCACTATGTATGTTCATTAAATGGCCAGTCCTAGCGAACAGTTGTTGTGAATCGCTGCTGTAAGCCACCGGGACCCTTTTTTTAAATAATAACAAATGCATTCAGCTGAAAAATATTAATCTGAGGTACAAGAACAGGCAGCGTAAAAATATCAACAAACCCTGCAGAGATGTGTCAGCATTTGCAGGTCAGTACAGTAAAGAACTCTATGTGTGTGGCACATAGTTTAAATTAAGTTAATGAGGGTAAAAAAAAGTAAAGAGTGGAGCTCTTTATTGATTGGCCTACATTAAAGGACAATGGGAGCTGTTTAGAGCAGAAACCCTCCAAGCTACATTCATCAGACTGGCTTTTTATTTGCCAAATCCTCTCACGCAGATCTATTTTGCTCTTATTACCCTCTCACTGTGTTTATAGCTAACTACAGGGCTCGTGGTGTAACCAGAGTTTCTGGAATAATAACTACAGCTTGTACGTGTGTGTGCAAATGTACCTTTAGTCTCCAGAGAGGGTAGGTGGAGTCCGGATCTCTATTGAAGAACCTTGTGGTCTTTGTCCCTGCACTCAACAGGTACTCTGCAGGCAGACCTTGTGTCTGTGAGATGTACCTGATCTGCAAAACAGAGGAGGACAAAAAAAAGCACATTTTACAGTTTCACATAAGGACAGATGTTCTTTCGGCAGTTTGAAAATGGAGGCTGACTTTAACTACTCCAATAGAAGTATACATGGCAGCCAAACATGACCTCAGCTTAAGAGGCTAAGACTGATTTGAGACTTGTAAATGAGGCGGGGTAAGTTTTTGGTTTTGTGAGAAATCAGAAGAGCTTGTTGGAGATGGAGATGGAGCACAACTTGTTCAAGGTGTCCCCACTGTGCCTCATCTGAGCGATAGCGAGAGAGGAATGCGACAATGTCTTGCTTTGGAGCACAGGGGCTGCACTAATTGGACAAGTGGCTCTGTGGCATCTGTTCAGATAAACAGGGAGGCTGCGCAAGAATCATCAAGCGCTGTCAGGGGGATTTCAGGGAGACGCGTCCCACCTTCCCAAGCACATTCAGTCCACATTCATGAAGAGAGAGCACAGACACGCACAATTCTCATTCATGCACATGCAGAAATAACAGCATATTAATCTATGGGTGTATAAGCACTCAATGCACAATCATCAGCGGTTCATAAGTTCAAATCATACGTTACCTGATCGTACTCTGAGGCTCCGGGGTAGAGGGGCCATCCCAGGAAGAGCTCAGCTATCACACAGCCCAGGGACCACATGTCTATGGCCTCACAGAAAGGCAGACCCAAGATGATCTCTGGAGCTCTGTGGACAGAGAAAACATATCGCCCAGTCAGAGGTTAGGTTGTGACTTCGCTTAAACCAAATTTTAAAATCATGTGTAAAAGAAGAAGCTTGTGAGGATCTTTCTCTTCACATTTCATCTGAGAGCAGCAGACTCTAATATACACAGGTTAACGATTAAATACTCAACATTGCATATGTTGGAGGGAACATGAGGTAACAACTTGAAGGTCGATTTCCAAAACCGAAACCAAGTCCGGATTTATGCACGCAACCTACAGTTCCACACCAAGACGTTGAATTCAATGTCTGCAGGCTCTTTTGTTGTCTTAACATTGATCTCTCAGCACAGCCTTGAGATTTATTTTTCTAAAGTCAGCAGGGTGTCCCTTTTTTCATATCTCTTGTTTAAGCTCCTCCAAAGTAGCACCTTGCAGACACAAAACTGATTGATAACCGTGCACAAGCGCCACTCACTGAACCCCATCTCTGCTACTCAGACACTGAGGAGCAGTAGAGTAGTATTTTAGTTGAAGTTTCACAATCCAAAGTGAGAATTAGGCAACTATAGCATGAGCAATTAGATGAAAAACAGATGGATGGACGGACATGAACAATAAAACCAATATAAATAGTAACCAGACCAAGGAATTATTCAATTAAGTTACAGTACAGTTAAAAATGCCAGTAATTAATTTCCAAAGAGGCTTTTCCTGTTTGTAGGAAAACACAGAGAAAAAAGTAGGAATTCTAAAGGAGATAAATGCTATGATTTGATAAAAAGGAAGAAATATTGTTTTAGGTATTTGAGCACCACTGCAGTCCCAAACAATTCCCAAATTTCATTCAACACGTTTTATGTCCTGTCAGAAAGACTAATACACTTCTTGTGAGCTCACGTCTCTGATGGGGCTTAAAATAACCAAGAACACACTGTTTCTGCTCGCTAACAATCCAAAGCACTTTCAAGAGGTTCTCTGGCTGTCATCACCATGCAGGTTGGGGGATGGGGTGGTGGGGAGTGTCTCTGGTCTAACATGTTATCTATTGGTAAGATGTAACCACTTAGCTCCGAATAACAAATTTAAGCTGAAATAGGAAAATTTAAATTCATTCATTAACAGCACATTAACAGCTCACACACACAGTTCACAGGAGCTCGAGGCGGATCCTGGAAAGTTTCAAATCCATACTGATGATTGCTGTGACCATGGTAACTAGCCTGCCCTCAGAGATTTTTGGTCACGGAGAGTAAAATGAGGGGGTCTGGCCTTGGGCCCGCTGGAAGTGAACAAACCAGGGAAACAGAGAATGCGGAAAACAGCACGGGGTACGTTATAGGACTTCATAGAACGGTAGGGGGCCAATGGGCGAGTGGTCTGAGGGCAGCCAGGGGGTTTGGAAGAGAATGAATGAGCATACCTCGCATACTTAAAAGCAAATTTCCAACTGTAGCCCCCCTGCTCCCTATTCATTGCTCGCTGATGAGGGGTGAAATGAAAAGAGGGCACAGGCGATTCATTGTACACTCAGATACGGCTAATGTATAGAGGCAGAAGGCACCACAGGGACAGACAATGAGATACTGCAGCAAATAGGAGCAAGAGGAAGACAGAGTTCCACAGAGGCACAGGCAAAAATGAAGCAAAAGGGGAGGCGGCGCTTTGCTCAGTGAAGAACTCCTGTCACAGACAGTGGTTATTGGGGTCTTAAGGGCAGCAGTGGAACAGACACCAAGACAACACTCTAGTAACAGTATCTTAGGGCAGCATTACACATAGGGTTGCCAACCGTCCCTTAAAATACGGAATCGTCCCGTATTTCGAAACAAAAGTACACGTCCCGTATTGAGCTAATAAGGGACGCACTTTGTCCCGTAATACAGTGAGAATCAAAAGTAGTCTATAAATGTTTATGGAATTAACACTTTGTTTGAAAACATAATTCCCAGCCCCTCTCCTGCTTTGTGACCAATGAGCTGACAGCACACTTATGACAATTCGAGTATGACAATTCAGATTACCACTCATCTCATTGGTCGAGGAAAGGTCGCTTGCGGAGAAAATACCGGAAGACAACAGATGACCACAACAACAAGCATGGTCAACAGGGGAACAAACGCCGACTCTGCGGTGCAAGTCTCGGATGACAGTACACCTAAAGCTGGGCAGGCACTGCGATTTTTTCAGTCACGTTATTCAGCTCCTGCTCAAACTGCACGATTGACTCACAGGGGTTAGAAGTTCATAGGTCACGATGCAGGGTCTCACACTATACGACCCGATGCTCTGATGCGACCTGAGTGCTCACACTGTGCCTCCATAAAATGAAGGTTATAACAGAAAATCTGTCGCTCGCTCTCTCTGTCTTTCACTCACACAGACACACCACTACCATCAACTTTGCTAAATTGCTAATGAAAAACATGATCAGGCAGCTGTGATTGAGCAGCAATGTAAATCCAACTATTTTCACGGTTGTTGTGGTCGTGATAATTTTGTGATGCCACATCGAAAAGGCTCGGATGAGCTTTCCAAAGTTCTACAAGTTGTGCCTCCATCGCTTGTGTCCAGATCACACGCTGCACAGCCGTGCTGCGCCGTCTTTTTCACCAACGTTTACGTTTGCGCGTGAGCAGTGTGAGCGCCTGTGGTGACACCCTCACGAGCGATTGATGATCGGGAGCTGGTCGTGAGGTGTTAATCGCTTCTCGTTACCCCACGTATACTACACGATGCACGATGAAGGCCAAAATCGGTCCGATCACTCAAAAATCGGCTCAAAATGGGCCTAAAACCGCACAGTGTAAGCCCAGCATTAGAGCAGCAATGTTTGTTCAGAGAAAGGGAAAAATGGGAAAAGGAAAACACCTGGCTGGAAAAAGTTAATATGGGCATGTGCAGCGCTATGTGGCCAGAAGTGTGATAATATAATTTATTTTGTGTAATAAACAACTGCAAGGATAGATGATTACAACAAATAGATGACTAATACATAAAAGTAATACATAGATGAATAATGATGATGAGTTAAGATGCGTAATCATGGGAACAAGCGGGTTTACAAACAGGAGCAGCTGATTAGCATTAAGCCAATTGTACTAAATGCACTAAATGTGCACTGTTACAAGAATGTTTTTCTTTCTATTGTTTTCTATTATTTTAAGTTAAGCAGGACAGAGTGCTTTTAAAGAAAGATTTACTTATATTCTCAAAAGTTAAGCATGACAGGCTTCTGTTTAAGAAGGAGACCTGTTTTACTGTGTTAATGTTGTCATTTTGAGCTAAAAAATAAATGGCTAAATGATCATTTGTTTCACATGTGTTCATATCACAAAGAATACACATCTACTTAAATCAAATTCAAGTGAAATGGTTAAAAAAATAATTTCACACACAAAAAAAGAGCTAGAAAATTCACCACACTGGGAAGGGTGAAGACAATTGGGTCGCCCGGCCCTGGCCACGAGGTGTCCCTTATTTATTTTTCAGGGAGTTGGCAACCCTAGGGAGGGGGACTAACAACTGCTGACATATATGTAAAAGCATTAGGGCTGCCACAAACGATTATTTTGATAGTCGACTAGTCACCGATTATTTATGTGATTAGTCGACTAATCAGATCATCATCCACTGGACATAAAACTACAGCTTATTGCACCAGCAGCATCTGCTCTTATATAACTATCATTAGCTTACAGCTTTAAGCTTTTAAGGTGCTAACTAAAAATAAAGACAAGATGATAGTTTATTCAATTTTAATGAAATTTGCAGATTGTTTCGGTAAAGTTTAATAAACTCCTTGCTATCTAAAATATAACAGGACACCGGAGTATATTCTCCAGCATCTCACACTTCTGATAATCAGCTGTCTGCTTGACGTTTATTCAGCTGTGTAAAAACTATAACTTTAATCTCAGCCAAACCGATTTACTCAGGAACAAATAAAATACTAAAAAAAAGCCAAACAATAACATTTTTAATTTATCTAAGTGACTCATATATATTTAACCTGAGTCGCGAAAGACGGCGGTGGGTTTGAAAACAATTTGCGGGGAGTCCGGTGTTCTCACGGCGCTAGTGACCTAGCCCCCCGGCTAGCTATCGAGCTAGTGGGTAACAGACGTCTCCGAAAACGTCGGAGCGCTTTTGAAAATATGTGGTGTCCTGATAAACTGAGCAGATATTTGAGGCTTACACAGCTACATTCTCGCCTGAAAATATGTTAAACGTTTATTTTGTGACCCAGAAAGAATAATAAGAGTAATATTAAAACTAACTAGCTACCGCCATTGTTGGAAACTAAGCTGGGCCGCGCTATGAATTCTGGGACACAGCTGCTTCTTCTTCTTCGGGGTTTAACGGCAGCTGGCATCCTTGTACATGCTGTGCTGCCATCTTCTGTTTCAGTCCGTTATTACACTCTTAAATCCTGCTATTATTCCTGCGTCTTTTGTGATCTTACAAAGCTTCAAACGACACGTCGACTATTAAATCAGTCGTCGACGATTTTGATAGTCGACGTAATCGTGACTAGTCAACAAATCGTGGCAGCCCTAAAAAGCATACACCGCTGGAGAGGGTGGCAAGGATACCCCAAAAAGTGTTAGAACTGACCTTTCTGCATCCCCTTTGGCCCCAGCAAAAACAAAAGCTTGTACAAACTCTGCAAGGAAATCAAAAGTGCCTCCTACTTTACAGCAAAGTTTCAAGTATGGGGCAGTTTTGAGTTTTCACATCAAATGACCTTAAAACTATATCATCGCAAAACTGTTTGACAAACACGGAACAAAAAACAGATGTTTGTCAAGAATTCCACTCTGTTTACATCCCAGCATCATCAGCTCTTAGCTTATCATGCTGTCAGCGCAGATGTCGATAATAGAAGCAGGCAGCGCTGTGACATTAATATTACCTGTGCATTTTTTTTCACAGCATAATGAAACCAACAAACAGGCAGTTCTGTGGTGCATTTGTCATCTAAATAGGATTCACATATTCCTACACAAAACCCCCAAACATATAGCACCTGATTTGCATGAATATGATTTTTCCACAAGAAAAAATAAAAGTCATTTAAATCTGAGCGACCGGAAATATGAGCCACTACAAGCTTCAAAAAGAGGGGAGGTTACTCACACAATAAAGGCTGCTTTTGAGGAAATTCTACCCTTCAAAATGCACGTGAAGATGAAAGACACAGGAAAGCCTTTCATCTGATGGTCCCCTAAATCACTGCGACTCTACTGGACAGATGCAGACCACAGGACCTTCAGCTTCACCCTTTGTTTTCTTTTACAACTTTTAGTGATTTTGGCTCAATAGGGTGTCTGTCGCTGATTTTAATGCAATATTAGCTTCAACAAGTGATTGCTTTCTTGTATACACGTGAAGCTTTTTTTTTTTATTTCTGTGTCTGACTGAAAGAATTGGATCCATTTCAGCTTGAACCTTCTCAGCTTTGCTCCACTGCTCTACTTATTCTGTTCTCAGTGCCCCTGTGCTTCTCACAGAAAGCTCCTCCAGATCAGCGAAACGCAGAGAAACAAAGAAAGACAGCGCAGGGGAGGAAGGAAGAGTGAGAGGGAGTAACATTGTTGCTCATGATATGAAACCACAAATGCAAATCTCCCCCTTCCAATGCATGTCTTGCCATTGCATGCAAAGCGCCCCACAGCTGCTGCTGATGCAGGCCTTTCCCTGGCAGTGATAAACAGCACACACATATGCACAGCTCGCAAGCCTCGCTTCTTTCCTGTCCCCCTTTCTTAAGTACACAAGATATGACAATTCATGCGTACAGGATCATTTCAGTTTTTCATGCTAAACAGGATGGCTTCTTCATCTCTGCTGTAGGTAAAACAGGGCACGAGCAGCCAGGTGGTTTGTGGTCGCAGTCTTGGTTTCTGAATCGTTGGTTATCAAAATATTGAAAAGTTTCAAGACTTAATTACAGTCCTTAAAAAAAAAAAAAAAAAAAAAAAAAAAAAAAATATATATATATATATATATATATATATATATATATATATATATATATATATATATATATATATATATATAGCTGTAATGCTTTTTAGATCTACTGTTTTGTGTGTCATTGTTCCCTTGTGAGATAAAAACTCAGACATACTATAAACTGCGAGCCGAGTTATCAGATTTCAGAGTAAAGTGCTGTTACTGACAGTATACTAAGATGCTGTTTTTTTACTTGGTTTAATGTATCATGTGCATCATCTTGGCCAACTACATTAGCATGCTGACTTTTGCTGATAAGCACAAAACACACACAAAGCCAGCAGCTGAGACTAATAAGAACTGCAGTTTTCCTGGTATTTGGTCGTAAATATCAGATGAAAACTCATTAACTCTCCCGTCTCCTGTCATCTATACAGGTTATATCATTGGAACAAAATGTAAACCTGATGATGAAGCCAAAGAAATTCCACTTTGCCATCTGTAGTGTGACTAAAACTACTGTACATTCTTTATGCATCCAAACACCTCAGTTGTGGTTTGGACACACCTTCTAAAGCCTGCTACACTCAGTTGGCGTTAGCAGTTTTTTCGACCTTAAGCTCCACCTCACCCAGCTCATCTCCAGCTGGTCAGGCTACAACATGCAGTGCCTCTTTGGGGATGCCGGTGAGCTTCTTCCACCAGAGTGCACCAGGCCATACATGTCAAATACAGTGTAGACGTGTACAAAACACCGGTTAGCTAGAGGCTCTCGGTGGATTTGAATGGGGACCCAAGTGCATGAGAGGCCTCAGTGTTCTGGCTAGAGTCTCTGACAGCACTGGGCCTTGACAAAAGAAAGAAGGAGGGTGGGAGAGAGAGAGAGAGTGTGTGCATACTGACATCCTCCCAGCTGGCCTGGTCATTGATGAGCCTCAGCCCCGTTAGGAGCCAGAGATGGCACGACTCATGAATGGCGCCTTTCTTCTGCCACCCCAGCCCACCTCCTTCACCTCAGCCCTTTCACCCAGTCCTGTGCCAACCCACCCAATCCCTACACCTCACCTCACACCCCCCTTACTTACCATCCCTACCACGCCACTGCCAGTAGCACCCTGCCCCCCTCAGCCCCGAAACAAACACGCATAGACACAGACACTGCATTAAAACCCTCAAACTAGGGCGCCGAGGCCAGGGAAGTGCTCCCCTCCCCACTCGCCTGTCCGCCCTCTGCTCTGCTGAACAGTGCCTGCGCTTGGCTGGCCTGCCAGCCCACACACACGCACACACACACACACACACACACGGATGCGCTCACACAGATACACGCACACAGTTGACATCACAGGGTGTGTGGATGTCAGGATGTATCCATCAGGCTGACCTTCCCTTAGCTTGGCTCCACAAGGGAGACTGATGGATCCCCGGAACCAGACAGCATTTACATAGGCACAAATGTAGAACACACACAGACACACACAAACACACAAGTCAGCCAGTCTTTGGTAATGGGTTTGATCTTTTCCTTTACATCTCAAAGACTTCGTCATCGGCTCTTATGTAACCACATTCTCTTGAATAGCCCGGCGGTAATAGGTAAAGAGCAGAAGGCATCATCAAAGTAAAAAAGTACAGTAGCAAACATAGCCAGTATAATCGTATGCTGGTTGAAAGCACAGTTATGAAAAAGTGATGGTAGGGGACGGAGATAGCTGCCCAGTGCAAACAGGAAAAAGCACTTCATGAGAAAAAAGCCTGCCATTGACTTTTCTCCACTTTCTCCCCTTCAATTCTTCCCCTTTCCTCCCCTCTCTTCCTTTCCCCCCATCCCACGCTTTGCCCTTGCTTAATGTAAAAGGCTCGGGTTGGTGCTGTGAATGACTCCCTTCCTTCCCCTGGGTATTCATCTACATATTCATGCCCTCAAAGGTTCCTCCACAGCCTCTTTGAAGGTGCACCATAGAGAAACACTTTCCCAGATATATTGCATGGTGGTCGCTGGCTGTGAAATCAATGTGCGGAGTTACACCCCCTGCCGTGCACCTGTGGCTCCAACTCACACACACACACACACATATACAGTACACTACACCTCACAAACCGCCTGCTCCCATTACATTAGGAATTGCTGTACAGTGCACAAGCCAATCGTGAGATGCAAAGATTGTGTAAATTTGCTTTTATGCAGGCAGGGACTGCAGATCGCATTTAAATTTAGAGCTTGCGCGTTCCAGGTGGTTGAGAGGCAGAAACGGGAGGGGGATATCTGGACAAGGCAAACTTTTTTTTACAGAGTCCTTGAGAGATGTTGTCTTGCTCTCTAAGCAGGGGCGACATTCCTGGTGTTCAAGGTCTTGAAAACAGGGCTCTTTCTCGCTCTTTTTTCTTTCCCCTACTCCCAGAAAAAGGCACAGCAAAAGCGCTGACAAGGCTGTCACTGTTTTAGGTGTTAAAATATTAGCATTTCCTGTGAGTCCAGCAATGCACTGCAACAAGGCAAACAAACGCGTATGGAAGGAAAGTCGGAGAGAGGATGTTTCATGCAAAGCGAGGGATCGACATCAAAAGAAGCAGTCGCTCAAAAGCATGGCACTGTGACGATAATGCAGAAAGAAAAAGGCAAATGTTCAGAAACATATTAACAACAACTCAGCTTCTACAGAAATTGTGATTACAGAGCTCCAAATGCATCAAAGCGGGCCAATATAAACTATGCGTGATAGCTGGGCGTGTGCTGATTCAACACAATCTGGAGCACGGTTCAGCTCAGCAGCCTCGAAACTCTAACAAAGAGTTAGCATAGCATTTACACATTATACATTTATCCTTTACCAAGTCTCACCGTTTCACATACAGCTCCTCCCTCCTGTTTGAGGCATTTTATATAGTGAAATATTCAGTGGGCAGAGAGCCACCCCTGTCACTGTGGCACACATGGCACATTGTCGCAGCATGGCACAGTCAATATTAGCACACAGGATATGCCGCATTCTGTCACGTTGCATGAACCTTTGTCATTACATACAGGCTTGTTATCAAATCATTGTATTCACAGCAGTATTAGATAACATATCAGATCTAGTGTTAAATAACAGAACAGCAAACATATTTTAGTGTCCTCGTAATACATTTGCTGCTATGGCGACTCCTCCTATTAGGAAAGGCGGTACAGTCCCATTTCTCACCTGCCCTTGCTCCTTCTTGTCTCGCTTTTTATTAGAAAGCCCAACATGTGCAAAAACAAAACACAATGACTGCAACTACAGCGCAGCTCTGTTGTTCAGTTCAACATCTATGCGCTGCTTCATCGTTCTCAGTTGGTAATTACCTCTTTCCTGTGGTTATTATTATTCTCCAGCACACAGCTGCTCCTATCAGTAATGCATCTCATATTCACCTGCAATGATTGTGCTCTCAGGGGCTCTCGGCAGTACCCTCTATACTCCGCCCCTCACTGCCTGATACAGGGGTCAAAGGGACAGACCTCCTTCAGCAAGGATGGAGACAGGGGGAGGGGGATAAATGACAGAAAAGAGATGAAGGAATGAAAGATGGATCGGGCGGGGTGGGCACAACAATGGAAGATGGATGCCCTCTCGATCAGCACCCACCCACACACCTACATATGCACACATATTCTGTCCCTCTGCCTGTCTCGTCAAAGGAAGGAGTGCCGGGAAAAATTTACCATCAGTAAATGATGGGTATCTGTCATACAGTGGTGCTGTCTGTACAGACAGCCTGGAGAGAAGATTCAGGGGATGCCAAAAGGGAGCCTCAAGTCTCTCTGTGCCTATTAGAGTAGCGCAATGACAGTCCGACATTATTAGGCCAGTCTAGTAGCCACTGGCCTGACACTGACCCAACCTGGAGGCACGAGCTCAAGTTTCCATGTAAATATAAATTTAGTTTGATTCTCTGAACAATAACCTAAAAATGAGTGAGACACGATTCTTGGAAAGTATTAAAATGCCACCGCTGACCCTTCAGAAAGATGCTAGAGCGTCCTCATACTCTGTTAGTCACCATTATCAAACCCAGAGGAAAAGCGTGAGCTTACTATGAGCGGACAAAACCGAACAGAGAGCAGAAAAGCAGACAGACCGAACCGCAGTCGCTCAGTCAACAAGTTTAAACAGCTGGCACATTTGTCACCGTGGGTGAAACATTCACAACAACAGACAGGAAAGCAGCATAACGGGCAGCGAGACACACTGTGCAGACGGGTGCATGGGGTGAGTCAGGCAGATGAGATTGCGTCTGCTCATGGCTGCGGGATGCTTAAACCCAAGCTTGATCACTTCAGCAAATTGGAGTGTACAGGAGATTCAGGCAGCTAGAATTAAACCTCTTTCTCAGCTCCATCTGACGCTGGCATGCAATCAGAAGAAAAGTCCGAGAATTCATCCAGCAGAGTGCAAGCCACAACAGGACAGCCCAGAGCCCAGGCGAAAACGGAAAATATACCGTATATCATATAATAATATTGCGCTGGAGCCTTTCAGTTGAAACACACAGCAAGACAGTTATGTAAACCGCCGGCCAAGGCAAACACAGTCTCATCTGCTTGCTTGACTGACTGTCTCCCTCTTTCACTTGCGGTTTTGTCTGTTTTCTCTTGTCTGCGTTATTGCCATTTGTTTCTCCATCAGTTGCTCCCGTCCAATACGGTTTAGAGCAAGAAACTGTAAGGCTTTGCATCAATATGTCCCATTCTGTTGATTTAGGGTAACTAAGACAGAGATTAAGAGATAGGGAGCGAGAAAGAGAGGGCAGAGTCAATGTGGCTGGCTAGTGGAGCCGTGCATACTGGATATGTCATAAAACAACAGACGCCCAAAATCCATTTGAAATGTGGTTCCTGGGAACATATAGCTAGGAGCCACAGGGGTGCCGTGCACCCGTCGTAATGACATATGTCTACCTGCCACACACAAACACAGAGGCGAACACACACGCACGTACGCAGTTTCAATCATACACGTTGCTCTGCTTGACTGGGTTCTTATTTCTGGGGCAAGTGAAAGAGAGCATGGGGAGAAATTTGCAAGGCAGACTGAAAAATCCCCCTCTGCCTTACCCCCACCCGGGCTTGTGCGGGGCATGTACGCTACAGTACATGAGCTCCCTTTCTCTACCTCCGCCCAGACCTCTTTTCAATCCTTCACCCCTCCCTCTCTCTATCGCCGTCCCTTGTTTGACTACCCTCTTCCTTCCTCCTACCAGGTCAGGCAGTAATACCATCTCCTGCCTAATCAAATTTTGCTGTGTGTGACATGAATTCTCGGTGCCCAAGGCTGCACTGCCTCACCACGAGCTACAGGGCTGCACAGAGCAGTAACTAAACCTCACGCACGTTCTATAGAAGAGAGCAGCTCCCCATCTCTCTCTAAAATTTAACACAAGGAGAGTCCTCCTGGATAATCTTCCCCTGGCTTACAGCACTCCTTCGATCTGTCTGCTCCACTGCATCCCTCGCCATCTTTCTGTGGAGAGTGCTACTCTGTGGTGCATGTGTGTTTCAGTAGGGTCCCGAGAGTGCAGCGGGCTTATGGTTAATTAGAGAGTGGATGGAACAGACTGACAGCGGCTGATCCAGATTGTCACCCAGATGTGGTCAGGCCTTAATCCAATACAAAGACTGACCCCCCTGAGCCTTTCTGCAACAATTAACATCACACATGCATGACAGCAATCACATAATCATGCAGGAATATTCACACATCCCTAAACACGCATGGTTGTCCTCTAGAGCATCCGATGGGAAAGGTGAAGCCTTTGTCGATCGCGAGCCATCCCTCCTGTGATTGCACGACTCATGTCCCTCTATGTGCCCCAGCGTCCTGCCTGCCTGCTGTGTCTTCACACACTCTTAACACAGTTTGTCACGCTGCATTCTTCCCTGACAAGAATTAGAAATGTCATCACATAGAGAAACAACAGCAGGATTATTAAGGCTTTATGGAGGAATTTGGACAAATAGGCTGCTCCCTTGTAGCCTCGTCACAAATCAGCCTCCTCACTAGGACAAATGGAAGGAGACGGATATTTTAGTGCTTTTGCATACTTGACAATGAGAGATGCAGTTTCTTGTGCAAAGATCAGCCTCGGAAGTCGTGTAAGTGAAGATGCTTTCTCTCTCTGAAGCTTTGGCACACTGTCATCAAATTTTGTGGCACGCTGCACGTCGCTGCGCACCGCATTAAAACGATAGTCCAAAAAAAGTCTCTGATGTTCATTCAATCTAAGCAACGCTCCTCTAAGACACAACAAATAGATTTTCTTTTCCCACCAACAAAAAAAAAAGTCAAAGTAAATAGGAACACACCATTTACTGTAATTTTGCCTTTGATCACCGGTGTTTGTATTTGTGTTCTTACAGTCTGGTGAAAATGCAGTGCCGACTCTTTCGATACAGCCGGCAACAATACGAAGAGCCGTCTTCAAAAACAATCAGTCACAATGACAGGTAATTAATTTGGCCAAGCAGCAGCGCCCTGCAGTCATTTGTAAGTATAGTCACAGTTAATCACCTTTCAGTGACAATACTCCTGGATTGTTTTTCCTTCCCTTTGCCATAAAGAGAGTGTTAATTTCTCCCACCCCTATAGGACTATGACAAACAATGAAGGCATGCTCAGCGTTTAATATGCCATACATTGTCTATCGAAGGAAAACAATCGCTGCACGGCAAAAATCAATACAGCGTTATCCTTTTCATGTAGCTATACTTGAAGATTCAATTATTAGGGACAAAATGACATTATTTCTGCTGCCCATGGCCTCACTCAAAACGACAGCAGACAGATTTCATTCCAGCTTCAGTAATCTGGATGAAACTCGGACTGCGCTATCTCAGCGCTACGCCCCCGCCTGAGCAGAGCATGAATATCTAAGATATGTTTATGTGTCAAGAAGGAAAACGACAGAAATGAGTAATCCGAGGAATCAGTGTTGTGGCTTTACAGTTGGTATTAACACACATGACAATTACTAATGATAACTTGAGCAATCAGTTTCATTATCAAGGTAGCAAATCCGAAAAAATAGAGCAGCTGGAACTATTAGAAGTAACAATTTTCTTGATAAATGACAATATACAACTAGATAATAACATTAGTTGATTATTTCTTTCATAATAATCTCTGCGACTGCCAAACACAGACATGATTTACGCAAGGAAGTTTATATTATAAAGAAGCTGAGCCGGTGACTAAGTAAACAAGCAAATTACCCTTAAACATAATTTGCACATATTATCTTTTCATCAAAGAAAGCGACTTATACTGATACATACTAGGGGAAAATCCACATTTACAAGTCAAACAATAAAGTTTCAAACCACCTCACACTGAAAATTGTTGCTTTAATGTCTTTTTCACGATGCATGACAAGACAGAGACGGCTTTTCCCCCCTTCTGAAACATTCCACCCAAATATGCACGTCCCGTGACACCTATATAACTGATGACTGCCTTTCCTAACCAGGTGTTTTCCTGTCTTACCTTACCTTGCCTAGAGGGATGACCGTCCCCTCTCAGTTAGCACACACACATGCACAACAAAGGAATTCTGGCTCCGAACATTTCCTTTTGTTGTAGAGTTGGAGGTAACAATACAAGAGTGAACTGTGGAGGAGCAGCACTGGAGGAGCGTGCTGGACTCTATGTGAATTTTAAACTAGTGTTTAACATAATAATTTCCCCCAGGGATCAATAAAGTATTCTGATTCTGATTCTGATGAACATGATGTATTTACAAATTGTTTGACACACAAAGAAAGGAAGAAACGGTCTTTTCTTCTCTTTCTTTCGTGCCCTTCTCCCTACCAACTTTCTTTCCCTGCTCTCTCAGCGAGCACCGTGAAGGTGCTGCTGGAATTAGTCCAAATGGACACAGTGTGAAATGAACACAGCTCTGACCTCCCAGACACCCTCCCAGCACAGCCAATAAGACCGCTTCCCCCAGACACATGAGACGCCGCGATTGGTCGCGTGGCGGGAAAAAAGGAGGGAGTGACAAGGGAGTGGTCCTCCTCCGTGCACTTTAACCGACCCTTTGCCCAGGACAGGACAGGAAATCTCCAGAACAAAAGCGAGCTGTCGTCTCCTCCTGAAATGTTCTCTCGGAACAAAGCTGCTTTCTGACGGGCAAACCAACCAATCCTTGAGGGAGGTAGCGTGTCGTAATCTGGTCCTGTCTCACATTCCAGACGTCTCCAATGAGTGAGGCACAAGAGTGTGACCTGAACCCTTAAACAGGAAATGAGTCTGACTGTTGTGCATTTCCCAGAGATGGGGCCTCAGCGTTGGCCAGTAGAGGGTCATAAACACTGCATATATAAATACAAACATACCCGCGAGGTGACATATGCGCAGAGAAACGAAGACATGAACACATCCGCAAATAATCTTGCGGCGTCCTTCCTTTTAAGAAGATGGTATGGGCATGCACGCACCCTTCTACCAGACATTACGACTCACAGCTGCATGCCCCAGGCCTTTGCTATCTCCAGCACAAACCAGACTCACATCAGCCACATTCCACAGCCTCCCAAAGCCCCTGGGGGAGCTTCACAGCTGGGCACTGGGCTGTTTTCTAACTCCCTGGCAGACTTTCACCATCTCCACCCTTTCCTCTCTCCTCATGGTCACCCCAAAACAGACCCTATCCTGCTCTCACCCCCGCCTCAGAACTTAAAACTGCGCTGCAGGATAAAACTGTCCTACTTTTGGTTCCATCAGCAAACTCGCAGGAAACATGACAAGGTCAGACAGAAGTGACCGAGGCCGCGGCAACACTGGATAAAGATGATAAAAAGCTGCTGGCACACTAATGAGATCTTTTCAAGTTTAGCTATTACTGAATGTCATTTGATGCTCCTGTTTCTTTCAAAGGTGCATCGGAGGTAAAAACAAACATAATCTAATAACATCTGTGACTGTGAGGCTTTTGCCAGTGAACAACAACAATAGTCATTATATGAAAGTGACCATATAATGTAATAAATTGTTGTGAAGGCTCACAGAAAATTTTAAAAACAAAAAGCAGGACCCTGGTGAGAGCATCTGAGCGGACAGCTCTCTGCTCCAGATGTGCAAGCACAAAAGGAAATTGCTAAGAAGGCTGCAATTAGACACAAACAAACAAAAAATGTTTATGTATGCGGACAACTCACTATGTGCACTAATATGCATGTTAGTATTTGCATGTCTGCAGTCATATGTGAATTTACTTATGTGTCCATAAATACTAGGGGCCGCGGCGCGTTTCATTATTTCACCAAATGCCAGGCAGTATATCAGTGCAACTGCACACGTCTTGGGCCAATTTCCATATTTGTAATAAAGAAAGCCCCTCTCCCATCAGAGCTGCTCCTCCACTGTGCTCAGAGAGCCCAAATAACAATTGGTTGTCTGTGAAAATGTGCGTGCACACACACGCGCGCACACAGACACACCCCATCTCTGATGAGCTGACACAGAAAACTAGATTTATTAAGAGGAGAAAGAGCAAAGATGCAGAATGTAGGGGGTGGAATTTAAGCAATGGACACGGGTTGTTGTAGACAACCCGATGGCACAAAAACACAACGCACCCGACACACACACACACACACACACACACACACACACACACACACACACACACACACACACTGATAGCCATAAAGTGCATCACTCTTCCTCTAAGAGACCTGTTTATTTCAGACCTGTGACACAAAGGCCACAGCGGCATGCAGGCTTATCTTTCCCTTGAAACACAGCGCAGCCCCTAAAGAGCTCCCGTTGCTCCACATGCCACTTTCAATTAGTTCCACAAAGAGAGTCTTCTGCTACCAAAAGGAAGATGGGAGCTCATTACCGAATTCCTCACTACTTCCTCACAGCTTTGAAATATAGATCAGGAGATTTATGTTTGACTTTTGGGTTCCTGGATGTGCCCGCTTGTCGACCATGCCACACCAGGCCAGAGCAGAGGAGCGCAGAGTACCATCTCATGGATTAGCCACTCCTCAGGTTTAACAGACCCGGCAGCTTACCCTCAATCTCACCATTAGTTCTCTGCCTACCCCTCTTTCTCTCATTTGTTCTTTCTATCGCTCTCATGACTAAATAGGCTCCCTGAAGCCACAGCTCTCAGCATTAAACCCACAAAAGGGAAAATACCAGTTCTAATAATCTGATGAGAGCCTATGAGAGAAGTGGTGTAGGAAATGTGCATATCATATCACACAGTGGTACTATTATAGTAAGAATAGACACAGAGGCAGGTGCTGATAAAGCAATGCAAATTCATTCAGGTACTCTAATGAAACTAAAGCTCAGCAAAGCTGCAAAGGGGTGGAGGTGAGGGTGGGGGCTTTTATTGAAATTAACCAAAATATTGTAGTTCATTAAGGATAGTTTTGAGCTACTAAACTCCACAGAAATAAAAATACTTGGTAACCATGTGGCATCGTTACTAATTCAGAAACACAAACCAAGTCTGAATTATTCGGAGCAGTGACCCGTAAAGCACGGCAGCAGCATTCACCCTGAAATCAAGCAGTCAGGATGGATCTATTTCTTATCTGACCAGATCAGAACAATACAAAAGCTGCCATGATGCAGTAATGCTAGTAAATGGTACCAATAAGGATGTAAAAACAGCAGAGTCACTGACATTTAGCTGTTTGCTTTTTGATGATGAACCTATTAACTACACACAAGCCTCCATGCCGCTGCACCAAATTTTAAACGTGTGCATGTGTCCTGTATGCACGTAGCTGCCCGGCTCATATATGTAACATCTTCATCTACCGTACAGGCAGTATGTTTCTACCATCAATTAACAACTTCCATTAGTGCCATCCTCAGAGGGATGCCACCAGCTACATTACTAACAGGCAGTTAATTAGAAGCTGCTGGCTGAAGCTGGAGGTTGACCATTAGGGATCGAGAAGGAAAGAGACACGTGACCCGATGACTCTTTCATTTTGGAGAAGAAAAAGACAATCACTGTGTTGTGCCCTCCAGTTAGTCAATTCCTCCCAATCAGTCACGATGTACCGAGGTATTAGACACCAGGGTTGGCGTGTCAGGTGCTGAGCCACTGATGGAAACGCAGCGCAGCAAGAGGGACAGATAGAGAGGAGGGAAGCAAAGGAAAGCAATTGGAAGGGAGGAATGGGCGGCTGTATATACGGCGGTGAGGAAAAAGAGGTACTATAGGGTCTTCATACTCGCTGATTCGCTCTCTATGCAAATCACAACAATCACAGGAAATGCCTAGGCCTTGGCTTCAGCTAATTGCCACGGCAATAACAAAGGAGGGCTTCCTTTGAGCAGGAGAGGAAAATTAAACATTAGTTTAGAGTTTTCTTGGAGACTGAGGGATGTTATAATTACCCAGAAACCAACACATCAGCAGTTTGCACGCCACGCGTCCCACTCTTGCACCTCGGTGGAGGAAAGCAAACGTATCTCATATTCGGGAGAGGGGCATTTTGGGGGGTGGAGAAGAGGAGTACCATGAGGGAGATGGAGTATGAGTGCATGTGTGTGTGTGGGGGGGGGTGAAGGGCATAGAGAGGGATGAGAGCAGTAAGCATGAGATGGGGGAGGACAGAGATAGAGAAAGACGCGAGGGGATAATGAGGGGAAAGGAGGAGGAGAATGATAGCCCATATCTCCAAACCACTCCATGCTGGTAGTGGAGCATCAAAATGTACACCCACTATTAGCATACTGACCCCACCCCTCTCCTCTGGCCTTTTTCGCCCTCATTATCATCACGAATGGTGAACGGGACACAGAAAACACAAACCGAAGCTCATTTCCCGTCACACGTTTGCCAAAATGTCACGCCAGCTATGAAATGAGAACAAACCCAATGGAGTGCCTGTGCTTCAAGTCTGTAAATAATTGTATGTTGTGTGTTATGGGCGACAAACAACACAGAATGGGTCTAGCTGAGCTATGCAACCACGGAAACTTCCAAAGACCTCTCCCCCTGTGAGGGGAGGAAGACAGAGAGCCTGCCCCAGTCAGGAGGACCAACATCGGGGCCTTGAGCTATGTGATGTGTCCTGGATGGCTGGTTCTATGTTTGATATATGTCTGAGGGCAAAGCCTGACACCCAGTCTGTCTAACCTAAATGTTCATTCAAAAGGCCCATCTCTCCCTGCAGCCAGACTGTGCCCTCTATCTGTCTGTAGGTCTTACTGTCTGTTTCTTACCAATCGGCTAACTTTACAGTCCGTCTGTCTGTCCTCCCGTTGGTCTGTCTGCTTTTAGCAGATCCTTGTCTGTTTGTAGGTCAGGTGCATTCATTTGCCAGAAAGCGTTCCCTTCCCTTAGACATTACGGATGCATGGACCTATACAATCGACTGACCGTGCCCTGGAAATGTAATCGTCCAGAACAGTTGAATGTTTGTTTGTGCGTGTACACACAGATGTGCATACAGAAGTGCAAACAGCACACAGGCACACACACAAACAAAAGAAATCCCACCCAGCTAACATAGGGTTTTATTCCTCTGGTTGCTATGTGGTCTTGTTAGTATTTGGGCTCAAAAAGCACAGGTTGTGTGTTATTAGTCACACAAGGCTAACCTCTTTTTTTTTACACAAGGCCATGCACACACATGCACACAAACAAATCCCTTCATGTCAGCAAGCCAAACTCATAAAAAAAAAAACCTCGCTAATTGGCATGTTGTAATTCTGCTAGCTCCAATAATAAAAGTAACTTTTTTTCTACCCTGCTTACTTCTCTGTGTTTATGTAATGGAGCTTGTTATTTTCTGACTTTTAATATCTCCCCTCATATAACTGTAAGCTATGTAAATAACAGCCTTAATAAACCGCAGGTCCTCGAGGATTTGTTACTTTTAGGGAAATTAGGGCTGCAGTGATATAGTCCTTGCTAGCAATCCAAAAGGGTGACATCACTTAATTGCATAAAATGGATCAGATCAAGCCAGGCATGAGAGAGATTATGGCACAGGGGCAGACTGAACTGCAAGAGGGACAAAGCTCTGTTTCTGACACCAGCATTCAGAGGAAGAGAATTACATCACTGTGTTGGGGTTATGTAAAGCACCAGAGCAGCTGTAAGACCGAAAGAGATAAATGTTTTTCTGGTTTAGGTTCAAAGTTTCTATTTGTTACGGTCAGCCCGGGGTACGAAGGAGAGCAATCGAGAGATGGGGAATGAATTTGGACTGTTGCACTATCCTATATTCATGCATGTGAATAATTAAAACTGAAGACAAGTTCACCAATACTCCGCAGACATAGCCAACTGACATTCAGGCTGAAGATGTGCAGATAAAACTGTTAGTGAGCCAGCACTAGATTCCCACCTCCTCATCAGTAGGCCTAAAGACTATCCCATGGACACAGAGAAACCCAGGAGGGAGATCAAAGGCTGTGTGATCCAGTGGCTGTTATATCACCCCAAGCCTGCTCTCCCACTGCGGGGCCTCCTGTTACGACGCAGGCAACAGGGAAGACGGGGAATGCAAAACACTGACATAGTCCCGTCTGTGCATGCAGCCATCCAGGATCTTTCACCGATGTTCAGCTTGCCTCCCTTTGCAGCAACATTTACATTCCACTTTGCATTCCATTAATTTCCATTTGACCACACTTGCATCTTATTGCAGGCAATGTGAATAGTAATGAGCTGCACATATGGTCACAAAAAGACAAAAGATACAGAAAATTTAAAAAAACGGATTTTTCAGTAATTGCTCACATTTAAATAAGATCGTTTTAGCCGCTGCTGCAGAATCAATTTGGTATTTGGACGTGAACTTAAAATACATTTTCCCAACCTGTCACTTTTTTTTAAAACTCATCCAGTAGCTTCATGAGATTCCCCCTCCTTTGATCACCTTGTTCTAAACTCTGATTGAAAATCAGCACTTTCTCCCTCTGAACCCAGCAACCTCCCCTCACCCTCCCCCATCTGCTTTGGGAGATGAAGCAAGGAGACAGGCACGATTGGACCTTGTTTTCTTCCCTCAGTGGAAAGGCATCTCAACAAGCCTGCTATTGACAGCGTCCACCAGGAGAGGGAGTGGGTCAATGGAACAGAAAGCAGGGGACCATTTTGGACCACTTAACTATAATCAGTAAATGCACCCCGGTCGCAATTAGCACAGGGCCACCCTGAGAGTGTTCGTTTTGCTCACAGCTCTGTCTGCGTTTTATTCTGCTCCGCAGGAACCTTGTAATGCAAATAGCACTCCTCACATCCAGCTTCACAATGGGCAAAGAGGCGGGAATGGTGCTGGAGCATGCTGCTGTCCAGCAAACACGGTTCCCTTCCTATGTTTTGAGCAGAAATAATCTATAACTCATTGTGTATTGTTCTACCCTGTAGACCCCATGTGCTGTGAAATAAACCAGCTAGACTCACAAGCTGAGAGCAGAATCCACGTTACCATCTACTCAACATTCATACCCAAAAATTTGCCTTGATTCAGAGTCAGTCCTTCTTCGGTTTTATATATTCCAGGACTGTTATTACTTGTTGTCAGGTGCTCCGGCAGCCTGCTTTGTGCAATTAGCCCCGCAAAATGGCTCCTTTTCATAAATCAAGACTTTGTAAAGATTGTGAAGCAGAGAGAGAGAGAGAACAGAACCTTTTCTACATTTGAAAAAAACGAGGAGAAAGAACAGAAATGTGACAGGTAGCTGGTGCCGTTCTGTGAGGCTCTCCCGTGCACTGATAAACTCCGCAAATCATTTATGATTCACTGCACTTAGTCATCCGTTCTCTTCCTTTTCTCCCTGCTCCCGGAAGAAAAGGCAAACAAAACAGGCAGACAGAAGGACAGACAAACAAACAGACGGCCTTTTTAACTGATGCTGGCATTTCTTTAGAACAGGTGCTGTAGTTATGATTGATTTGAGCTGCAGTGTGCACTGACGATTCAAAGAGAAGAGCCGAGCACAAAGACGTGCACATGAGCTCAAGGAGTCTGTTAGACTCTCTCCTCCTGCGGTAACGCTTGCCTTTGACTGATTCGAGAGCAGCAGAGTGAACTTCGTCAGCAGCACGGGCGCCTGTGAAGCTTGTGGGTACAGATATTTCAGGGGAGCTTGCACCTGTTAGCATATACACACGAACAAAAGACGGCAAAATAAAGTATCTGACCTCCTTTTCCCTAAACCACCTGTTTACTGAGCCAAAAAGATAGAAGAGACTCACTTCTGTGTGCTACACACCATGCTATACATTCAGATATTCACTTTTTAATTCTTGAAATTCAAAGCATCTCACAGGCTTTTTGAGTGTTTTTAAACACGTCCACGCAAAGCCTTCATGTATAAATATTGCACTGGCGCATAAACTAAAGCTTCCGGCTCTTGTGGACATCTGCAAGGGTTTGAGATTCTGAGATTCTCCTTCTTGAGATTCGTTCTGTCTGGATGTCATGATCTAAATGCCAGGCAGACCTGCAAAAGGGAGGAGGGTCGGGACAAAGGAAATGGAGAGAGGAGGCTCAAGATGGACAGAAGAAGGACACCAGAGGGGAGAGGGGAAGATTAAAGCAGTTTGAAGATAGACAGAAAGTTGTAAAAACAGGTAAAGATGGGAAAAGGGAGGAAAGGGTACGCATCCCTTGTGAAAGTTCTGTTTTCTCAGCTGTGACCTGGGCAGAAATGCTGGTTAAACTAAGCGGACCATCCTTCCTTCTCCTTTACACACACTTTTGGAATGAGCGCTCCTAAAAACACATTTTTGTTTCTGACTCAAAACCTCATTGTCACCATGGTGACACTGTGAATAACAGGACTGGTTTGGGACTTTGGAGCATTTTGTGCTCCTCGAGCACCAACATGTGTTATGCCAAGAGCTTGGCCCTTTTCTGACAAGGGACACGTGACATTGCTGGTTTCCTCTGTCTGCAATTCGAACACAGCTCGCTGTTTACTCTGCATTCAATCACTGCTATGGCTGTTCACTCGAACATACCAACGACAGCGACTGAGAGAGCAATTATATGGTTTTTCCTGCAAAAGTCTTGTTACACTTAAAGCGATGAGTATTGTCAGTACCGACTCTAGTGAAGTGCACTCTGTGTGTGCATGTGTGTACAGCAGTGTGTGAAAGAGAGCTGCCTGGTGTTATTCTAAAATAGAAATAGTGAAAATACATCCTGGGTGATTGTTTGAATCACTTTTCCCTTTGTTGCGTGTCGATCCATTAACGAGATGGTCTGCAGGGAGATTTCTGCCTCGCTAAAAGTGAGGCAGAAATATGACTGGGTCAGATTTGCAGAGAGGAGCTATATCGGCTCACAATGGAGGAATTATTATAAATAGAATTATTTTTGCATTTTAAACTTCCTTCAAAACCCCAAATTGGGGGCGCAAAGCGCTAACAAAGACATGCCAAAACTTTAATAAGACATCACAAGGAGTTATATGAGAGGCAAGCATTTCTGCAGGGGCAGCTATGACTCAAAGCCAATAATAATAACAATGTCATGGGTAAAATCTATACTTTTCTGCACAGAGAGAGAGAGAGCACAAATGCACAATGTACACAGCTGGTAACAGGCTGCAGATGAAAGCCAATTTGGGTTTCTTTGTGTAACCGAGAGCTTCAGTTGGACCACAGGTCCCTGTGGAACAAAGACAGAGAGAAGTGAGGGAGCGATGGAGAGGGGACGTGATAGAAAAGGCAGGAGAAGGAGAGAAAGATAGGGCGTCCTGGCCCACCTGGGCAAACAATAGCAGCGAGATGAGAGTGTGGCTCAAGGGCCCTGCCTGTCCCTAAAGTACACAGCTGGCGGTTGGGACAAGGAGGAAGATCAAAACATCCGTGGTCTAGTTCAGGTGTCGGACATTCAGAGGCAAATGGACAATTTTTGGAACAAGAGCCTTGGTTGCCATGACGACTGCTGCAACAGAGAGACTCTTTTTAGAACTCGAGAAATGATGCATGCAAATGTTTTTTTCATTCATTTCAGCAAAAACGCGGGACAAAAGGGGGTAGGCTTGATTTGTATACCTTCATAAAAGCTTCAAGGACATATTATTTAAGTTAAAGGCATTTGCCACTCATATCAGACTATAACACTTATTTGTGAGTTGAAAGCAGCTCGCGCAGGATCGAGGGCTCCATCTCAACCAATCTGCGTAATACAACTCTGCCTAGTGCAATGAGCTTTGATTTCTGTGTAGGAAGCATACACAGAAACTCTACTCCATGCATTGGAGATACTTCTGAGATTTTCAGGGTTTTGAAAACTGTAAAACCCTGATAATATCATTAAAGTGCAATTTGTTTGTTGGAAAAACTTGGGAGTTGCCTGTTTGACACATGCCAATCACTAAAAAATTGCTGCAGACAACGCACACACACACACAGAGGTGCTATCCACGTCTTGATGGGTCAGAGCTGCTCTGGCTGCACAAGTAAAACCTACACAGTATTCAAAAGGCTGATTGGCAGCGATGGCAGATAGAGAAGAGGGTGAATATGAAAAGGCCAAGAAACATCACAGAGGGGAGAAAAGGCCTCTAACTCCCTTACGCTGGTTACAAGGACAACAGTCTTTGTTTATAGAGAAGCCATCTGTTTGATGATATATAGATTCTGGCTGTAATGAAAGACTGTGTGGTGGTGTTGCTGCTTCTCTGGTGTCCCTGCTGTGTTTAAAGGGGTGACGTGAGTTACGTCCAGTTCACGCTGATAATACACACTGAGATGTTGTGTTGTCTCAGCTCAGCGAACGCCACTGGGAACACACCTGGTGTCACGTTGCACGTGTTTACTGTGTAGGTGTCTGTACGTGCAAAAAGCTTCATAGTATTTTGTAAATCAGTTGATCCTGCACATCCATTATGTGCTTTGAGAAACATGGAGCATGTTCTGTATAGCAGCACACAACATATCCTCTGTTTAATCAGCCACTCACATACACAACGCGCAGGCCAAATTGCCTTGTACGCTTGAGCAGCTACTGTTCACATTTATACTGATTAATTTCCTCTCTTGATCTTTTGGGTCTTTTTTCTTCCCTTTTTTCCAGTTTTTTTTTTATATAGTGTTTCTTTTTTTATCTGCACCCTCACTGGAACACTTCCTTTGCTTCCTCCGTGAGCTGATATATAGCATCTTAATGCTCTTTTGGTGCCTCCCAGCTTGTGCGCCTAATAACCAGCTGAACCCAACAGACAATCTGACGCTCTTCGCTCATAAAACGCTGGGATTAGTCTTCAAAGCTTAGTGGCTAAGCACACAGAGAAAGTTCATTAGTTTGCAATGCCCTTCTTTATGAAATTTAGCAATGTAGTACTCTGAATTAACCAATAAAATTCACACCATTTCAGCCTGTCTGCAAGACGTCTCGAAAGCAATGGGTTTGCTCAGAAGTCGACCAAAACACTCTTGGATGCCGCCCCATTCCTAATGCTAACCCTTTTAATATTTAACCAGGATCCAATACAGGAGTAATTATTTTTCCAAACAAATTACGCCTCAGGCCAAAACCACCGCAATCTGATACACCACAGCGATACATTCCCCGTCACAAGGCGCTATTAGTCATTTTAAATTATTTATCAAGCTCGGGTGAAATAGGATTTTCTTGAGACCCATTTTATGACAAGAATAGAGCTTCAAAAGAATCTAGAGCAGCTTTTATATTCCAAAAAAAGCTATTTTTATGAGAAGCTCCTCTGGCTCACCTTCAGGAACCCCTGGGGACATCCACATGTGACACAAGGTCAAAAAAAGAATTAAAGTGCTGACGTCAGTTATGCCAAAAGTTTGCTAACAGATGGTTACATCAAATCTTTGTTTTCCTGAGAGTCGAGCATTGAACGTCCGATAAACGATAGAAAATTCCTGTTAACAATCACTGTGTTAAATGCATTCAGAACTAAAGCAGGGAAACTTTTCCACGTCACCCATCAAACCTAAATGCTTGTTATTCAGAGTGTTATTAAAGCGATAAAAGTGCAGTGTTAATAATCAGACTCTAAAAGTCACATAGCATGTTGCTTTATGACTTTATGAGCGGTGCTGAAAATAGCCTGTGTGGTAAGAACAGAGCCTCGTTTAATTCTGCCATCTGCAATGAAACAGAGCAACGTTTTTATAGAGCGACAACTGTCACCATGAAGATGAGCTGTGGTCGAACATGTTCTTTCAAACCAGTAAAAACAGGAGGGAGACGCGGGACGTAAAAGCAAGGAGATAAATTTGTTAAAACGGTAGTTTCGAGAAAATCAAATTACTGTGTTTGTCCAGGGACGATACTAAATACAAACTGATATGGAGATGGTGGGGTGGGGCTAATCAAAGCCTCATTTTCCCTCCATACAGGGGCCCCAGCTGGCTCGACGAGTAATGTAGAACTCTGCCCATTTGCCTGCCAGAAAATTAGCCAAACTATTTACCCTCATATATGCACATTAGCGAATTCCTGCAATTGAGAAAACAAATGTGTCTGTTTTGTTCTGTAGAAAACTTTATGGGAGCCTGCATGGGCCTCTGCACACCAGGCATTCTCTGTCATGGGGCAATCAGTCCACACACACACACAGCCAACTGCTGGTCCCCACTGACCACCCCCCAGTACTCCCAGTCTTCTCCCCAGCTGGACAGCTATTGCTTGTATCACTCTCTCAGTGTGTGTTGTTGAAATTCTCCCTTTTCGACTCTCTTCACAACACTCTGTAATTAGACCACTTTGAATTTCATCACATGGCCTGCCTTAAATTAGGAAATTCAAGGTCCCAAAATGAACATTTCGCTTTTTTTCCTCTCTTTGACAAGTCTCACTGCCCTTGCTGCATATTTTCCATCGTGGTGTTAGCTTTTAAATATTCATGCAAGTGGATGGAAGAGGCGAGGGGGGTGGGGGTGAAGGAGAGGAAGGCAAGGGGGGGTGGCAGAGAAGAGAAAGGGAAGGAGAGTGGGAAGGAGCCAAGACACCATGCGGTGGTGGGGGCTGCTCCCTTACTGGAGTTCCCTGTGGAGGGATAGTGGGCATACAGGAATGGCGGAGGGAGGGGATCAGCAGGAGGCCTCATGATTTATTTAGACCCGGGGGCACCTGTGCCAGTCAGACGCTGATGGCAGCTATCACCCTGCCAACCCGCTGGTGCTTGAATCGGGGAAATTAAAAAAAAGGCAGACAAATCTGTGGCAAAGAGGAAAACTACTATAGGACTGCTGCTGTGAGAAATTTCACCTGTCCTGTTAATGATTTTCAGGCTCAAATGAGAAGAAAAATCTATTGTTCGGCAGACAAAATCATACAAGCCCGGCGATTTTAATGGGCCCCCACTTCATAATTTTAACAGCAACGCTACGCACACGTGTAAGGTTGAATAAGTTGCCACTTGTGTGGTGCCATCATTTGCTAAACAGCCCAAAAGCTTTGTTGAGGAAAAATCCTGTGTTTCAAATAAGCCAATCAATATAGAGCAGCAAGATTGCAGCCTTAGTGAGTCTGAGTGGGCGGCTTGCTGTGTTTTATCAAGGCAGCTTAATTTCCGTCAGCTTAATATCCTGGGAAATGTATGGAAATTGAACTGTGAGGGAGAACAAAGACAAGAAGCCAGGATAAAACGATGTGGAGAAACTTAGAGAGCACCGTCTTATCATAGAAACACTCGGTCCCACACTAGGTGTGTTCACACACACACACACACACACACACACACACACACACACACACACACACACACACACACACACACACACACACACATCCATCATCAAATGCCTCTTCAACAGTTAAATATTTCCCATGTATTATTTGCAAGGCTGACTGTCAGTTTCAGACTGCTGTATATGTTCCAATCCATATGCTTGACTACTGGTAGTTAATTAGCTTAGCTGCTACATGTCTCCTGCTTCCTGACTGCTCTGTGGAGACACATGGAAGAGCTGCCCAGAGGCAAATTATAAATGAGAAGCAGGTTATTAGGATTCTGTCATGCATACTAAGGTGTTATGACTGTCATAAAAAGCACCATGGTGAATACACAGGCCAGTAGTCCTGATAATAACTAATGACTTCAGCATTCACAGTCAACAACAAAAGGTTGGCCTTGGCCCTTACTGGTCACAAGCTCCACACATGAAGCTTAAAATACATCAACTCGAAAGTCAGCAAAAAGAAGTACCGGTGTTCAACAGCCACTCAGTCAGGCTGAAGCTAATGAAAGTCATTTGCATTAGTAATAATCTGCCACTGCTTGGGGTAAGCGTGCACTGTTCCAGGCATTGGCAAGGAATGCAAAACAACAGCCCTCTGCAACCTGGCCCTCCACCTTCCTCCGTCCCTCAACCCTCTTCTACCTTACTTTTACTTTCTTACAATCTTCCCATAAGCAACACCAGCGCTACAAACAGCAACGCCACTACTAAGCTAATGTGCCTTTCCCCCTTTTTCCAATGTGTCTTTTCCTCCGTAGCAACCCGATCCTGCCATTTACCTAGTTTTCTCTCCCTCCCTGGCACATACACACGTACACTTTAACACACGCTTCATAGAACAGTAACTAATAGCAACCTCATTCATTAAAACACCCCTTGATGTTTCGCACGGAGGCAGGGTAAATGTGCTGGAACGCCTGTCCTGTCTGTCTGATTGTGTGACGCTAAAAACAGATAGAGAGATAGACAGACAGGTGGAGCAGAGACTCATCTTAAACTCAGCAGAGACTGCACCACCCGTGATGGAGACGGATCTATATTTAATGAGTTATTAACATCAAGACGTAAACACGGTGGAGTCGTGGATACTACGAATTAGCCGTACCTAGCTTTACTGCCAACATGAATACAGAAAACACAGAGAGTTACATAATATTAATAGTCAAGTTTCCATTTGGGAAGCATTAAGATCTCTTCTGCCAGAAGCCTTTAGCCTCAAACTGATAACACTGAGAGTACACAGACCCTGGCCACTTCAGATCACTGGTCGCATCAACAAGCCCATTCCTCTTTCTCAGACACTCTTAACTCACTTTCCTTTCACTCACAGTGTCTAATAAGCTAACTCCTCAGGCCTCTGTACCTCTGCACTGTATATTAAGTCTCTGATCCTTAGTCTATGGTGTTCATTTGTCATGTGTAAGTATGACTTCTATAATGTGTTCAATTTAAATAACAGGTGCAAGCTGGGAGGTTCTGACATGCGTGCAGCGTGTGCAATGCAGCTTCGGGCTTCTGGGTTGTTAATATTAAGATTTTTAATTACTAGAGGAAATGACTCGGTCTCCGTCTCTGCACCCCTGTCTTGTGGCACTTGAACAAATCGGTGTAACACATCCACTGTGTAGAGAGAGAGCCTTTGTGTGTGTGTGTGTGTCTGTGAATGCATTCAAGTGTTACACTATTTTGTTAAATGCAAAAATGAGCATAAGGATGAAAAAGGAAAGAAATGAAAAGGAAGCTGGAGAAAGATTTCTCGCCTCCACCCACCTAACCGCTCACTGCATGCTCCTCTAAGTGTTCAGTATGTCTAAACAATCTACGGAGAGAAGTCACATGAAATGTAACCAAGTCTCAGACACATATCAATTTGTTAATTGTTGTGGTACATGTATGAAAACAGATGCTTTGGGTTTTACTTACTCAGGTTTTCAAATGATCTCTGTGGGTTTGCACCTTCCAACCACGTGCACAATTCTGTTTGAGGAGCATTAGACTATGAAAAGTGGTCTTTGGAACTACTTTCTACCAAATATTTGGAGCACTATCTGAACTAACAGCATAGAACGTACAGCATTCAAATTTCTATTTATTTTTACTGTAAAACTGATGGAATAAGTGATTTTTTAGCAGGTTTTAAGTCATATACCAAAACGTATGTATAAAGAAAATCTAGAAATGTAAAACACGGCTATTATTTGCATGATTTGATCTTAAAATATTACAAATAGGAAGCCAAATAGCAGCTTCAGTTCTTGCAGAATCTGTTGGTAAAAGAAAATATTTTTAGTTTCTAGTCTACGTGCGAGTTCTGTTACATAGTCACACTTTTATCTGCATTCCTAAACAATGGCAAAGTCATCGGATGTGAGTCTGCGATGGAGATCAAGCAGGATAAGAACTTGTGTCTCCACCAATCCCTGCCCCTGTGCGCACCTCCCTTTCTCTACCAGCAGTCATCACGAGGTCTGCTGCTAGCAGCTGAACTGCCTCAGGAAACTTTACATAAACTTTAATAATGTCTTGCTGCATTCCACCCATCTCATGGCCTTAATCCGAAGAGATAAACAGGGCAAAAATGCCCAGCTGGGACAACACAATAATCCCTTTATCTGACACAGGGTAAGCTTGACTAGCCAGATTACCTGTTACATCATTAGCTACAGGAAACAGGGGAGAGGAGGAAGAAGAAGAAGAAATTAGGATAACCAGCAATAGGTCACGCAGTGATGTAATCAAGACGAAAAGACCACAGAATCCTTAAGAAAAGGACAGAAAGACTGTGCTGTTTCATAATATACATAATCGTAAAAGTATAGGAGTCCTGCAGATGGGCCTCTTTAAAGAGGATAGATGAGCTTGGTGACATGACCCTGTATTTGCTAAGCACTGAAGCAAATGCAGTTGAAACTCTAGGAACCCTGAGAGCTGTTCTTGTTTACTTTGAATACTGGTATTTTATTTGCATAACTCAACCTTGTGGAAAATCCATAACTCATTGCAAGGCTGTTAAAGCACATGTAACGTCAACAGCAAACAATATCGGTGACGTCCAAAACACAAACAGCTGCATGTGAGGTTTATGAAATTAGCAGACGGAAGCAGATATCAGCGAGTTTGGAAGTCTGTAATGTCCGAACGGGGCTTAAGAATGTTTTACAGTCTTATTCATATACAAAGAATGAAAATGAGACAAATAAGAAAAACAAATACACGTTTTATTGAAATCAAAGAATACAACACAGGGATGCGGTTACTATTGTGTGATACTGAGCCAGCTTTCTGGAGCCGTGCAAGCACACCTGTGTGTAATCTCCACCCTTTAAAGGTGCAGGCAACAGAAACGGCCTTGCTATCTCCTCATCAAAGATGGTTTGATGTTCGCCACTGAGCTTTTGAACTCACTCTGAACTCTACCCGCAGCCAAAGTTTGTTTGTGGTCCAAAATGCATACAATGTTAAAACACCCCTAGTGTTCATTTCCCATGAGCTCATTTTTTGAATTAGACGGAAAGGCTTGCCTGATTTCACACAATCAGTTCTGGTAAAGCACACGTATTATTAAAACAGTCATTACGAAGTACAGAGATCCCTGTGACACCTTATTCCCTCCCAGAGCTTTACACCAGGGTCACCAAGTACCCGCTCAAGGCGTTTGACGGATTCTCTGATCAACATGAGACTTTCTTTCCCCTTTTCTGCTGCTAAGAGTGCACGAAGGGATGATCTCTTCACTCACCTGCACTCTTTACACCCAAGAAAACAAACAGGAGCATTTTATAACCTCCTTGTTGACCTACAGCAAGGAGCAACAACAGGCTAACAGCGGTGTTTACTTCAGGATGAGCTACTTAAACCGATATAGCAGCACTCCCTTGCTGACATGAGCAACACAATTCCCACGTAGGGATCTTAATGTAATATATGCTGCTTTAAAAGTCAGTTAAGCAGAAAGAATAACAACAAAAACTATCGGTCATTTAAAATAATAGACTTGTCAAATGTGCCAAAATGATTTAATGCTGTAGATACACAAAGTCTGAATCCCATGTCTGTTCATTTGCTCTGTTGTAACCTTTGCCATCTTTCAACAGGAAACAATGATCTTCTCTGTAACACATTTAAAAACCCAGCGATAAACTGTAAAGATAACAAAAGCAAGCTCTTCTATCAACAGAATCCACTCAGTGGAGACCACAAACTTCTCCCAACAGAATCTGCACTATGCACCGTTGTAAAGCTACCACCTGTGTGTGAGATCTCTGTGTGGGTCTGCGTGGTACCGTAGCTGACACACACACCTGTTCGTCTTCCTGAGGCCTAAACAAAGCTCCTCTATGTACAGACAAAAAGACGATTTGACTCCACGCACACTTCAGGCTCTGCTAAAACCCAATCACACTATTTACTATGGGTAAAAATGATTTTTTCAAAAGTACTGAGAGAAGAAAGAAATGCTGCCCAGAGAGAGTCATCTGGTTCTAATGCAGGGCCCACTGGTGTGGATTACAAGCACATATTACAGGAGAACTCCAGCTGACCCTCGTCTCTATCCTGGGGGAAATGGAAGCCAGCTACGGTGATGGGGGGGTAAGGGTCTGGGCAGTAGAAGGGTGAATTGAAACTTGGGGATAGATTGCTACCTCACATGATTGTGGTCCGTCTTTCAAATTCTCTCTGTGAAAAACAAACAAACAAACAAACAAAACAAAACAAAAAAAGGAAAACCACGAAATTCTCAATGGCACCAAACAGTGAAATGGCTTTAGATATGCTCTGTGGTTTCTTATGTCTTTACTAGAGTCTCAGCAGGTCTTCTCTATTCATCAAAGTAACACTAAAGCATGGTTGGTGTTGTTTTGTCCTGCCCCGACTCTTTTTTGATTTTTGTTTTTTCTTCTCAGTAAGCCTTTGAGTTTTATTACCCTGTCTTCTGTCGGAGAAATTTAACTAGGGGGGTAAATAAGTACAAGAAAAATAATGGTACAAAGAGAAATCTTCAGGGGAAACTCAGAGGGTAACAACAGATTTGGATGTTTGGCCCAATAAAGAACAATCTTGAACAAACAGAAAGAAGCACGTTGTATCTGCAGTCATACATATAATAGCTAACTAGCCCGATCTCTTACCTGTAGTATCTGGACTGTAGATAAGTGGAGCAGACCGCTTTGGACACATGGCTGGCTGAGCCAAAGTCGATGACTTTGACCCTGTAGGGCTGTCGAGATGGGTCCACCAGCATGATGTTCTCTGGCTTCAAATCAGCATGTATCAGTCCTAGGCTCTTCAGTTTCATTAGCGCTGTGGCCACTTGCTGCAGCACCGGTCTGATGTATTTGAGAGGCAGAGGGCTGAACTTGTTCTGCTTGAGGAAGTCGTACAGGTTCTGCTCCAACATCTCAAATACCAGGCACGTGTGGTTCTTGTGCTGGAAGCACTCGTAGGCCCTCACAAAGTTGTAGTCATCTGCGCTCTCCGTGCTGAGACGTGCCAGGATGCTGACCTCGATCTGACCCTGCCGTGCATACGATGGGTGGTTTTTTAAGATCTTGATTGCCACTATCTCGTTTGTGCCCCTCTTCCAGCATTTGACCACCTGCCCGAAGGTTCCTCGTCCCAAGAACTCCAAGACTTCGTAGGTGTTGGTCATGGAGCAGAGCACCTCATGCTGCACCAGCTGGTAGTCTCCCTCGTTGTTGGAGCCGCTGTTCTTGGATGTTGCTGTGGAGGTGGCTGTGGCCACCGTAGCCACCGTGGCGCCGCTGGCTGCTCCGTTCTGGATCATCGGTGGGCCGTGCTCCTCAATGATCTGCACGCTGCTGTTGTTGTCAAGCTCTTCGCTCTTGCGTTTAAGCCCACATCGCTGATAGGTGTCTAGGAGACTGACTGTGCTGCGGCGCGTCAGGTTGTGAACACCAACCCCACCACCCACACCACTGCCACCTCCGCCACTTCCACTACCGCTACTGTTGCTGCTGCTGCCTCCACCCCCGCCACCCAGCAGAGACCCCACGGCCCCCGAAGTGCTGCTGGCTGAGGCGACCACAATGTGGCCCGCGGTGGCTGGGAAGACGAGAGCCTGCTCGTAGGGCAGGGTGGAGCTGGCGACCTGCAGGGAGCTGTTGATGCCTAGGGGGCCGCTGGTGGCCGACACGTTCTTGCTGCTGTTGTGGCTGTAGGCTTTGCTGTGTGTGCCGTACCCTGTCATATCCCAGTTACAACTTTGCTCCACCTTCAGTTTCTTCACGCTAAAGAAGGCACTTGACTGGAGAGTGTGAGGGGAGAACACTTGCACTTGCGAGGCCATACCTGTGACAAGAGAGGAACGGAGGGGGAGGAGCAAGAAAGACAGGAGGGGGATGAAAGTGAGAGGTTAGGAATATGAGAGTGCCTGCAACACGAGTGGTAGCAAGAAGCTTTAAATAAAGATAGCTTGGGTCAGAGCAGGTCATTAAAACACCAAGCATACATATATGCTGATACATCGTCATGCAAACCCACTGCACTTTTCAACATCACGGTAAATGAACGCTTATAAAATAATCATCCATTATAATAAATGGATCCACAGATTTAAACCCACTGATGAAAAGACTTATTAACCATTAAAATGTCATCAAGCATTTGTCGCTTCGGCATCAAGTTGTTTCTCAGAAGTGCTGTTATCTAACACTTGGTAGTAAAACATCCGAGCCTAGATCATTAAATCTGAAGCCAAATTGTTTTTGAATGCAATGCGCAGTAATGGAGGGTTTCTTTTAAATATATTTGTTATATAACATAAAAATGCCAAAAGGTTTAGCCAAAAGATAAGAAGATTTAGACTGAGCAGTGCTTATGCAAACCACTGGTTCATGCAAAGGAAATGCCATTTCCCCACTGTTCCCATCTGCGGCAAAGTAAATAGGCTCAGTGAATAGTAAAAGAATACCCTTTTCATCGGACACTCCACAGAGACAGAGGAGCCGTATGAAATCATATATAAAAGTAGGAGCGCAATAAGTGTAAGTGAATGATTGCAATTTCCTTCCCCACCACTCAGCCCAGCCCTGCCACTTACTGGTACACAATTACTCACTTTGGGGAAGGTAGTGGAAGAAATTTTGCTCAAGTAACTATGAAAACAGGAGCGAGAGGGACTCAACTCCCTCTCAACCACAGATCCTGAAGACAACAAAACAAAAGCAAAACTGCAGCGAGGCTGTGCTCTGAACTCCTGGGAACAAGCTGCCTCAGAATAAGCAAAAGCTTCTCCAAGCAAACAACTGCCCAAAAATAGTTCCTTTCTTTATCTCTTTTTGCAAACAGGCTTGTTTGTAGCATCAAAATGATTATTACAGCACGAGATTATATGAGACTTGTACTAATGATATGTTTAAATAGTTTCCAGTAAACCCAAAATTAGTTTACTGCTAACAAACTAAGAGCTTCCACCTGGCCTTGCCAACGCCCACACACACACACACACACACGCGCGCGCGCGCATGCACAATTAGGCCACTGCTGATCAACTGATGCACGATTCCAAGATTATTACCGCCACAACATGCACACAACACTAGCAACCCTTAAACGTTGTTTACTGCTGGAAAAATTGCTGCTTTGTGTGTTTAATAGACATCTTGGAAGCTGGAAAGTTTTGCTGTGTTCAAAGATAATTAAAGGACCACACTCCCCCCGAAACGGGATGACTTCTATAATTGTGGACTATGTTGTGTGGACAGAAAGCATTGAGGAGAGGACATGACTGGTCACTTTGTCATTATTAGCTCCTTTCAGTGATGATGATGATTAATTCAGTAGGATGCTGGCAGCCCTCCACTATACTTTGCTTCATTTGTTTATTTTAACTCTCATGACCTCTCTTCCTCCTGCTTTTGTGGGGTTTTTTGGGTTTTTTTAGGTTCTCCTCTGGCCTTGCTTGGACGTACTATTTATCTCTTTGTTCATCTGGTCTTAGCCCTAATGCGGCAGGATTGAAGGCAGAGTGCACATTACAGTGCTCGCTGTAAGCTTGGCAAGTGTTGCACAGTAGCAGATAGCACCTCCGTGTAGCAGTTATTTAGAGGCTTAGCCATGTTATCAGCACATATGTTGTCTGAAAAATCATTAATGTGTAGAGTTTTTTTGTAGCTTAAGTGGTCACACCTGGTAAGTTCAGGTCCAGACTCGCAGGTAATGAAGAACGTCCGCTTGGCTATTAGGGGCAAGGCTCTCTGCTAATCACATAAGCCCTGAAGGCCAGATGTCACTCCTTGGATTACCAATTCCTGTGTCTGGACTTTACGCTAAAAATAATTTGAATGATGCATTGCGTCACAGAGCAGTGTCAACAGTGTGTGACTGAGAGCCTGAGAGGATAATCACAGGCACAGACTGATGAGCACAGAGATGGATGGACGGGCACAGAGCCAGCCTGTTTCTCGTATGGAAAATTCCAACATTACATATCTGCCAGCGTGATTGTGGATAGTTCAAGGTTTTACAAGGCCAGATTGGGCTTGCTGCTCTTGCATTCGTATCACACGAATTCTTCCTGAACCGTGATCTTAGTCACTCATTGACTCCCTGTCAGTTTGAACCCTGTGGTCAAAGAGTTCAGTTAACATTGTCGACACAGTGCAACGAACTGAAGGCCAAGCCTGTTTGTCTAAATTGGGGAAGGGCTCTGAAAAATAGCCAACAAAAATCTTTAGAAATGTACAGGAAACTCTTGAAATTCAGCTTTGTCTGTCGAGATATTCGGCACAGCTAAAGCTAAAAGTAACAACAGTTTAAGAGCCTTGTGCAGAAAACAGATAAGTAATTAAATGAACTAAACATAAAAGGTCAAATGGCTGGAATGTTATCTCATGACAACATACGCAGGAAACAATGTGACCAATTATACTTCATTTCCAAGGCAGCACCAGTCCTCATGAATCAGTCTTCACCTTGAATGAAGTTTAAAAGTATTTATGATTCAGAATCTGAACAGCCTCTGTCAAAAGACTTTCCCTTCAAATGGTCCTCTTGAACTTTAGCTAAATTTGTGAACTCTGTGCCAAGCAAAGAACAGCAAAGGTCCATTGTTGTACATTTACAATGCTGGAATGCCTTCAGTAGCCAAGGCTGTCCATTTAACATACCTAAAGGAGCTCTGTGTGTCCCGCACACTGCAATTAAGCATACCACAGAGGCATTTTCCCTTGTTTAGAGGCAGCATGTTGAAATGGTAATAGTCAATGTTTTCACAGAGATTACTTCTCTGTCAGGGGTTTGTTAATCTTCTTTTTGGGAGTATCAGGGTCGTTCTGCATGCCATGTGAGGGTGAGAGATGGACTGAAAGGGAGGGGAGAAGAATAGAGCGTGGAGAGCTGGGGCCATGAGTGGCCCTCACATTCTAGCCTGTGACCTGCTTCTGTTTGCTGCCTTTTATTAAACCTGTCATTTATACTCTTTTGACAACTTGGCAGAGTTAAACACCAACAAACCAACCAAATAGTCTTTTGTAATTACGAACAGTCTTATAAAACTCGATTACTGCTCAGCTCACCCATGGTTATTCTCAAATATCTATGCTTTTATAGAAATCCTCATTTAAAATGGCTTAATGTAATGTAAATGTAATCTTTTTGCAGTTTGCAGGAAAAACGAATGAAAAATAATTCTAAGAAATTTAAATATTTATCATTCACTAGAGTTCCTGTTCCGTGCTCTCTCTGTACCCAAAGGACCGAGCAGAGCGAGACACAGTACCAGGACACCAACAATCACCTGGGAGACAGAAACAGGAGTCAGGTCTGTCTGGTTGATGTCTCCTGGCCTGGTTATATTTGGACTACTTCCTGAGGCCTAATGGCTACTGACACCAAAAGAGACACTCTGGTGACCCTGTTGCTTTACTGGACATCTCTTTGTCTGCGGACTGGAGGGTGTTGGGTGGTAGGCCAAGTCGCTGTCTAAAGAAGTGACTTCTGCCCGTCTAGACAAAGCATTATCTCATTCTTAGCTGCGTGTTTGCATGATTGTGCTCCTCCTCATACCATTTTTTAGATAGAAGACAAAATAAAACATTCAGTGTTATTCTGGTGCCCAGAAGAGCTGCTCTTGTCAAAGACTCTATACTGTGTCTATACTATTTACAAAAATGGACCTGTCCAACAAATTGAAAAACCTGCTGTAGCTCCAGTGACTTTGTGGCCAAATGCAACAGTGAACACGCCACTGCAGAGGAAAATCGTGTCCATGCAGAGGTTTTTAGCCTGTGTTCCTGCCTCCTGCCTGAGTTCTGTCCTCTGTGGGAGAGCTGGAGCTTGACTCTGCATGGTCTCTCTCCCTTTCTGTTTTCCCCCCTCTCTCTCTCTCTCTCTCTCTCTCTCTCTCTCTCTCGAGGCCACTATTGACCATCCTGTCTGCTTTTTTAGCTCTCTCATCTCTGCTTATTTATAGAATAATGCATCAGAAAAGCTTGTGGGGAGTTGCTGTCATGCAGGCTGCTGCTCCATCAGGCTTTGCGCTCTTTCTGACTACAATATTTGACCAGTTGGAAGCGCCTCATCACGTCTTTTCACTCTCTTACAAACACACAAAAGAGTACAATCTAGCATATGGGCAGACCGAAAGGCAAATATGAATACTGTTTCACAGATAAACACAGCACTTTTTAAACTGAAAATCAACAACATGCCAGCTGTAAATGTGACACTCCCTCAACTCTCCCCTTCCTGGAAGCAAACAGCCAAAGATACAACATGTTGTGTTAGCTGCGAGATAACATGTTCACTCAGCGCTTGTTAAAATGCACATGCGTAGATACATAAACATGAACACACACATGTGTCCACACGTGAGTGCGTGCAGGAGCACAGATACAAAGGAGTGCATATGGCTCCACATATTTCAAAGCAGCTGATGAAAAACAACAATCTGAATTTATTACCTTTCTTAGCGCCTACCTAAGCTACGACACTTTGAGTATTCGAAGTTCAAATGTTAACACTTTTGTTGTAAAAGTCAAAAACCTACTACCCCAGGACAACTGTGGGCAGATAAGGAAGCAGTTATCCATGTTGTAAATGTGGTCATAAAACGGCTGGTGCGAGAAAAAACATTTATACTGCTAGGTCAGCCTAACCAGCTGCTGAACAGGGTGGAGGAGAGGAAGAGGAGATGAGGAGGAGAAGCACGAGTGGGAGGAAGAGGAGGGTGACAGAGTGGGTTTGCTTGAGCTTATTAATCGAATCACGAATGTGTGCACTAAACTTCCTTCGCACCAAAAGAAAGAAAGAAAGAGTTTGGTGCAGGGAGGGGAGCTAAAAATTTACCCAACCGTGAACCAATGGCACCTGTTAACACAAGGCTTGACTACACTGCCAGTGACATCCACTGTATGCCTCAAGCTGTGCTGCTTTGACTACAGCTCCAACACAGCGCAGGCAGGGCCACGCAGAGCCGAGCGCACGATAAGCAGCCGCTCTCCACAATGCTTATCATTTAAACACAGTAAGAAACAACCCGCTAAACCGTACTTCCTCTTATGTCATTAGGCTTCACAATGACACAATGTAATATAATGAGATCAACATACGAGAACTACAGGCCAAACCAGTAACCAAACATAGCAAACAATGGGGGAGGACATACAGATGAGTGTAATGTGGGAGAAAGCACTGTACAATGGCAAATTGATTTGAGAGCAGCCAGAGCACTATGGATTATTTTCTGCAAACTGCTCTGGTATCCAGGAGCTCTTTGTTGTGAAAGTGAATGGCGGCCGTTTTGCCGGTCTTGCAGCGCACCTCAACCTGCCCTTTTAAAAGGTTGCCACTTAATTTAAGCAGACAGAAGATATGTAAACGCAAAATGTAGTTAAATGATGGTGCGACGCACATGTCCGTATGCAAAAATGCTCAAAGCCAGGTTCCTGTTGAGTGCAAATCAACATTTTAGTCATTATTCAAAGTAATGCTCGTAGCACAAAAGACTAAAGCAACAATTCACAGATGCAAATCTCGATTTCATTTCTAAAGCCTCGAATTATAATAACAGATTTCTTCTTTTTTAATTGTTTTAAATGCTCTTGACGCAAGATATATTTTGAGCAGGAATTCTTATAAGTTCATCTGAGCCATAACCATAACAACCAAAGTGTTTACTCTTTTTTATATTGTACAGTAAATACTATTTGCTGTTGGTAAAACAAAGGAACTAAGAGTATAATAGAAAGATATTTTTGAAACGATGGTCCTCCCGGCCCTGTCCCATGGAACAGGCTACCGCACACTGGTTTCGTATATGTTTAGGACATTTGTGTAACTTTACGATTAACTGGTCGCTCTGTGGATTTCTGCTAAAGGCATCTTAGCTAAGCAGCAACAAGTGTCATGAAAACACCACCCCAAAATACACTTGCACACACACTCAGGGGAATTAATTTGTTGCACACATTGAAAACCCAGCGGTGAACCCCACTAAAGGAGGAACCAGTTGAACCTGAACATGCACCTGGGGACCAATCAGGCAAAGGCAGAGCCATCACTTCCCGTATTTCCAAAACACAGCTGTATTCAAACTTGCAAACGGATGGCTTAAAAAAGAAATCTGGATATCTGACACCTTATTTCTCATCGAGTAAAAGGAAAATAAAGAAGAGCCACTTTGTCTCATAACGATAAGTGATGATGGTGGCACGTGAATCCCACTTTTTACTGGTTCAAATACAGTAGACACAGGAAGAAACGGGCAATTTCGTCTATCACAAATCAGTGCTCTTTATAACCCCTACATGTAGATGGATCCTGTTCCTGGTATTACCTTCCTATCACAGAGAGGCTGGAGATGGTGCACATGCTTCCCCCGGCAACGAGATTGTGTGATATTTCAGGGGTGTGTGTGAATCTGGTGCTCAGGGCCTATTAAGGCTACAGATCAGACTAATTTTGGCTACATGCCTTTAAGATGCCTCAACATGTACTTGTGCCTCATACAGCAGGTGACTCATCAATATGCATGCTTAATAAAGTGTTTTAATCTCTTAATCTCTCTTCATCTTCTTTTCAAAACATTATTCCTGGTGTCGTTTCTCTTATTCTGTCTGTCAGTTCTTTGACAAAGTGAGGCCCAGCGCTCGATATATTCAAACAGCTTTTAAAAGATTATAGCGCACACGCAGACATGTGCTCTCATACCAATTTAGCAAGGCATATGTGTCCTTAATCCAACTGACAGTGTGTCGTAAACATGGCTGGTTGAGTCCTTCTGGCCACAGAGCTGAGGTAATAAATATCACTAGCCAAGTCAGCCCACTGCGTCTGATTCAATGTGAAAATCATGGCTTTAGCTGGTTATATTTACAGTGTCCTCAGAGTCTCAAATAGCAGCCAAACCCAGACAGGAAATGACTATTCTGACCATCAGTTTAACAACGTGCATAGGAAACACATATTTGAATTGGCATGCATAAATGGTGACACCTTCAAAAGGAAAATCAGAGTTCTGTTTTGCTATTACAACAAACTCTGTTAAATAAAGCACATGGCATTCGGCGCTGCAACAGTTTGCCAGACTGGGTCTGATCTGTGCATCTATGTGAGATTTCTAAACTCAGTTTTGTGTAGCTGAGAAGAATTTTAACAGATGGAAAAGAGAGGTTGTGGGAAGTTAGTAAATAATGATTAATCAGTGTAAGATGCTTCACAATGAGAAAGAAGTGCCTGGTGTTTTGATCCAGACTTAAAAGAACTGGAGGAAGTTCATGCCATTGAGATGGACAACACTTCTTTACATCTTTCAATTTAAATGTCTGTGAATGGCAAACTCACACTCTGTCTATGTTTCACTGGGGCTTAATGAGGTAGAAATAACTGGCCTGGACTGGACGGTTGTGGAGCAGGGGGGGAAATAGAGCAGGTCCTCATAGCTAAAGGTCAACTTTTGGCCTTTTTTCTGGGCCAGCTTCTCTAAAAATGCTGGAATAGCGCAAACAAGTTGGTGTGTGTATTAGCAGCTGCTGTGCTCTGTCAGGGGAGCTGTGGAGGCAGACGCATCACTGGACTACACTGATCTCAGATGTAGGATGCAGATTAAATGAGACAAAGGGTAAAATCTGCGACCCCCACCGACACCTCCTCCAAACTCCCTCACTCAGAAACCACCCACGCAAAGTAACCACCACCACCATCTCTGTCTCCCCCCCCCACACCCATCCCGATCTCTCAGCCTCAGCTCCATTACCTCCCTCCTCACAATGCTCCCATACTTCTCCAGTCTACGTCACCCCCCATTTCAATGCCTTTTCCTTTCTCCATCTCTGTCTCTCAGACTGAATGCAGAGGTCAGTTCAAAGGGCTGCCAGGCAGAGCTGCTGGCTGGCCCTAATGTGCCTGAGGCTTTGAAGTGAGGAGTGAATCTAAAAGGTGTGTACCCTCTTTTATATACTGCGGCACAGCGATACAAACATGCACTGTGATTCCTGAACTCAGTTTATTCGTGTTTACCATGAACCAGTGTTAAAGCTTTTAATAAGCCTTGCGTAAATGCGAAACATAGAAGCTTTATTTGCAGAGCTTCTTCAGCCTTGCAGTCTATGCTACTGCTGTAAGTGTTCTGATATAAATATGATGGTTAAAAATATACTTTTTATAGATGTCAGAGAATCAAATAAAACCAAAATTAAAGAAAAAACATTACTTTAAGTTTTTATAAAGATCAGAAATATTACGATTTTTCAATAAAAAGCCTCCGGCTGCCATTAAATAACTTTAATCATTCACTTATGCTGCGTCTCAATGTTACTGAGCCTCTTCCGGCGCACAGGTACAGCAAAAATGGAGGCATATTTCTTACAGTTGGGACACTTAGCTATTTGTCGTGCCAGCTGCAGTGTTATTAGAGGAGCCGCTGGAATGTCTAATTGAATCAATGACTTTTTAACGTCTCTCGCTCTCCACATTATCCCTTAAAAGCTCATAAAGAGTTGATCTCCAGCCTTTAGCAACAACAAAGACGTCATTTCCCTACATATGTGAATATTAAATAGATTTCATCACTGAAAGGTTTCTATCAACACATGTCATCATTTTACCTCCTGCTTCTTTTGATGTTTGAGCCTTCTTAGTTTACTATTTATTGAAAATGATTTTCCACAGGGAACACAGCTATCCTGAGAGAATCCCAATCTGAACAAAACTGAGAAAGAAAACTTGAAAGGAAGTGGTGCCTATCTATAACAATGGCCACCTTATTTTCATTTCCGGTTCTGGATAATATGAGGATGTGTCATCGTAGCTTTCGTAGTAACTGAATAATGACAAACATGCAGCAAGTATAGAAACAGAAAAATATGATAAGATTATAGTGACTGAGTAAGTGCTGAACGACTATATATAAGGATGAACATGGGAGCAAAAGATGAAAAGGCTAAAGCTGCTCATTTCCATGCCTGTTGACTCTTTTGACTACCCCAGTTCTTGTCTGTTGCTGTCTCCTTTCTCTGCTCTGTGCCTTTTGCCTCCTGGCTCTGGACAGAAATGGGCTCAAGCACTCGTCTGAGCTTTGAAGTCCTTTGGTTATCAGCCAAGCGTAGCGCTGTACCTGCAGCCATCTGTGAAGGGGCCGCCAGCAGCCGCCCATCGCTCCACTTCCCTTCCATGACTGAGAGGGGCCAGAGCCAGGAGTGGTGATGGGGCTGGCAGCGGCACTAAGTCCATGTTGGCTGACCGCACATGGAAGAGCCTATAGCTATGTCAAAGAATACAGGTGCGTATACTCGAGTGCCCCAATCTTACTATTTAATTCGGTACTTCTGTGCTCGTTTTAATATCTGTCTGTAAACAGTCCCCTCTCTCCCCTAGCCTCATCCGCCCACCGTGCCTCTTTCCCTCGGAAGAGGAGAAAAATGTAGAGGTTATGAAAGGCTTGATTAAAAACTGCAAACCATTTTTCACTCTGCGCTTCACATAATATGAAGAGACGGTTTGGATCTTTTGTTTAAATGAAGTGGCTGTGAGTGCGGTAGCTGTCCTCCCCATCCAGCTATAGCTCCGTACATCATCTGTTGCCCTTACAACACATGCTTTGTAGAACTTTTTTGTTTCATCATGTGTGCATGTGCACTCTGAGTCAAGATGAATGGCCAGATGAGCTCGTGGTAAATACTGCCAGCACTGGCAGCTCTCTTCCAGAGAGTACAATGTCAGTTATACATGTGCGGGTGGGGTTGGGGTGTGTGCGCGTGTGTGGGGGGGGCATTATCACAAACAATACGATTACGACCTGCGACAGTGTGCACCAAAAACAAGGTGGTGGTTGGGTTCTGGGGGTTACTGATGGGATAATCAAATAATACAAACCAGGAGAGACCGAGCAAGGCGGGAGGCAGCGGGGGAGTCTGGGTGGGGGTTAGGGTTAGGAAGAACAAAAAAGCTACAGTAGCCAGACCTCTTCTCCAAAGCAGCCTCCAATTACACACATACAACGGGGCTTCCAATCTGGCCATCAGGCTGTTGCTGAAGTGTCACATGGGTACCATGTGTGCTGGCCAATGGCCTCTCGGCTTATCAACAAACAGAGCGGGATGGAAGGACAGATAAGAGATAGACGTGGGGGTGGGGCGGGGAAGCGCAGGGTGGGAACTGGAGGGGGTCGTGTGTGGATGATGAGAGATTGCAAAGTGAGCAATGAAATAAATAAAGTGCAGATCATTCTTATGCCGCACTGTGCAATATTTTTCACATACTGAAAAAGTATTAGACATGCTCAGCGTTTAAAGTGTTTTTCATGCTGTAAGAATCTCTTTGTAGTTACTATTTAATAGGCCCAAGTTAACAAAATGGCTTATTCACTCTGTGCTGTGTTGAGAAGTAGTCAAATGTTAACCTTTGTTTGAACTGTAGCTTTCATAGACGATTAAAGCAATAGATGCGTTACCAGTGCAGAGACTCCCAGCATCACGCCTTTTAACAGACAGTGATATATCACGGTAGTAAGAGAAGCTATTAAAAATGTTCTTAGATGCTGATCCTAAATTATAAGGAAACCTCTCTTTAAAGCTACAAAATGTATCGACTGAGTAAAACCAGAAAACACCAATCTGTTTCCCGCCATATCTTCACGGTAGATTTTCAAAATTATTAATGCAAATAGACTTAATAATCCATGTAAAAGTCCAGCTCAGAGATGCTCGTTGACTCAGTCTCTTTTCCGACGCAGCCTGGAGCCGTTACAGTTTTAGTCAGAACCAGAGGCAGATGTTTCAAACAAGCTGACACCGTACACAATGTGAAACAAAAGTGGGGGGGAGTGCTTTCGCACATGCATGAAAACCAACAGGGAAATGCCTTGTGCAAGCACTCGGAAGGGTTAAGGCTCCATCGCAACCCATCTCCCTCTTCGTCTTTGAAAAAAACTAACTAATGTCAGCAACTGATGTGGTCTCCAAGTACAAGGACCTCGGCTGATTCTGGGGTTTGAACTATATGACAGAGGCACTAAAGCAGCACTGGCTGATGAGAAAATGAGAAATGCAAAGTTCTCTTGCATCGTAGTCACATTTCTTTCTTGCAAAAGAAAAGAAGTGGAAGAATGATGTGCTAGAGTCTTGGAGGCACTTCTACTCCAGAGAAATTTGCTGAAAACAGTATATGAAAACTTGAGCCTGTTGAAATAGCCTGCTCATATTGAAGGCTTGCTCTCCTGTGTCAGGCTGGCCTCTACTAACCTGTCATTTCAGCTTTGCCTCAACCACCGCTCCCCCCCAACCCTACCACACACCCATCTGTTCCCAAAACTCTCAGAGCACACCTGTGAACTATTTCAGAACATCAGAGAGCTCACATAGCCCCCGTCTTCATATAAAACTCACATTCTACCTCCCTCCAAAGCCTCTGCTTCTTCTTCTAAATGCTTTAACAAATCAATAGCGCAAAGAATCCCAAAACCCTGGATTTCACTTTCTTTTCAGATAGGAAGCTCTGAATAATGCAGAGAGCAATACTTGTGGAGACAGCTTATCCATTTTCATAAACCTTTCTGAACAAACCCCCTCTCAAACAAGTCATGAGGTGAGGACTCAGGTCAACAAAAAGATCAAAATGGCCACTGAATAAAAGCGGGGAAAAGAGAGGTAAACATTCACAATGCTACCTACGAGGATCTGCAGTTCTGAAACTTTTTTCATGCGTGCTGTTTAAAGCCATTACTTATTAACTGTTTAGCTATCCTCCATCTCCAAGCTTGACTCTTTGTTCACTATGGACACTGAACAGCTAAACACACCACCCTGCTTGTCATAACAATCAGGAAGCGAGACTCTCCATCAGTTCCCCCGACTCTACCGTGGGGTGTGGCCCAGCAAGTGGCCGCAAAGGGCTCCATAGGGTTTTTCCTGCAATTCTAATCCAAGTTTAAAAAGCTGCAACCTTGGAGTCTGAGCCTGGGTTGTGGTCTGTGAGGAAGATATCAATCAAGCAGCTCCAAACAAGCGTGAGGGGGAAAGGGAGCCAGGCAGGCAGGGCTGAGGACAGTTTCTGAGAAACTCTTGCTCTCTCTGTCCTGTCTCTTTTCTCTGTCCTCAGTGGAGTAAGTTCCCCTCTTCAAGGGCAGGGTGCATTCCCCATACCAGGAAACCACAAGGTAATTCAAAGTCGCATTAACACATAATGGCTGCGCAGATGGATAAAACATTAATCTGCCTGTGATGCTGCAGCGCCTGTCACCACCGCCATCATCATCATCGGCTTCTGAGTCATACTCTGTCCATTTTTCCAGGCGGGAATGAATGAATCCACTCTGGAATAGTACTGCTTGACCTGTAAGCGGCAGATCTGCAAATGAAGTTGTTTTCCTGCCTGGTCCCCAGTTCTGCAGCTGTCTAATCCTCTTGCAGTTCTGCCCTACAAAAGGGTGATGGGTGATTGTGCAGGGACTCACAGACAGATAGAGACATATGCACATGCATGCATGAGCACACAGCAACACCCATATCTAGCCAGGCAGGCATGTTTGGCAGTGTCTGAATATTGGCTTTTCCACAGCTAGAGGCTGCTGGACCTGCTCAGCTCATCAGACATCCATCAAGGTGTCAGTTTGGGTTTTGAGACCAGGCTCCCAGGACGATCACACCGCTACCTTTTCTGGCAGCAGGTCTGCACGATGGCCTTCTATCTGGGCCAAGAAGGACTGAAGATAAACATTGAAAAAATATAGGCAAGAGAAAAACAACACAAATTGACACTAGCACAATGCCCACTGCCAGTCCTGAAAATCTCAGCCTTCTTTAAACAAATGCTTTCTCATAAGTGATTATGAATACGAGATCAGCAAACAAAAGCAAATGGGCTTTTCCTCAGTGTGCTTGACTTTAAACAATCAAAGGAAGTAGTCAATCACGTAGATTTAAGTTATTAGCTGCTCTGCAGACAAGCGGGAGTCATTAACATAATAGCCGATTTTCTTCTATGTGAAGCCCCCCCCCACACCTATTTTCCACCGGAGACTTTGGTCATTTTCATGACTTCTCATAACACCCCTCCCCAACTCCGGGGAGGACAGGCAAGGTAATTAATTCCCCTTGCTGCCTCTTTCTCTTCTCTTCTCCTTCCCTCGGTGGTGAAGGGAAAAGCCAGGGAATGTAATTTACACTAATTACCTTTTGCATAGGAGTCTCATTTCAACTTTCCTTTTCATGTTGAAGCGCCAGAGTCTCAGGCTATGCCTCTAAGCTTCAACACCCCTAATGAAAAATCACTACAATATTGCTATAGGGACATAACAGCACACAGACAAGAGTTTGCAGGCACCTTATTGCGCTTCATGATGCTGTATATCCCCAAATGAGCCATCGTGTAACTCAAATATCCCTATTAAGACTCAGTTTTGCTCATGATAGTTCTCTAACGGCACTTTAAAGTGTGTTAAAAGTGTTACTTTGAACAGTTCTCTCTCTCAAAGTGAAAATCAGGGGTTCCGTTTAATGCCAGCAGAGGGACTATAGAGTGGACAAGAAGATAAGCAAACATGAGGCTGCTACAAACTAAATATGAGAAACACCAAGGCTCACCGTTTGCTTCTGCCACTATTCAATTTGTATAAGGATCTCATCAGTATGTATAGCTTACATCGTTGTTTCCCCTTTACTGCTCAGGGTTTTCTGTCCTTTTGTATATTAGATGAGCATCGCTACAGTTGCCTACTTCTGATTGATATGTAACTACTAATGAATTAAGTAAAAAATGTATATATACAACATCAAATTGCACGTAATTTAATTTTTCCGTTACCACTGCTTTGTCACTCCATTTAACCTCTAGGTATTATTTGTACAGTAGTTGAACCATTCACAGACCCAGATTTTGCATGCGCGGATTATAATGGACCGCTTGCATTGTTTTACATTTAAAGGCTTGCTAGTCCACCTTGCAACGACATTGCAGTCAACAATCACTGCGTTTGTGTGTGAATTGTTCTCTTGGAATAATAACAAAAACGCACGGCAGCAAATAATGTAAGGGTACGGGGTAGTATTCTCTCAATTGGATTAGTCACAGCCAAATGCTGCAGCGATAGCTAATATGCTGTATTTAAGGCTGCATATCGTTTCCGGAACATAAATACGTATGTGAATCAATACCCCGAGGTTGACGAAGCGTTAAAAGTCAGATAGCCTAGTTTTTAAACTGATGTGGGGAGATGGGAGATAGAAGAATGAATGCAGGCGAAACTGGGACCGATCGGTCTCCGACCTTCTATCATTCCCTCTCCCTCTTCAAGCAACGCTAAAGAAATTTCTACCAGGAACAAACACGAGCACAAATAAACGTCCAAGTGTACGGAGAGTGGTAAATGTACCGTGGCCTAAACATATACTTATCTTTGACCTTATTCTGGAGGTTTGCAACCTCATCAGCGCGATTTTAACGGACACAGCTCAGACTGGCACCCCGATCTGACTGAGCCTTCACTAAAGCGCTAAGGCAAAAAAGCTGCCGGCGATCTGACAGTCGGCTCGTGTAAGGTTTAGAAAATCTAATATTAATACAGGTTGCATGATTTTGGCAAAATGAGAGAGCTTGCAACGCATCTTTCCTCCTACGTATGAGCCGCAATTCAGTTGTACCACGATTGACACAGTACACAGCAGCACTGGAGGGGAAAACAGCACGTTTTCCAAACCACCTTACCTTCGTATACAGGGGCCATCGGTGCAAGGATTTCTGTTATTCATGGCAAAAAATAAAGCGATATTTCTGTTCAAAACTCAATAAAAATCTGCCATCTTGAAATGTTGATGAGAGGGTCGACGCGGTCTCCTGCATTACTGGTCCAGTTCATTAGTGAGGAAAATACTCATAATTCATATCCAGGCGTTTTCAAAGCTAGGGTCCGATGCGAGGCGAGCGACAGACGACAGGCTGTGCAATTCAAATCCCACCCGCGGTGTGTTTCTGTGGGCTCAAATGATGAGCCACGATGACAGGTTTACTTCAGCTATTGTGCGACATGTCTGTGGAGTGAGGAGTCTCTGCAAAAGTTGCAGTGGTCAGAGCGCAGCGAGTTTGGTGTGCAGCGAGAGAGTCGAATGACGATCGAATCGATGAGGCAGACCCTGAATGTGTGTGTGTCTCTCTCTCCCCTCCCTCTCTCTTTCTGTCTGTCCATAGCAAAAAAAAAAAAAAAAAAAAACTTTGGGTATAATAACACTACTACTACTACTGATAATAAAATATTCTTTATATTTTGTGTAATGATTAAAATAAGCTTTCAGATTCAGGGCGCTGGGCGCTTTTAAAAAAAATTAAGCGGTAACACCATTGTACTCATATAACTACTATAACTTATTATACATGTATACATATGTGAAAGAAATGGTTCAAAGAACTATAAGCTTAAATGTGTTAATATTAAGGAATGGGGTTAAAGTAGATTTGGACTTCTCATTAATCTACAACAAGTAATGAGAGAAAATAGTGATGGACTAAAGTCTGAAAGAGAAATTATCATGTCAAGAAAAGCACTGCTTGTAGTTTTTTATATTTTTAGTTTAATTTTTAAAGCCTAAACTGAGATTTTTTAACGGTGTCATGTCAAGAAGAGAAGAACTAACCACTGTGCACATTTTCTAGTAGGTATAAAAAATGCTAATAGATAATAAATATTCGGACATGACGTGACGTGAATCTCTGCTGGCGTTATTCGGAGCCGTGCAAAGTGCATCTGGGTTGAATGATTCCGTGTGCTTTTGCTCACGTCTGTACGAAGCTAAAGCGCTCCCACTGTAGGCTACAGCATGACGACATGAGATTTGCACAGAATAAACTGGAATCGGATTACATGGGCTCACACAAATGTGAGTAATCTGTCATTTACCAGCGATCCTGCACTCACAGCAATATGCGCACCAACCTCTAAATTAAACCTGTCCATTTAGACATGTGGGCGGTTGTTAACATAGTACTGCACACTTTGCAACCCTGACGAAGTATGCTGCACCCAAAAATTAAGTTCATTTAAGTTCTGAGTTTCTATTGCATAAAAAGCACAGCGTAATAAAGCTATCTACAAATGTTATACAACTACATTTAAGCAGTCTCACCAATCAGGGAAGAGCTGTGTTCAGCATGTACTGCCTGTCCTAAGCCATACAGCTTTGCAATGAGTTCTGCAATTACTCATTCATTAAAAGCGTCAGAGAGCCTGCAGCCTGCACGCACATCATATGTAGAGCTGACCGCTGCATGTCTAAGTGATCCTATAGTAGCAAAGCAGGCATAAAAATGAAGTCTTACAGACCCATGGGATGTGCAACCTATATTTGCTTGGTTTTAAAAATCACTGTAATGCAGCTCTTCCATCAGCAATGCATTGTTTATTCATGATACTTCAACCACAGCACTACAGCGTATCTAAAAGGACTAACACTGGTAAATCCTCAACGTCAAGAGAATACTTTATGAGACATAAACTTGGTCAAACAGCGTCTGAGCTATGAAATGTCCAGAATATGCCACATATGAAATATGGTATAGAATACATAAGTATGCTTAAAAATGTACGTGCTCAGCTCTGTCGTAAACAGTCTAAACAGCGTCACACCGTGTGATCATGCCTAATGGGCTTGATTCTTTTAAATAAGCAAAACACTGTGACACATTTTTATATTTGCATTGCAGCCAGAGCATAAACAGACCAACTCTGCTGATTAGTTAGCAATGAGCTTTGTAATAATGCCATAAGGACACACTAAATTTGAATACCCTGGAATCAACAGAAGATTTTTAAAAAATCACCCCGGTGTTTCCTGTAAGCTACATCAGAAATGCTTGAATTGTGTCTGTATAAGTACATTGTATTTCAGCTGTGTCAACCTTTGCTTTTTAGTCAAATTATAATTATAGATAATGGCTATTATGCTTCCAATCTTACACTATTTTTCCAAAGAAACTTATTGAGATCTTCGAGCGATACATCGTAGTTACTTTTTGTATGTACTGCTATTTGACTCAGCTGGTTTCTTGAGAAGAGACAGTTCCACATATTTATTCAAACCATTTGTTTGAAGGTTCAGAATGTGAACAACATATTTATTACAGAAATGCTTTGTATTGCAAAACGGTTTTACTGTTGGTCTAAGTAGAAACAGGATGTAACTCGGCAAATGGCATTTCCCAATAGTTTGGGAAACATCTCCAATTTCACCTTTCACTTCGCAAAACATGTTTTATGTGAAACTGGCAACTTCTATAAAACTGTTTTGAATGTGAACATTGTTTTCCTGAAAAATCCAAAAAGACCGATTTAAAATTGTATTTTTTACTTTGAGAAGTGATGACAAAAGAAAATATCCTAAAGAAAAAAAACCCCAATCCTAAAAGACATTTGAACACTTCAAAGATTTCATCCAAAATGTAAGTGGAAATAACCAGGAAGTTAAAACAAAGCTATAGCATTCCAGCTACACCGATCAGTTCAATTAAGACACATATTACGAACCTTTCTTACAACTTCAAACACAAAAACATATCACAAAACATTGACAGGTTGTGTGGTTCTGCCAATGCGTTGGCAGAACCACACAAACACATCAAATGGGGTTTTATCTGGGCTCAAAACCAAACAGTAGTTTCAGATCACGCACACAGAGAATAAAAAATAATAACATTAGTGAGCATTCATTGCACACTGCATCAAAAATGGAAATCACAGTGATCAGTATGTGTCATACACGTTTTTCCAAACTCACGTGGCTGATTAGCAGGTCTACAAAAACTCCAAAAATATGAAGCAAAAAAAGAGATGGCTCTTCCACTGCTACCCCTCCTCCATCCATCTTCTTAATATTTACAAAATAAAGTAGTGCACAGCTCGCGTGCAACAGAGGATCTACTTAGATTTGATTGTTCACTTTGTCCTGTGTCTGCTGTTTACATAAGAAACAAGTAAAAACACACAATATATTAATAAGACTTGTATGTCTCATACTATATTTTACTTAAAGAAATTGTCATTTTTGCATTTTTCTAACTCAATATAAGACACATAAATCAATTAAACACTATGTTATATGGAAAACATGTGAAGAGGGACACTTATGGATAAATTATGGTATGAGACATGCAAGTGGCTTATTCATATGTGTTGTGATTGCATGTACAAACACATGGTCTGTCACAACTGCTCTTTACCGAAATGATTTCTCCCCCTTATTCTCTTCCTCTTCTTCATTTCAGATTGTTTCCAATATTTACTGGTACGAACCATCACCGCATGCTTGCTTTGCAGTCTGAAATAGCTTCTACTGGTTTCATCACATCAGTAACTGCAAAAGCCAACAGTTTTAACATCTGTGCATCATCAATCTATCATTGAGGTAGAGAGAATGTGTTTAGAGTTTTGAAGAAAAAAAAGGGCCTCACTAGGTAAAAATTGTTAAAGTGTTTGTCATAAGAGTGGCAAATATGATCAATTTTCATAGCAAATTGAGAATTAGGAGTTAGTGTTTTAGCAGTAAATAAAGCATTTATGCCCTGAAGTTTCATATAAAGCCATTCAGGGCTTTCAAAGGCATTTTGCCTAACAGATGGACATACGACAAATTGTTGAACAAACACACTGACAGGCAGATGGTCTGGGGCAATTACCTTGGATTAATACTTGTCCGGTCCCCTAGGTTCATCGTGTAAGACAATTCTGGGCCAAACACAAGTTGATGGTGCATGTTGATATATCCCACTCAAAAACAGGTTGTTTACAGTCAATAAAAGCAATGGTGTTAGACAGAAGCAACATGAATCTTTCAAATCAAAGTGACAATATTTTTTCCTGATTGCTGAGTCACATTGAAGCAATCCCTCAAATCCATTTTTTTAAAAGGTTATATATACGTTGTCCTTTTATGGCCAAAAAATGATTACAAAGAAACAACTTTTGGTGCATTAAGAGAGAAATTCAACTCACTCTTTTTCAACACCCAAAATCCAGTCTGTGGTCAGGCCAGAGATTCTCATTAACATCGCGTGCAACATCAACATCAAAGGAAACGTGCCAAAATTATTGAACTGAACCGTGGCCCTTTCATCTATCCTGAGATTCTTATTGGTGTGCTAGCAATCTTGACTCTTAGTGTTTCCACCTGGAGAACTGTGTGTTACAGTAAATCCAGCACTGCTTTGTAAATAGTGCTTTATGAAAGGTTATTCATGTAAAGATTGCCTCTAAAAAACTTTATACATATATCATGAGTGAAAATAGGGAAACTGTTTTTAACAGTTTTGGGAAATTGATGTGTTTCTGTGTTTCGGCTTGGAATGGCATGTTAATAGCACCAGTATGGTGTGCAAGCAATCCAGACAAACTGTAAGTTGTCGTGATTATACTAGTGCCTCATGACTCTAGGGGCCCACTAATACTGACCATTTGTTGAGCATGCACAACACACACACACAGAAAACTGTCTTCCTCTTATCTTTGCCACTGCTTTGGAGTTATCGTCATGCTATGTGGAAGTGACTGGTTTGGTTCTTGCCCACAGCAATTTTTTTTATTGTGCGACAAAAATCCGAAAGTCCACAAGTATTCCAAAACAAACATTTCAAAGAACCAACTTCACATAGATATGCTGAGCGGAAATGGAAAACAGCTATGAGCATTGGTGGCACAATTTCAGCGCTACACAAAGTGTAACGTGTGCAATAACCTGATGTTATGTTTTTAAACTCAAATATAAAACACAGAATATTTTCTGTTATGAAATATAACAGAAAGAAAAAATGCTTTAAGTTAAAAGAATATTATCTGTTCTTTCTATGACTCCTCCCACTTCTTCGACTCTTTTCATTCTACGTCTCTTTTTAAAGTTGGCATCCTTCGACAACACACCTTAAGAGGTTTGACTGCTAAAGCAATGATTGCTAATTTAAAAGCAACAGGTGTTTGCTCATGGGTAGGAGTCAAATTTGAGCATCCTCAGTTGTCAGTGTACTTGCTGGTGTAAGATAGGATATATGAGTTTAATGTTTTGTTCATTGTGTTTTAAGTTCCAATGTTACTGTGTGATTAGTTGAGGAAAAACTAGATATGTATATATATGTTTTGAACTATATTATAATCTGCCTACTAGTGTGGTCTTTTCTGTCTCCTTGCCACAGCACACCATATTCACAGCGTATCGCACATGTATTTACACCACATGTAAACTGTTATTAATTATAAGAATATGGAACACACATGGCAGATTTAAAGTAGCATAGCTGTGGTGACCTAAAGTATATGTTTACCCACTAGTGTGTTTACTGAGTAGTGGATGCTCCTGGTTTTGCAGACAGAGAAATCTCAAAAAGTCCAGACTGCAGAGTTAGAGGACACAGGCATTTACATTTACAGGGTTTTTACATGCAAATTCCCCGAGTTGGAAAGAATTTAAGTGTCGTTAGGGTGTGTTTGCGCCAGGCACACACGAGAAACTGCCTGTCTTTCACGCAACTTCAAATAGATAATGAAAATAGTATGCATAATGTTAGTCTTGAGTGAGAAAGAAATGAAATAATATACACAGTAGGAAGCCAATTTTAGCTCTCCTGTTACACAGCAACTGCCTAGTGTACATGTGCTTTATATACAGCAGGCAACCGCTCTTTCATTATCCTCTAGTGCTCGGTCCCATTTCAGGTGTATATTATATGCTGAAATTGATTTACATAGGCGCCCCCGTATGAATATATAAATAAATATTGCCAATTCTTATTTTGCTCATTTGAGCTGCATGCACATTAATGTAGTTTTAAGTCAAACATGCCTTATTCTTGTTCTTGCCTCTACTGCGTCAGTGGAAAATGCACTTAGTTGTTAATGACCTCTGACCTTTGGTTTAGCACTGAAATAGCTGATCTGTGCTGATTCAGACCCTATCTGCTGTACTGCACTGCTCAGTCCCACAGATCCTTTTATTACTTCACACATTTTCGAATAGAGTCCGCTTCTTGGTTCAATGACACGTGCGACATCACTTGATTTTAAATAAGCATTTCCATGGGAAAATGTCTTTTACTCAGTTTGTTTGTGATGTTTCAGGATTTGTGCGAGGACAATATGTTTAAATAAAATGAGTTCCAGATTGACACACTGCCCATGTTTCAAATAAAAAATATCTGTCATGCATGTGTGAAATAATGCATGCAAGAGAACAGCGTTCACAAGTAATTACAGTCGGTTGCAGAACATTCAGTCATACACAGCGATGCTGTCAGTGTGGTTTTTATTGCAGGAGTCTGTGACCGTATCTTAGTTATTTCAGTTAAAAACTGAATTATTTTGAGGAATTACTTCTTATTGACAATCAGACAGTCAGTTATGACGATATACTTTCGTGAAAAAGCAACTATAAAGCAAAATGACTTCTATCCAAGCTGTGAAATGAAAGACAGATGTTCGACACTAAAAGCTGTGTTTTCTTTTGTACGAAAGCTGTTTTGTGGTTTTTGTTGGTACGTACAAGTGTGATGTTTTTCCTGCCTGTGAGGAGTGGTGGTTTACCAGGCAGCTCAGCAAAGTGAACAGAATTTAGATCCATCTGACAATAACGTTGGCATTGACTACCTATTTGACTTAGCTACGGTATTTCTTTAACAACAAACGGCATAAATTACAACCCAAAGCTGTAAATAATTAGCCCATATGCTTCACATATGGGCTAGTCCCCCCCCCCCACCCCAACAGCCATGCAATTTGACATGCCTTATAAAATCTAGAGCACTGAATTGCTTCTTTCCCTTTTTTTCCATTTACTTTGTGTGCTCAGCAGCAATAAAAATTCTCTGTCCTTTTTGTGTTGCAATGTTTGTGTGTACCCGTTTAGTGCATCTTGTTCTTGCTGCTGCACAGCGTGTAGTGCTTTTGAATGTTGTGCCTGGTTTATCATTGACATGATGTTTCTGAGGGCAGGTTGGACACGGCCTCCTCGACCACAGTTGAGGCAAAAGGTGAGAACACTGCTAGGCTTCAAAAAAATAATAAAAGGTAACTACTATGCACATGACAAATTAGTCTCATAGTCAGAGGTAGCCAGTACTAAACATGGCTACAGAATGTTGCATATATAGTCTTCATTTCAAGTAGCAGAAAGAGATTGCTGAGGGTGCGGATACACACAATGACTAACGCGATTCAAATCATTACATAATCATCACACAGCAATCCTTCAAAATGTTGACACATCTAATATAACCAGCTTACTTTTCCACATTTTTCTTTCCTTTCACCCAGATTCCATCTTTCAGGGCTATGTGTAATTTCACATGTAACAACTTCTTTTGAATTCTTCAATCTGTAATTGAGTTTTAAATGTATTCCGTGTTTATGTTAGTCAGACTCATCTTTCTACAAGTGATTAAATATGCTCAGCCCCGAGTTTCCAGTACCAGACTCGACTGGCTAAAGACTTAAATTTGGAAAGTGCATTGTTAGTGGTTTGATGGGTTGTCAGTTTGACCAGCGAGACACTAAAGGACCATAAAAAGCATTTCTTTTGATTTAATATAAATTAGTTTAGAGAAACCAAAGCTTCATGCATAAATTACTGCCCTGCAGAAGTTTCTCTGCTAAGTCCACATTGCACAACATGAGTAATGTTGCGGTCATGAGTGGAACACATATTCAACTCCTCACAGTGGAAATCAACAGGCAATCTCTGTTTGAGTGTCAACAGAGCCAAAGGACATCCAAAATATAATGAGGTGCTAAAATAACTGTCTGACATTTTGCTGGGAGATGAGACGATGTATCTCTCTCACATGGTTGTTAAAAGTTAGCTTACTGTACTGGCTTTTTTAAGGTAACCAGCTGCTATCAATGCTATCACCAAACTGTCCCAGAATATGCTTGGTCCATAGCATTAAAGACAAGCCAGTAAAAGGTGCAGGCAGGACTGCTCGTGAGCTTTTGCTCCAGCACACAATATATATTTACTCTGCCCAGTGTGTTTTAACCTCTAGAAATGGAATTGAACCTGTATGGCAGCAGGGGTTTCAGATATCAGAAGAAAAAACTTTAAAGGAGAAAGTCCACTCGTCAGTGCAATCAGTAAGGACTTAACTGCTTAATCTGAATAGAAGTAAGGGAAGCTGACTAGGTGTCTATTAGAACTAGCATGTTCGGCTGCTCTTCCTTTGCAACAAACATTTTTTTTCTCTGGTGTTGCCTGAAGAGATTCACCAGGTTTCAGTTTCTCTATTGTGGGATGAACATTAACCACTTAAGGATGTAGCACTTTCTTTAGCTGGCTTAAAACTGTGACTAGCATGAGCATTTTTGATTTAGCTACTGCTAAAAGTGATGTTATTATTCCCCCTTTGGCACAGCAGTTATTTGGGCCTGTATGCAGGCACACAGCCACATGCGAATCCACCTTGAGACAGTGAAAGGAAAAGAGAAAATGTGTCCAGAACATGTAAATTCCTGTCTGTTTGCGATGGCGCAGCTGCTGTGGAAGTTATATAACCTGCTATCAACATAAATGCAGATTAACATGATGTAGAACGCTGCACCTATGAGCAAACATCGTGTGAAACCAGTGCGTTTGAAAGCAGCTGCGACCCCAAGATTTAAAATGACAGGATTCAGGAAAAGTCCAGAGACAAGTAGAAAATTACGCCCACTCTTCCAACTTCACTCCTCAGCAATACAAAGTAAAGGTTGTGTCCTTGAAATGCAGTCTGTTAGTGGTTTCTCAAGTGCTGTAGGCCCATGCACCACTATTTCTTTCCTGTCTATCAAAAAGCTCCCCTTGTTTTCTCAGAAAGAATGTCTCTCCTCTTCCATTTACTTGAAATGAAGGCTTTCGCAGTCTCCCATGCCAGAGCCATCAAATAGTGTTAATGATTGTTATCTTGAAATAGCTTAAATACTCAGACAACACTATTTAGCACACAAAATAAACACAGGCATACATACAGAGGTAGGGGCATTTTTCAGCAGCGTGGAGAAAACATTTCTCCCCCCTGGGGCCGGTTCAGCGAGCCAGAGTGTGGCAAGCAGACTGGGTTTCACACTCCACTGCTGTGCAGGGTTGAACCTCTGGTGAACTCTCTCGCAAAAGGCAGAGCAATGACTGAATGGGTGATTGACTGACCCCACCTCTTGCTGCTCCAGACGGTCCCAAGCCAGGTTTGGTTGGTGGCTGCAACATTAATGCCTGCACTGCACTACAGGTTAGAGTGACACCTGCTGGAGTCTGCAGAAAAATGATTATCTAACTTTGGCACAAAGAAATAATGTTGTTGCTGTTGACTCTTTAAGCCAAATCCCATTTCTGGCAAAATAATATGCAATAAGCAATGTCTGAAAATCTTTTAAGATTCTTTATCCATAACACTTTATCACAGTGACAATGCACAGAAAGAAAACTGTCGCGTCTCCTTATTAGAAGTAGAAACTTACATGTAACAAGGTACGTATCATTTTTACTGAGAAGGAGGCATTTGTTGTTCTGAAAATAGAAGGAGGTAAGGTTTTACAGCTCAGAGCAGTGCATGCCACACATCTTCCCACACTGAGCTTTTCTAACAAGGAAGCTGATAGCATGATGAATGTTGTCTGAAATACCACGCCCCATGGCAGTGACTAGCACTGTGGAACCTCTCCTCGCCTCTCCTATCTTCTCCTATAAAATGCACTAATGGTACCTAATCGTTTAAGCTCTGCAGTATGCTGTGTAACTAATGCAGAGTCCATTCAGGGTCCCAAGGTTGCGAGTGGAACTGATGACATATTCTCAGATGATCTCACAACAAGTGAGCTTTAAATTGTTTTGCTAATCCAAACGGCTCCTCTTGCTCATGGACTGAGTGACTCACAGGTCAGGAAGACAAACACGATGGTGGTCTCTTTTTACAGGCACAAGCTAAAATAGTTGTCACTGGAAAGTTACTGAAAAGCGACAATCGCATAGGTTTTTTTTTTGGCACGATCAACTAGGAGTGTTGACATTGCACGATCAGCTGGAAACTACACAGCAAAGAATCTTAGAAGATGATTATGATAAAGTTACAGAACATGACTTCACAGTAGCAATGTGCAAGAGGTCTTTTCCTGTTTTTCCAGAGGACAGAGAGGATGCTAAACCTGCTGGGAGCAAGCAGCTGGAAGTCTCAGCGGTCCAACTGCTGAGTCCTCTGTGGTGATAAAATGCTCAATGTCCTGGCCAGATTGTTCAGGAATGTTGGAGAGGAGCTCGGTGATCCATATGTTCTTTTCCACATGGTGTGGCTATCAAGGCTCTTCAGATCACATCCAAACCAATGTGTTTCATTAGAGCTGGCTGTACTCGATGCCTGTAGGGAATTAAGCCTATAACTCACTGTCGAGTATGCATTGAAATCAGCACCGAGTTTGTGCTGAGATACTCCCCAGCCAATCTGAACAGACTGACATGCTGACGTTCGCACTTGCAGGATTTTGTTGTCTGCGACTATACAAGAGTGTTTTATTGGGATTTTGTTTATTTTGGTGTTTTTTTGTGAGGGTGTGTATGTAATATGTAGACATGAGGGTTCAGACAATATGGTTGTGCATCTTTTTAGAAACCCAAGTCTGTTTATATTCAACTAAATGCAAGCTGCCAGTATTCTAACTACAGAGAACTACAGGTATAGCTAACTATTTATGTAAGCTATATTTATGCATATGAAGTATCATACAGGTATACTTAAATATACAAATAATCTAAAAACATTTGTACATAATTGTAGGCCTCACGCTTCAGTTTATGAAACTTCAGAGTATGTGCGCAGTATGATAAGATATTAATAATATGTATGAAAATAGAAAATACAGACATTTATTACTGATAGCTTCAGCATATTGCTTGACTGCAAATATTTATAAAAACATTTTTTACTTAAGGTACCCCCGACCTTTAGTAAAATCATATCAATGAGACTCACCTGACAATAAAGTTTTGACAAAATATTAACTAGAACTCAATTTGTTTGTTGCTTATGGCTGTTTGTAGCTGTAAGCAGTGAACAATTATAAGCACATTTCGGAAAATTCCCAAAAGACAGAGAGTTTTGCCCATTTACACATGTGGAAGAGCAGCGGTAATTAATTAATTACTTATAATTCCCGAATTCCCAAACACACTTAATACAGAATCACTACAACTCGGGACTAAACAGCAGACCACAGTCTGTGATTTTCCTGATTTTACACAGTTGAGCTACAACACAGAGTTAAAGTGCACAATAAAGAGTTAACACACACAATAAAAAAACACTGACAATAGCTTTTATTGTGTGGGTTAATGGTCCCTATATCGCATCGGCAAAATAGAAACAGTGTAGCAACAAGTAGTTTATAATTATGAAATTATGAATTATGAAATAATTACTTTGTTTCAAAGATGTCCATTTTCCTCAGACTCCTCCCCTCGTATATGTAAAGCACTAGTTCACCCGAATCACTAAAAATTGCTATTACAGCCATGTGGCTGGAGGTGTCTTTAACATAAGTCACTAATGCAGACCGTAAGTTGTAAACTACTAAGCAGTAGTGAAAAAAACAGCAGCAGTTGCTGCTTTTTGGACTAATGTTGCATCAAACTATCAGGAGGGTGATAATCCAGACATATTAATAATATAAGAAACATTTGATAAGATATATAGTTGAAACAATATAATGACAATGACCTTGTAAAGCGTTTGCAGGAAGTCCTCAGACAAGTCAAAGTCAAATCTTCAGTAATTGTGTGTTAGAAAAGAAGGAGCTGCTCACCTGTAAAGTTTCTAAATAACTGGATTTCTTGTTTGCTCACACAGAGTGAAGCATCTACGAGGCAGGACGCCGCTGTCAAAAGTGCTGAGATGGTGCAGCAGCCCATTGCTTCCGCCCTTCACATACTCACACACACAAAAACACACATTCGGATCACCATAATACTGAAGTGTAGACAGTTTTGCTGTAACCTCTTCGACCTTCCCCTCTGGACACGCGTTTGTTTTGAGTTGTAATTAGCCGATCCTGGGAAGTAGTTATTGTTTAATTAGGGGCTCGTGTATCAGAGCATCTAATCATAGCACAAGAAAACAAAGGAGATTATTGTGTCATGCAATCAGCATCAGAGCAGCTGTACTTCTTTCTTTTGACATTTTCAGTTTCATCCACAGTCACAGAAATGAAAACAAATGCTGGCACCACTGACTGTTGACCTCACTGATGCTGCAGTGCGACCTCGGAGCTTTGTGGACTTTTACACAGTGGACAATATACCAGTCCCGCCTCATAAAATACTGGAAGTGGATGTACAGGGGAATGTTTTACAATATGTACTAATATAAGAGGATATACTGTAAGTGAGATAGAGTGTAAAGTCTGGGAAACTGATGGTTGTAATCTCAGAAATGAATAAAATGTACACTCTGGGTATTCTTGACGTGTCTGGTGTTAGTAACGGGCACAATCTAACATACATGTATGGATAAAGACAACTTACACTGCATGTGCTTAACTTTTTCTTAGTTAAGTATAACATTTATAGTAGGTCATTTCTGCTGTAAATTTTGGAAAAAGTGTTATATGATCAGTTGGTAATCTAAAGTTTTCCCTGTTTTTAGCAATAAAAACTGTAGCACTCTGTTATACATGCTGGGACTTACGGTGTAATTTCCCAGCATTTACTGTGTAGCTTTTCTGTATTCAGGGTGTTATTTTCAGCATCTAAATGCTCACTGCTAGCCTACAGTAGAAAAGGGACGAACAATTGAAATGAAAGAAAGCTTAGCCTAAAGAACAAAACAAACAAGAACAAAAACGAATTAAATACCATTTCAGAAACTGAGATATAAGGTAAAAAATGGTTTAATATGTTGTTTTATGTTCTTGTTGTTCAGTTTTCTTTCATCAGAAGCTACTTAGTGTATTTTGTCCATTTTGTCAGCTTTCATTAAATCATCTAAAGGTTACAAAATAAAAAAACACAATCCCTCTATTAATTATATGCTTAGCAGTTTAACGTTTATGTTGTTGCTGAATAAATAAAATAACGCCCAATTAATTGATAATATTAAGTAAAGTCTACTACAGACTTGTAGTACCTTGAATAATTAATTTTGATTTTCTTCATTCAATACTATTATCATATTATTCTTTTGTTTTTGTTTGTTTCCCCCTGTTTGGCCAGATCATAAGTCCACCAAGATCAGAAGTGTAGTCCTTCAGCGTTGTACCTCCTGAATGAAAGAGCATGCCAAAAGTTCCATCCCCCAAATTAGGTGCAATCACTGTTCAAAAAGGTGGGGTGGGGTTAGGACTATGACACAGCCTGCACCACTAATAGTTAGTTGCAATTAAAAGCTGAGAAACAGAGATTAGGATACTTTATAATACAGCCAGTACCACTAATAGGATTGTAGAATTAGATTATAAGAAAGGGAATTTCATTCCTTAATGCCTTAATGCCTTTCTTTTAACATTTTATGAAAACTCGTTACTTAAAAACACTACCTGGTATAACGTTGTTCTTTTTTTTGGTAAAACTATTAATTGTTGGTTCAGTTTTCTGACATGCACCATAAATTTGTAACAATTACATGATAAATTCTTGTGAAATTACACAATAGGTCACAAGTTGTATTATGAATGCTACAATGAAATATCAGAGCTACTATAACCATGCTGTAGTGGTTTAACCTCCAGGCTATGAATAAACAACAGGTCCTGGTAAAGTGAGCTTTACCTTACAGAGAACATCCTGTTAGCAGTCACTCTTTCTTTCCACATCCCTGTCTTAATTTTTTTTTACAACAACAGTCATCCATTAAAGGATGACACATTCGGAGCCTCCTAGCAACAGGAAGAGGGTCTGTTCCCTTCAGAGAGCTCCTGTTAATCTCTAGCCTCGTCTCTACCTTTATGACCGAGCTGACGTCAAAGGCCAAGCCTCGGTTATTGTTTCCTAAGGATTGAAGTGTCTTAGATGTGAGGATTCACACTAATGTTGTGCTTCCTGTAAGTGACCGAAATAGCTGTCCTCTCTCTCCGACAGCAGTGATTGTTGAAGTCACCCACAGTTCTGTGTGTGCTGGGAGGGCCGGCTTCGTGACAAGAAACCTGGCCTCCTGGGGGGCCTGGCTGTAAATATCGCTGTTGTTGTTGAGCTGGATGATGTGCTCTGTGGGGAGGGGATGCACAGTGCTATGTTGATGTGTGTGTGTGCCTGTCTGAGCTTGTGTGTGAGAACATCAGAGATGGTACAGGTAGGGAGATCCACGTGACTCACAGTGAATGGAACAGCTATAGATCAATGGTCATATACATCTTCGTTGCTATAGGGATGTCAATAGGTAGTTAAAACGAGTTTTTTCTCATGCTGCACCGAGCTGATGATGCATTAGCTTCTCTAGCATGTGCGTAACACATAAGGCTAACTTTTTCTCGCCTTTTCCCAGTTGTCTTTTCTTTGTCCTCTTTTCCCTCTCCACTGTGCTTCATTATCCATCTTCTTTTAGAGGAAAAACATTCCCCCTTTTCTCCTGCCTCAGTGGTTCATTTCTGTCTTATGTTGTTTGTGGAGGCTCAATGGAGCGTCACTTACTGGCCCCTCGACAGATTCCAGACTACACACAGCAGCTGTGGCTATAGAATAGACTTTAGAGCTGGCTCTGCGTTGCTCCAAATTACTTGCTCTGCTTTCAGTGTTTAAATAATGGTCTTAGCACAGAGTTAATAGTAGTAGTGGGAGGAAAAGTGATGAACACACTGCTGATGCAAAGTATTCCAGCTAGTTTGAGCTAAGGATGGCCTAGGTCCCCGGGTTAATAGGGACCAGAGAGTGATATGTAGTCTTAATGGAAATGAAGGCTGCTTGAGGGAGGACATTACTGCGATTCTTCCATGTGTGATGTTTTGAAGGAATGAATGTGGTCATTATTTCTTCCCTTTGCTTTCTTTTGTTGCATCTTTGGGGGATGGGAATTGGATACAGTCGGCTAGTGCTCTTTTGTTAATGGCATTAGCTTACATGCAAAAGGACAATAAGCAGCACATTAATCAATGAGTGCACATGTTCCTTGCTTTCTTTCTAAAATTCCCCGTTTTGTCCTGCAGTGTTTGTTACTTATTGTAATTGTACATATTTGAGAAAGAGACAAAATGCAGACATTTCAGCCACCACATGGGCTCTTTCTTTTTTCTTTTTTGACAAGCTTCCAGGCCAATGTTGCGATAAGAGATTGTTTCATTATGGGAATATTCATGGGCGGAGAACGCAGGCTCAGTTATTGATGCAGCTCATTGGTTTTTTGTTTTTTTCTCTTGATTGATCGTGTTAGACGGACAGTGATGTGACACAGAGGACACCAGACATGCAGAACTATGAGCCATATTCAAAGATAAACCTCCATTGTGTGCACATGCTCGCACACGCAGACTAGTGCACGTAAGCATATTGTACGGACATGTCTCTATAATGAAGACAGCTCAGCGATGGTAATGAACAACATCTAGTCCTCTATGGTGAAGAGATTGGCCCTTGCTCAGACAAAACAATTAATATTCATGCTTGGCTGGAAATTGAATAGTAGCTGAGATTCTTGCCTGAGCCCCAATGGGGTTTGATGATAAAAGAGTGGGAGCAGCAGAGGCGCGTATGGCAGCCTCGTCGCGAGCTCCCCCAAGCAACGGCTTTCTTCTGTGTTTAATTTTACTTTTCCTTTATTTTTTCACGAGCAGCACTTGTCTCCTTGTGTACGACCGACAAACCTTACTGGACATAAAAGACGGTCTTTCTTATAACTTTCCGAAGTTCAAGTTTTGCAACACGGACGCTCCGTTTGCAGACCCCCCATTCATCTCACCTGAGACGCCTTTGTTCTCTGGCCCTGGAGGCCGCAAACGCCGACGCAGAGGGAGAAGATCTGGCGTTCTGGTTCGACTGAGACGGCGCACTTACAGACCACCGTTACCCAGTTTATTACTGGCTAATATGCAGTCTCTGGAGAACAAGCTGTGCGAGCTTCGGGCACGGATCTCATTCCAGCGAGAGATGCGGGACTGCTGCGTGATCTGCCTCACAGAAACCTGGCTATCGGACAAAGTACCGGACTCCGCAATACAACTGCCGGGGTTCTCTGTGCACCGCGCGGACAGGTCACAGGATCTTACTGGGAAAAGCAGAGGCGGTGGTGTGTGTTTCATGATCAACAACAGCTGGTGTGATTATGCGAACGTGCACCCGGTCAAATCCTTCTGCTCACCGGACCTGGAGTACCTGATGATTAAGTGCCGGCCATTCTGGCTACCGAGGGAATTTACAGCAGTGATTATTACGGCTGTTTACATTCCCCCACAAGCCGACACTGACCGTGCACTCAGGGAACTGTACAGCGCGATCAGCAGCGAGGAAACCGCACACCCAGAGGCAGCGTTTATCACAGCCGGAGACTTTAATAAGGGAAACCTGAAGAAAGTCTCACCAAAACTCCATTAACACATCCTTTTCAACACACGTGGAAACCGGCAACTCGACCACTGTTACACCTCTTTCCGGGATGCGTACAAAGCCCTCCCCCGCGCCCCATTCGGCCAATCAGATCACTGCTCCATCCTGCTCCTGCCCGCCTACAGGCAGAAGCTGAAACAGGAAGCTCCAACCCGGAGGGCGGTGCACTGTTGGACGGACCAATCGGAGTCTGCGCTGCGGGACTGTTTTGATCACGCGGACTGGGAAATGTTTCACGTGGCCGCCAGAGACATTGATGAATACACAGACTCAGTCTGTGGATTTATCAGGAAATGCGTGGAAGATGTCGTCCCATCCAGAACAGTCAAATCCTTCCCAAATCAAAAACCCTGGATTAACGGAGATGTTCGCGCGGCACTGGCGGCACGGAACACCGCCTTTGCCTCCGCGAACACATCGGACTACAAACACGCACATTACCAACTCCGGAAGACGATCAAAGCAGCCAAACATGAGTACAGGGACAGGGTGGAGCAACAGTTTGACAACCCTCGGAGTATGTGGCAGGGACTAAACACGATCACAGACTTTAGAGGGAAAACCAGCACACCGCAGACCACGGCCTCTCTGTGTGAGGATCTAAACGTATTCTACGCTAGATTCGACACAGCGAACACCATGAGACCGGACAGTGTGCGCACCGCGGATGACGTCAGTGCGCACACTGTGTCTGAGGAGGATGTGCGGAAGTGCTTCAGGAAGGTGAACGCGCGCAAAGCTACTGGTCCGGACGGGATTCCCGGCCGCGTCCTCAGGTCATGCGCGGCTCAGCTGGCTGGAGTGTTCACGCACATCTTCAACCTTTCCCTCTCTCTGTCTGTAGTCCCAGCCTGCTTCAAAATGGCCACCATCGTCCCTGTACCCAAATCCTCCACCATCTCCTCATTGAACGACTGGCGACCTGTAGCCCTGACCCCCATCGTAAGCAAATGCTTCGAGAAGCTGGTCAGGGACTTCATCTGCTCTGCACTACCCGACTCACTGGACCCTCTACAGTTTGCATACCGCCACAACAGGTCCACTGATGATGCCATAGCCCTGACACTACACACTGCCCTGTCACACCTGGAGAAGAGAGACACGTATGTGAGAATGCTGTTTGTAGATTACAGCTCAGCATTCAATATCATCGTTCCCTCGAAGCTGGACAGGAAACTGCAGGATCAAGGACTGAGCAGCTCCCTCTGCAGCTGGATCCTTAGCTTCCTGTCTGACAGACGCCAGGTGGTCAGACTGGGCAGCATCACCTCATCCCCCATCACACTGAACACTGGTGCTCCACAGGGGTGTGTACTGAGCCCTCTCCTGTACTCACTCTACACCTACGACTGCACGGCCACTAACAGCTCCAACATCATTGTGAAGTTTGCGGACGACACTACAGTGGTGGGTCTTATCACCAACGGTGATGAGACGGCTTACAGGGAGGAGGTCAGCGCCCTGACCTACTGGTGTCAAGACAACCATCTCACCCTCAACGTCGCAAAGACAAAGGAGTTGATAGTGGACTTCCGGAGGTGCAGAGAAGTACACACCCCCATCACCATCAACGGCGCTGCTGTGGAGAGAGTGAGCAGCTTCCGGTTCCTTGGAGTACATCTGGCTGAGGATCTTACGTGGTCAGTACACACAAACAAAACAGTGAAGAAGGCGCAGCAGCGCCTCTTCTTTCTCAGGAGACTGAAAAGATTCGGCATGAGCCCCCGCATCCTCAGGACCTTCTATCACTGTGCCATTGAGAGCATCCTCACTGGATGCATCACCACCTGGTATGGCAACAGCACCGCCTACAACTGCAAAGCTCTCCAGCGAGTAGTGCGGTGCTCTGAACGGATAATTGGAGGTGAGCTTCCCTCCCTCCAAGACATCTACAGGAAGCGCTGCCTGAGGAAAGCGGGGAGGATCATCAAGGACTCCAGTCACCCCAGCCATAAACTGTTCAGACTGCTTCCATCAGGAAGGAGGTTCTGCAGCATCCGGTCCCGTACCAGCAGACTGAGAGACAGCTTCTTCCATCAGGCCATCAGACTGCTGAACACTTCATAGACACCTCAGCTTCACTACTGGAACTTCAACATTATGCACTCCACACTGTATATAAATGCCACTTGTTTTGCACATATTCAACTCTGTATATTTTATATATTTTATTATTATTATTATTATTTTATTTTTTTACTATTTAATTTGTAAAAATGTGTATACACACACACACACACACACACACACACACACACACGTAGGAAAATATTTAGTATACACATCCAGAAATGCATACACTATTATATATTGTACATATATTTATTAGTTTCAGGTTGGCCATTCTTGTATTTTGCTCGTTTGTGTTGTTGTGTTTGCACATCTCTGTTGCTTGTGGGGCTCGCACACAAGAATTTCACTCGCATGTGCTGTGCCAGTGTGCCTGCACATGTGATGTGACAATAAAAAGTGATTTGATTTGATTTGATTTGATTTGATTTTGGAATACAACTTTTTGCACAGTGGAGTGGGCCAAGATGGGCTGGTCTGATCTTGTGTCCTAAAATCAGGGATAAAGCCATCTGCAGTTTATGAAGAGTGAGATCAATGCTCTGTGCAGTTCATTTTTGGGAAGGATTGCAGCCCAGAGCTAACCAGATTTGGTTAGCGTGGATTCTTTTGGCTTGAGACTCTGCAGTGCCATAGCTTATTAATCAGAGAAGTGTTCTGCTCTGTGTGATAAGCCCGTGTATTGTGTCCATGTGTGTGCAGTGGTGCAACTGTGTGACCACCAGCCAAGATGTGGGAACTGGGGCTGAGCTAATACGGACAATGCTCCGCACACATGCACACTCACACACACTGGTTCACTTGTGACGAGAAGCTACATTTTAAAGTCAGCGCCATGCTGCAGCGAGCTGCACGGGGGCTCATCTTTATAAGCCAACACCTTCTAAAATCCTTTTTCCAATCTTTCCTTATACCTTGTCTCCTTCTACCTTGCACATGTCATCTGGACATATGCATTTATTCATCCTTGTGTCTCAGCAGGCCAGCGTGGGGCTCTCAGGGAGACCTAAAACTGGCATCCTCTTATCCGTATGGGTGCCTCTGCACATTCTCCCCCCTTTTCTATTGCATGTACTCGTGTGTGTTTGCATGTGCATCGTCTATGTTCAGCATCTGGGGAGGTTACTTGGCCATGCATGAATCAATGGTCATGAATCGATGCTGGTATTTATTACGAGGCACTTAACAATAAAAAAGCAATAAACTATGACATAGATAATCCAGTGGGGTATCGCAGGTCTGCTCCTTCTGTATGATTTACAGACGTGCCTGCAGTCTTCCAAAGGTCTTTGATAACAACATTTCCTGGAAGTGAAAAGAGGATTTATAGAACTGTTTTTCTCATTCGTCAGGCAACACCATTTCTCAGGATTTTAAATGATATTGCCTTGAAGTGATAACACTAACCCTCATCCTACTGACTGGGATCCATGCAGACCCCAGTATATTTTTTGCTATATCCCATAGGTGATTTTTTTTTAAATCATTCCTGTATTTATGATTAAGTAAGTTTGTTTATTTATGCTTTGATTGGTGCTTTTTCAATTCCAACCATGCAGTTTTAATATATGGAACTATTTATTCAGTTAATATCTTGAAAAATTAAGATAACATACAGTATCTAGAGGGGTAGGGGTACTATGTCAGTCATTTTAAAGAAGAAAGACTTCATTGCAGCATTCATTATCTGGATGGGGAACTTGCCAGGCTGGAAGTTATCAGAATATTGGAGGAATCACCGGATCTACCAAAAACACCTGCGGCATATCCTGGTCACGCCACACGTGAAGAGAAGAGCTGATGCTGCTAACTTACGAGCCCTAATCTGAACACCAATGAACCTTCCTAGGAATGAGGAAACCTCCACCTGCTGGTTTAGCTGTCCTTTGCTTGGCTGCTAACTCTACTTAAAAACGGTGTTAACTTTTGTCCCGAAAAACATGCCAGCATGCTGTTAGCATGACATGTGGCAGATCTCTGTGCTATAACTGCCTATAGTGTTTGTTTAGCTTTAATTGTGGTTGCTTCAGTTACAGCTGTAGTGAGAGCTTGGTTCGTATTGCCAGCAAAAAGTCAAACTCGTTTCTCGTGGTTGCTGAATTCCCCCAGAGTTGCTTTTTGGCAGAGATTCTAGGCACAGCCAAAGGGTGACGGTGTCGAGTTCAGTGGACTCGGGATCTCGTCTCTGCATTTTGCAAATGATGTAGCTCCGTTGGCTTCATTGAGCTATGACCTCTAGCTTGCACTTGTTTGCAACTGAGCGTGAAGTGGCTGGGATGAGAATTAGCACCTCCAAGTCCGAGGCTGAAAAGGGTGGAGTCCCCACTCTGGGTCAGGGATGAGTTGCTGCCCCAACAGGGTTTTGCTCATGAGAGAGGAGGGAGCGGAGCTGGTCTGTCGTGGTGAAGAGAGAGCTGAGCATGAAAGCAAAGCTGTTGATCTTCCTAACCTCACCTATAGCCACAAGTTCTGGGTAGAGACTGAAAGAATAGACAGCAATGAAATTGAGTTTCTTCTGAAGGATGTCTGGGCTCAGCCCTGGAGAGAGAGTGCAGAGCTTGGTTGTTCAGGAGGGGCTCAGAATACGCACTCCTCTTCATTAAAACGAGCCAGCTGGGGTGGTGGCCTGTGTGACCATTTTGGGGCAGACCCATAACATGCTGGGGAGATTTCATCTATTGGCTGCCTGATGTGTATTGTGTTTATTTTAATTATTTCATATTCAGAAACTAATACAGGTAATGTTTACTAGACATTATTCCAGAATAAAAGGATCGTAATAATGTGGATTCTACTTTGGATAAAGGCTGCGAGTTGTATTAAAGAAATGTTAAGATTTCAGTTTTACAAAATATGCAAATTATATGTAACTTTACAACAATAATGACAATAATCTTTTTTTTATTAAATGATATTAATGACATGATGAGTAATGCTCTGAAAATAAGTTTTACTATTATTATTATTGTTTTTACCATTATTTTTGTTTATTACAGTAATTTAGTCTTGAGTTCCCCAGGGACTCCAGTCTGTCCTTGTACGTTAAATATGTCAGTAGGACGGGGGTTAATGAATGGAGTGACTCTCTGGAGACTGTATTGTGCTCTGCTGGTTGGATATGTGGGTGTTTTTAAATGGTCACATATCACTTTTCACAGTCACAGCAGATATGCTGTATGTTCACCGGTAATATTATAAAATGCGCTGATTGCATGATTGCAAGTGGGTTGATAATACTGTTTGTGAATTCGCCCACAGCTTGCCTACCTGCCGCTCATCATGCAGGATTATTCATGAAGAGAACGGCAGAGAATTACTGTGAACTGAGTGTAATTATACTGTACCTCAAATTGGCCTTATGTGGGCTACTGAGATATAAAGCTCACATGACAGCAACTGTACTCCATTTTGATTAAATCTTTTGTCTGCACAGTGTTTGCTAGGCTATCGAAGCACACTGTCATTCTTAACATGGTCGTATTTACAATTATACGTGAAAACTTACACTACAGGAGTTTAATGATAATAGTGTAAAGTACAGTTTTCACTTCTTACTGTTATTACTACTCACTAAGTACTGAATGAATCAGGTTTTATTAGACAAATGATGGCTTTGAGGTTAAACACGCCAACAGTGTGTGTTGGACTGTCTACACACGGTTAGTGTTGCCTGTTAGCATTGCAATTTTGTTGACATTTCCCCAGTGTGATGTCCTGTATGATTTCTGGCTGTAATCATGCACCCTGGGAATAAGTGTGATGATAATCGTGTGTACTTAGTACTTTGGTTAACTTGCATTAGTGATGGAAATGTGATCCAGGGGAATACAAATCAGCCATATTGCCATTTACATTTTCAGACCTTCAAAAGTTATATTTTTTTCATGGGTTCCCTCTAATGTTATATGAAAATGTAAAGTGTAATCCTGCAAGGTGAAACTGAAAAATGCATGCAATTTTTTCGTAATAATTTAAACTAGGGAGTACAGCAAATATATTGCAGTGCTATTATATATTATCTGTCTTTACAGGTGCCTTGCAGTTCACAACATACAATGGAGAGCTCACAGCTGATTTTAACTAAGAGAAAGAGGCAGAGTAGACTGCATCACAGGGCTAACACAGAGAGACAAACAACATCCACACCTACAGCCAATTTAGAAGTCAGCGATTAATCTAACAAGCATGTCTTTGGACTGTGGGAGGAAACTAGAGTACCTGGAGGAAACCCACACAAGCACCGGGAGAACATGGAATGAGCTTCAAACACTGAGCTTTCCTGCTTCCAGGCAACCGTGCTAACTACTCTAATACTTTGCTGCCCCTTCAGAGCCAAACAACCTGTCATGAGAGCTTTTCACACAACCTGCGCTTCTTTTTCAAGGGGACATTCCTTCATAAAAAACATCAGATAGATAAGCTGAAAATGATTTTCACGCATCAAAGGACAAAAATTAAGAGAGGATTTATTTTAATTTTGAAAAGGTAAATATGTTAGTTCTAGTGATGGAAATTCCGGCTCTTTATAGGGATCCGGATCTTTCGGCTCGGCTTACTAAAAAGAGCCGGCTCTTTCGGGTCCCAACCGGCTCTTCAGGTTGTTTTGTTGCTTTAGTTAATTTATTATTAACAACAATGTAAAATTATGCACAAAAGGAATTACTAATGTAAAAAAAAACGTGGTTTTATTTATATATGTTTATATGTAAATATATACGGTAGCCCCTAGAGACAAAACACGCACAAACTCCAAAACACATTTCTAGCATTAGCTGAACTTCCAAAACATAAGCATATGTGTATTGTTTGTGTATTTATACACAAGCACACATATATATTCAAATAGTTTAAAAAAAATGTTCATTTACCTGTTACTACCACACACCAAATCCGGTCGTTGGTACTTCCCGGCTTGCGTAGCCACTAGGTAACAAAAGCTCAACACTGCCACCTAGCATCCTGGAGCACTTCTGTTGTGTTTTGGAGTTTTTACGTGTTTTGGAGTTTTTGCGTGTTTTGGAGTTTTTACGTGTTTTGGAGTTTTTGCGTGTTTTGGAGTTTTTACGTGTTTTGGAGTTTTTACGTGTTTTGGAGTTTTTGCGTGTTTTGGAGTTTGTACGTGCTTTGTCTCTAGGTGCAACCGTAAATATACTTTTATTTATTTACTCCACATAAAATGTAATAAATAAATCATATAATACAAAAACCAGCTATTTACATTTCAACTTTTAACTATTTAAATTTTCAGCTTTTTCCTTTTAAACAAATTTAAAGTGAAACAACACAAAATGTCACGGTGCTGGGTCAGTTTGACCCAGTATTTTGAGTTCTTATGTTTTGGTTTGATTTTGTATTCTGATTCTTGTCCTTTGTTGATTATTATGATAAATCTATGTTTCAGTTATTCTTGGTGAGGGATTAGTTCTTTGGTTGAGTCTCGTATTTAGTATAAGTTTAGTTCTGTGTCTAGTCTGTGTCTTCGTGAATTGTTTCCTGTTTTATTTTGAAAGGTTGTGTCTCATGTCAGTGTGTCTTGCTTCGCTCCCCCTGTCTCGTTAGCCCTAATCTCTCCCAGCTGTGTCTCCCTCCTGTTTTCCATTCTCTTATTACGCCCCAGTGTATTTAAGCCCCGTGTTTCTTGGTGTCAGTGTTGTGTTGTACCCTCTGATCGGGCCTGTTTATTTTGGTTCTGTGTCAGTATTCATTGTTAAGTTCAGTTCATGTTTTGTTTCTTCGCCAGCAATAAAGCTGAGGTTTTGAGTTGTATTCAGTCTCTGAGTCCTACGTTTGGATCCTCATGCCCGCCTGCCCACACACAGAGCCTTGACACGAAACACAGCAAACCACAACACAATTAAATATAAATTAAAATATGAAAACAAAAAGAAGTTGCATATTCTCTGTCATATGGGCCTGCATGAATAAACTTTATGAATCCTTTATCATCTGCAACTGGAAATAGTTGTGGATGATTACTATACCTTTCTAATGTGACGTTGTTGTCCCTGGCTCTCTTTCTCTCTCTTTCCCACCGGCTCTGTTATAACTACCGTCCCTCCCCCCTCTTCCCAGCGCAAGCACAAGGCTCGCGTGCGGAGTGAAGTGGAAAAAAGTGCGAGAGAGAGAGGGTGAGAGAAAGAAAGGAAAAAAAAACCCACCTAGCCGGCTCGCGTCGTTCACTCCAAAGACTCGGCTCTAAGAGCCTTTTTGTTTATGACCGACACATCACTAGTTAGTTAGAATAGAATAGAATAGAATAGAATAGAATTCAACTTTATTGTCATTGCACATGCACAGGCAACGAAATGCAGTTTGCATCCATCCAGAAGTGCTTTAGTGATATAGATATATTACAATATATATTAGCAATAATATAGATATGTAAGTATATTACAGAAATGGGTCTATTATGGTATGTTATAATGTACACGGTATGAAGTATGTTGTGAATATTCTATAACTATAGTTGTGTATAAGCTGTAGTGAGTACAAGCTGGGTACAGGATATGAACAGGATATAAATATGAAAAACTATACAGAATATGAAATAAATAACTTTACAGAAATCTGAGATATACAGTTATACAGAAATGGGAACTATGCAAGTTGTAAACAGTTGTAGGGTTAAAAATTATCGTATGTACAGAATGATTATTACAGAGCTATACAGTAGTGCAGTTAAGATAAGTGAGGGTGTGGATAATTTCTACAGAGGCTATATAAAGTGCTAGTGGTTGTGAGTGGTGGTTCAGTCCATGTTATTATTGTGTGTTTGAGGGTACAGTTGTCCATTGTGGGTGTGTGTATGTTCAGTCCATGAGTTTAACGTGGGTCAGATGTCAGGAGGCAGAGTTCAGGAGTCTGACAGCTGTGGGGAAGAAGCTGTTCCGGTACCTGGTGGTCTTAGTTCGGAGGCTCCTGTAGCGCCTCCCAGAGGGCAGGAGGGTGAAGAGTCTATGTGATGGGTGACTGGGGTCTTTGATGATTTTCCCAGCCCTTTTCAGACACCGCTTCCTGTAGATGTCTTTTATGGCAGGAAGTGGTGCTCCGGCGATGCGCTGGGCAGTTTTCACAACCCTCTGCAACGCCTTCCGGTCCGAGGCAGAGCAGTTCCCGTACCAGACTGTTATACAGTTGGTCAGGATGCTCTCGATGGTGCAGCGATAGAAGTTCACCAGGATATCTGAGGACAGGTGGTTCTTCCTCAGAGTCCTCAAGAAGAAGAGGCGCTGGTGAGCCTTCTTGACCAGCTTGGAGCAGTTGGTCGTCCAGGTGAGATCCTCGGAGATGTGGACTCCCAGGAACTTGAAGCTGCTCACACGCTCCACAGCCGTCCCCTTAATGTGGATGGGTGGGTGTGGGTCAGCATTCCTCCTGTAGTCCACGATGAGCTCCTTGGACTTCTCGGTGTTAAACAGCAGGTTGTTTCTGTCGCACCACTCAGCCAGACGATCCACCTCCTCCCTGTAGGCGGCCTCAATGTATGAATACTTTTTGCTTTATTCCTTCTGTAAATATACAAATGTAATGTCTGTCTGACAAACAGGTTTCCTTCAGAGTCCATAAAGTAAGATAAATTTCATTTATCCAGAGATAAGTTAACAATTCAAAAGAAAAATAGAATACTCTCAGAAAAATTATGGTTCTTAAATGGTTCTTCAGATGTCTTTTTAAAGACCTTTTTAGAAAAGGTTCTTCAAAGAACCATTTCTTGATGGTTCTTTGGGGCACCATTAAAGGTTCTTCAAAGAACCATTGCTTGAAAGGTTCTTTGTGGCACTAAAAAGGTTCTTCTATGGCATCAGTCTAAAGAACCACTTTCGGTTCCAGTTGGTACCTTTATTTTTCTGAGTGTACAAATGACCAAACAAATGTCCTGACAAGGTAAAAACAAAACAAGACGAAACCAAATATTAAGAAATAATATTTTTTTTAAAAAGAAAAAGTAAAATGTTTAAAATTCAGCAAAATAAAAGGATCATTTACTAAATGTAGGAAGAGTCTAGCAAATATGAACACCACTGAAGTGTCTCAGTATAATGTAGGGATACCGTGATGGGGCCACTGACACTTTTCCCCAAACTGATCAGACTATTTTGGTTTAACAGAAGACATCAGGTACTCTCTACTCTAACAGATCTAATTTGTTTGAATTATTTGAAAGACAGTTCATACAAGTGAAGTGATTGATTATGTCAGCGGGCGCTTGTCTCTCTCCAGTACAGCCTTATTTCAGCGTTTCAGTATTTTTGTGTGTTGGCCCCTCAAACACACTTTTCTGTATCGACTATGCGATTTAGCTCTTGCAGGTGTTATTATGGTGAGATGGCAGCTGCTTTTTATAGAGTTAAGAAGCATCCTTATCTTTGTTGGTAGTTTGTCTTTTTTTATACACACACTGCCTTTTTTCAGATACCTTTTTAGGTTTTCAGTAGGTTTGCTTGCTTGTGTCCTTTTCTTTTTCTTTAAAGCTTTGTTTAATTGGTGAGGAAGATGAACATCATCATCTGGTTATAGAATATACATTTTGAATTCAAACAGATCATCACAGTTTTTATATTTTATTTTTCATAACAAGTAATAACGCAAAAAATATGAAAGATTATGATCAAATATTGAGGCACACAGTAGAAAATGTTTTTCCCGCCATCCCTATCTCAGACCAGGGACACTGTGATAAAAGAAAAGATGCTACTCCCGGAGGCTTCTTCCCCATCCCTTCCTTTGTCCCTTCACCCCCACCCTACTTTGTCATGCTATGGAGGTGATGCTTTTACCACAGAGTTTTGTTTCTAACTCCTGTCTCTCTCTTTTACTCTCTCTCCCTCTCTTGCTTTGTGCTCCTACCGATATCTCCACCCTCCCTGTGAATAGAGAAAGAGAGATGCTGGTTCCCAAAGGCAGGCTGCTCATCCCTCAATAACTCCAGCTGGTTCCCTGTGGTGCTGAGCCCTGTCCTCCACCAGTCAATTACTCCCCTCCATAAAGATGTGCAGATGGGCTGGGACCCCTATGTGCATGCACACTTCAGACAAAAACACAAACATGGACCTGTGCGTGTACCCATGGTAATACACACTGCAATGCGTGTGAGTCAGTGCACATTCACACAAAATGTGTGTCTTGATCAAGTAACAAAGCACCCTTCACAAGTTGCTCAGTACTCTTCCTCCTATCACAGAGAGTAAGACAAACCTTTTCCAATTTTCCTCATTTGCACCGTTGTTTTTTCTTCTCTCTCTCTGTCTCACCCACTCAGTCACTCACTCGCTCTCTTTCTTACAGCATCCCCCCCCACTCACTGCGCATCCACAGGCGGTTAATGAGAACACAGCACAGATTGGCTTACCTGCCTGCTTTCCTGCCCTCTGTTCAGCAGAAAAGTCTAACAGTGACTCAGTGACTACACCAAAAGCACCAATAATGGCTGTAAAGTAAAGACAGCCCCTCTTAAATGGAGATGCAGATAGTTAAAACACAGGCAGTGTCACAGCTAATCATAGTTCCCCCTGTTTATAATGGGACAGTATATGCATGACATTTTAAGAGCAGTGCAGGTAAGTTTAGTGCTGCAGGCACGAGGGCATTAATGAGACGATCCGCTGCCCTTACTACATCCTCTGCTGCAGCCAGGCTAGAAAATGTGCTTTGCATTTGGCTTGAATCAACTTGAACTAGTTTTGATGAACTTATTCACTTACTATTACATTTTAAAAATTTTATGCTAAGAGAAAAATCATCTTTGCACTTGCATTTAGCTGGTTTGTCTCTCAGTAAGGTCAACATCAACTCAAATTATAATTGAGAAGATATTCAAACTTGCAGCTTCACGTGGAGGTTTAGGGTGTTTGTAGTTCGAGTGTCAATATCTAAATCCAATATAAAAAAGCAGCCAAGATTAAATCATGTTTGCAAAGGTAGAAACCTTGCATAATAGCTGTACTAAATTTAAGCAAAACACTGTTGCATGCATTTCAATTTAAATATTGTATTTCTAGCTGATTCCAACAAAAGTATATTGCTTTTTTTTTATTGCCATGCTGCATTTTAAAACAGTGAGCTGTGTATTTCAAATCCAATATCTCCTGGCAGTTATTCCTGCTTCTTTATCCTGCGGTCTTTCAGTTTTTTCCTCTCTCATTTCTCCATCTGCTTAATGTTATTTCATTGAACTGTTGCTGCTGCTTCTGATGACGATAATAACGGTGATCATAATCATTACAGTGATAAACTGTGTTTTATTTGGCACATGATGTGTGCAGCAGTGAAAAAACAAAAACATTCATCTTACTGTTTGCATATAGAACATATCACTGCGTATCACATGTAGCCGAGATTATTCACGTGTTGACCCTGTCATTGAAAATTGTGCAGTCCGGGTTTACACAGACACCCTGCGCACAAAAAATCTCTCCATGAGACAGTCTTGACTACAACACCACCATCTGCTCCTGTTTTGACTGAACCTGACTTAAACTGTGATTGTGTGCATTAAATTGTACATGCAGTAAGTGCTGCCCCCCCCCCCCCTCCTCTATTTACAACTGGTAGTTTCATGTCACCGACAAAATCTCATTTGTTTTTGTTTTTTTTAACTCAGCTGTTTGTGCGGCCTCACATTTGTTGATTTTTTCAAATTTATGTCAAGCATGGAATGTGAGCCGTTGGAATGAGAAAACAAAACATCTCTCTCTCTCCCAAACACACACACAAATACACACAAACACACACAAACACACACACTCGAGCTTTTCTCTTCTCTGCAACACGCTCATGCAAACGCGCACGCTCTCCGCTACGGCAACAAGGGAAACAAACATCATTTCTCACCCAGTCTGCAGCGCTTACATTCACATTAGACACCAACCAATGTGTCACTCAAAGCCACAGAATACAATCTATTGAACACAATAGCAGCTTAGTGTCAGACGCAGAGCAACAGTGAAACTGTGTACGCACTAATATATCTGGGGTTTTTCAGCTTAATGAGCACTCCTGCTGAGAGTATCCCACACCAAATACTGTTTACATCAACACAACGTTCTACTGTTATTTTTATTTATTTTTATACATTATTCAGACCATTTTGTTTAGAGTTTCTCGCAGGTTCTGGGGTTATTTGTTGTACTGCGTACCACCAGAGGTGCAGAACAACGAGGAGAAAAAACAAAAAATATTTTTCAAGTTTCTAAAGTTATTTTTGCCATGAAGTGACTTGAGGGAGAACATTGCTATTTAAATTCAATACCCAACAATGTTGTGAAGATTTAATTTTGTAGCAGCAGCTCCACTTGGTCTGATACACTGGCCCTTGTCTTGGTGCCATTTAGCAGGTGAATATCCCAGTTTGTCACTGTCACATCTATTTATAATAAAGGCAAGCTGATTATGAACTGAGTCTATATTTAGCTCGTGGAAGAAGAAGAAGCAGAGGAGGACAAAGTGAGTGTGTGAGAGACGGAGAAAGATTGCATGACAGTGTGTGTGTTTGATATATGCAGGGGCCCTGTCTGTCAATTCTGACACATGCAGTTATAATTATCACACTGTCATTAAAATGACTCAGTGTGAGTGCCTGGCAGGCTTCTTTATTGCCAAGTTTAATCTATGACCGGTTCACATCGCATTATTAATATGGTAATGGATCTCCTTGAAGAGATTAAAAGATGGAGTGGTTGGTGGTGACAGTAAAAGCTATTTTAGATTTTAGAATCGGCAAGGGCTTGGGAGGTGGGCAGATGGGCGGCTGTTGCAGATGAGGGCTGTTGCTTAATTTAAAGTGGTTTGGTTTTGGAGTGCTGTTGCTTAATGTAGACTGGTTTGTTTCATAGCCGCTGTGCTCTTTTTCAGCACTTTGAAATACTCGTGTGTAATATGTGAGCGTGCCTTGTTGGAAAATATAATTGAATCTCACATTTTTACTGTTCATTGTGCAGAAATGGGTGTCTTCAGTCTAACAGCTTTATTTGTTGTCTGTAAATGCCATCAGTACGCTGTTTCTCCCAGCACACAGCGAGGAAACCCATCCAGTAATTGGCCTTTCATCGGTCAAGACATCCAGTGCCGCCGCCGCTGCTGCTGCGCTCCGCAACTAAAGCCCGTCTTTCTCTTTTTTTCCCTCCCTCTCTCTCTGTGGAATTCATAAGAAAACTGCAGAGCAGACACCAGACAGACGAGGCATATTACATGACTGAATAATGTCCTGCCACATCTCGTGATGCCTCTCAAACAGACGTCTGTGCAGAAGCCCTGCACGCATGTCCAAGGACTTTCACGTCAGCAAAAAACTGTGCCCATGTAAATGAATAATGCATGGCGTGGGTTTGAGGAGTCTTATGGGGTGGCTGTGGAAATGTGGAGGTTTACGTTCCCCTGAGCTAATAAATCCGTCAAGAATCACAATGTTATGTGTTTAAGTGAGGAGATTCTTATGTAGTATGTGTGGCGCATTAGTTGTAGTAATGCTGGTTGGAATTTCTCTTTCATGCGACACACATCAGGTTCTCCTCTTTTTCAATCCCTTCTTGCTGTGCTATCAAAATTTCCCAAGCCGTCGCCTTTTCCTGGCAGCATATCCATGTTTCAGCAGGTAGGCTTAGACGGGGGAAGGTCTGAAATAATTTGTAGCATCTGCCTTACATTTTCATCCAACTTTTCCATCCAAGTTTTTTCTCTGGCTGTCTCTTCTTTTGTCTTTAGCAAAGCATTTCAGTCATGTCGAAACCACTTAGGTCCTTAAGTTATCCCCACCACCCCACCCTTCGTACACACACACACACACACACACACACACACACACACACACACACACACATGCATATCACCCCCTAAGGTGAGAGAAATCTTGCTTCTAACGTATTAGTCCACTTCATTAGATTTGTTCATTAAAAAAGGCTCACGAGTAATGACTTTTTAGCACCATGTGACCGCCAAATAGATTACAGTATTGATAATTGCATTAGTACTATGATGAATATGTAAAAAGTAGAAAAGGAGGGTGGGTGTGTTTAATATTGAAGAATTAATAAGCTTTTCTTTTCGTTTCAGCTTCAATCCCTTAAAGATTTGTTCAGTGTCATGAGTTTTACTGATACTATCATCAGCTTGGATGTGGAAAATATGGATGAAAAACTGTAAAATATAACAAAGAGGGAGGGCTCTACACTCTTATGCGTGTATTTATTTTGGTACTAAAATGCCACAAAATTCAGCACCCTGGTTTTATTCAGAGATCAGTATTTACTGGGTCGGACGATGTTAGCATGACCTCATTGTAGCTTTATGGGTTGCATTTGAACCTGCTTCCTTATGAAAGCCACAAACTTCCTCCGTCATCCTGTGCAACTTTGTCCTTCTGACAATTTAACTTTAAAGTCAATAGTGTGACGTTTGAGGACATTTGTGTTGCATTAAAAGAACAAACGCTGAAAGAAGGTTAGGAATTTGGCCACAACCTGAAATTGAATAGAAATGAATGGGATGAAAGCCAGAACTAGGGCAGATGTACTCCTAATATATATATTTATTCATGCATTTTTTGTTTCCATTTTAACTTAAGGTGCAATCTGTGTTCATTGGGCTGTCTCTGCCCTCTGTGCAAATAAAAGACAAACTAACGGCCCAAATAAACCTTTTTTTCCCACCGATACCACGGCTGCTAATGAGTTTTCATGCAATCACAACCTAAATAAATAATATCTGTTGATTTTATATACAGCCTCAAGTCAGCCTGTGCCTGCAACCATATGGGAGGTGTTTTTATTTCTGTGACATACCCCTGCTCGGGAACATGCAAATGTAAAATGTAAATAAGCAACTTTGGTCTGTCCAGAACAAACTGAAGAAAAGGGAATGAATGGAGGAGTTGTGCTGGCTGTGGTGTTGGCAAAAAACACCAGCAGGAGCCCTCTTGCTGTGCGATGGCAAGGAAAAGCTGTGGCTGTGACAGACTGAGAAGGTGTTGTTGCTGCTCCTCTACAATTTCTAAGTCTATCACTCAGAGAAAAATGTAACCCGTCCATCTGGTCTTTATGGAAGACTTTATTCTGTGGCTTTGGTTTGAACGCTCAGCAAGTACAGTTCAGCATACAGTTCATTCACATTACATCATCTGATTTGAAATAGTGAGATGTTTGAAATAAGGTGGATTTTATTGCATAGTGTCGCTTCACGTTGCCTCTTTCCCCCTACCAACCCCTCTGTTCCCTGAATACCCAGCAGTGCATTAGCCAGAGAGCTACTATTACAGAGTTCCACTGCCAGAGAGCAGCCACGGGAAGCTGCATGTTACAGTAAGCCCCCACAGGTTTAATGGCGCAGACTGTTCTCACCATCTTGCCAGTTCATAGCCAGCCCTCCCCAGGAGCACCAAGGTCGCATTAAAACGGAGGACACAGCAGTCTCAGCACGTGCATGTGTGTGTGTCTGTGCCTGTTACTCCGAAGGCACAGAGTCATTAGGAGGGAAACTCGAAAACGGGGTGAGGTTTTCTCTGTTTCTACCTGTCTTCAGTTTTCTCTCACGCTAAATGTGAGTGAGGTCTCGCCATCTTCAAACGTGATTGGAAGTGTCTAATCCCCCTCCGTAAAAGAAATTCCAATAGGACAAACTTCAGATCATTCTGCTATGCGTGGAGTCAAGAGTACCGTATTGATCTGCTCCGTCTGTGATGAATTCACAATTAGAGGCATGGCAGGCCACCGGGGAGTCTGTCCTCTGTCTGATTGAGCCTGCCCTCTTTACCTTTATGACTACAGTATGTGAAGGAAACATTAAGTAGGACAAAGAAGGTGCATGCTTTCAAAAACTGGAATGCAGGAACTACTTCTTGTGTGTAAGCAACAAAGGAGGAAAAGGGGTAAAGAAGAGGAAGAAATGAAGATAGATGAGACGGAAGGTCGTCATTCTCAACGACATTCTAGACAAGGACAGGGTGAACAACAAAGAGCTTGGGAGGGATTCCTTTGGGTTGATGTAGTGCTGTGAAAGGATTTGGATAGTGGGTGCATACCTCTTGGGAATAAAAAGAAAAAGGGAAACTGCCAATTTAAGAATGAAACAAATGGGAATTACAACTATAAAAGAAAAAAGAAAAGCATCATCATGGCTGATGATACTATGTAGCTATTTGTGACACCCGCTTGGACGTGCCTACCACTTATGGATTGTGGGAGATGTAGGTTGGTGGGGTTCATCCTGTAGGAGTGCTAGTGTCAGAGCTCAGCAGTGCAGAAGAAAAGAGGTAGGGTGGGGGGCATCCTGCCAACTGGGTCTGCAGCTTAATTAACTCTAAAGCAGGCGAGCTGCGGGCTGCCCCGTTGCCTTGCATATCAACGACCTGAGCGCTTTCTAAGCACCTTAGCAGAAAAGCCCTTCTTTGTGAACCAGAGGGCTCTATTCAGCTGAGGCCAGCGGAGCCAGAGGAGCTCCTCTCTTGTCTCTGCTCTGCGTGATGGGCATGTACCAGTTTCTTCACATAAACAATTGAAATGGAGAGTGGAAAAATAAGGCTACTGTTTTACGTGCAAAAACACAGGCCAGGATCACCTGTTTGTGGCAAAAAAACAAAAAGCTAACAGAAAGAATGATGCTAAGCACATGCATTCATAATGCTGCAGCTGTGCTGTCCTGTCTTATTTACAGCCAGTCATCAGTTTTTTATCTCTGAGAGGGTCAAATCAGTGCCTTCTTGAACAAAGATTTCTCTACTCAAGTGCAGCAATCCTCCTCGATTCACTACTAACATCTACTCAACTAGCCACTGACCTCTAGTGGCATAAGGTGGAATTAATCAGTGCTCGAAAATTAATTAAGTTTGTTCTAATTAGAATGGAAATGAAGGTGATGGTCAAGGGGACTTGCGTTTGCCATTTAAGGTTAATCATTAAAGCACCGAGGATAAATAGAGCACAGCATTTTCTATTACGCTCATTCATAAGTGCAGCACATATTTTTGGCCTTTTCTCTGGCTGTAATTTGTAAATATGAGCCAGTGTGTGAGGGATGCTACACACCACCCTGCAGTAAGAGATTTTGTGATACACACTGCACTCACATAAACACAAACACACGCACGCACGCACACATACACAATCATTCGAATACAGACACCTCTCATAGAACAGCAGTGGCAGAGGTCAGACCTGATATATTCTGCTGAGAGCTCACCATGATCTGTGATGAGAGCAAGTGGGATTATTAAATTTGGACCTGCTGCCTCCTCCAGGCTGGTTGGCTGGCTGACCTTGAGTTGCTGGCTGGTGGCGATGACGGACTGCGCTTGTGGTGCTAGGCCTGTCTGCAGACTTATTGACTACACTGCACGTCTGCAGGGAAATCTGGCAGGCTGGCTACAAGCCTGTTTAACTGACTGACTGGGAGACTAGTTGATAAGCTGCTGGTTTGCTGGTGTCAGGATGTCCAAATAACTGCCAAGCCTTTAAGCCTGCAAGCTGACTGACTGTACGTAAGTTCACTGACTAGCTTGCTTGCTTGCTGGATGCATCGATGCCTGCAACTCTATATTTTATTGGCTGTCATTTCAAAGGTAGTTCTACTGTCACTCAGCCAACACACCTATGTGGGCCCACAGATTGCTCCACCTGTCAAGGGTGCACGCGGACAAAGTAGTTATTTGTGTAGCTAGTTCCAATTTTAGTATATCTCACTGAGAGTTCTCTGGGGTCAGAAGCGCTTACTCCAAAGCATTTGGTATATATTTTATGGAAACTGATTGCTCTTCTTTTGAATAGATTACAAGAAAAAAATTACATCTTTAAATTTCATGCAAAAATAATTAAGTAAATGAATTAATGCAGTAATTAGATATTATTTAACTGATGGAGTATTTAATCATTGTGTGCAGAAAGGTTGGTTAGTCTGTTGTATAAACGTCACGCACAAAATGCTTCTATAAGTGGCATTTGTTAAGACCAGCATTTGAGATCAAACCTCTTCATCTTCAGTTAAGTGCTTTTTGAAGTTGTTTGAATCCCTGATGAAAAGGTAGGGTCGAATAAAACGTAATTAAAGCATCGCATGCAGTTACAGGGTCACATTCAAAGCACATTTTTGGTGGAAACTTGCTGTTTACACAGACACGCACACAAAAATACTCATGCAGAAAAAGGACTCGAGTCGAGTTTATATAAGCGCAGCTATGATGTGAAACCACAACACACAAATACATAATGTGAACAACCAAATTACCAGCTGTTACTGATGATAGCTCCAACTCAGGCTCTGTGTTTTACAGGAATACAAAAGCCTCCGCTTAATGTATCTCTCAGGAAAAATTGTGGCACAACTTGTCCCGTATTTCTGTCTGATCTTGTGTTTTTATTGGTTGTTTTTCTTTTAATTGCCTGTTTCACAATCCTGCAGTTGTTGCTTATGAATAGGAATTTCCATCAACTCCATCATTGATCTCACAAAACAGGTCACAGCGTGTAATTATATAAATGAGATTCTTCCATCAACCTTCAAAAAATAATTCTATAAACACTGCACTGATTTGTGTCACAGAATAAGGTGAGAGGAACATATGTGAAATGAGAAACTGCTGACTGCTGGTAGAACATGGATTCATTTAATAACCACTTTCAGTAAACTAAAGACTTTTATTCCAAATCAGGTTATGTGACAATCTCATCCAGACATCCAACCAAGGAATAATATTTGCCTAAGCTGTATCTACACATAGTCTCCTGTTTCCTCTGAGAATACAGACCACAGGTATCAGAGTGTATCATGAGCAGCGCCCCACCGTGACAGCCTCCCAGTGGGTACACCGGTATTAAAGCGGCACACTCTCCGATGCTTCGCCTGATCAGTCCTGGGGTTGATAAGAAGGAGTTCTTATGAAAGGCAGATTTCTTTCTTAAGAACACATCAAAGCAACCAGGCCTGCTCACTTCCCTACTTCTACCCTCTGCCGAGGCTGAAGAATAAAAACAAGAAAGAAAGCAAGTTTGGGAGGAATAGGCGAAGCAAATTGGGTTTGCCATGGCTGGAATTGATGCCAAGACCGGATGAAACGAGTCAGAATTCAGGGATATATGCCAAAAGATATTACTACAGCTTTCAGCGGACGTAATCCACTACTTCTGTGTATTTCCTTTTTTTTCTCTCAGCAAGAGAAGCTCGTGGCTTCATTGTTGAACGTCTCTAAGTGTATAGATGTACAAGCATAAAACAGTCACTGAGGTTTAGTCTTTCAAAATGTTTATGTCTCAGAAAGATTTATAATCGGCACTGAGGTGAAATTTACATTAATTTCAATATGATTAGTCTGTGCTTGCAGACTCAACACCGCCAAGAAAAGGAAATCACTGAATGAGATAATCACTTCAGCCCTTAATAAAACCAATGTTTCTTGAGTACAGCAAAAAAAGGTGGAATATGTAGAGGCACACAATTTTAATGACCTTACATCACATTTAATAAAGGCGCAGCCCTCCTAGAAACTAATAGCTTGGTATAACTCTGCTGTTAAAAAGCCAGTAAATCACATTTAGGACATAAACACATGTTGCTGTGTCCATAGGACCTGAAAGAATAACCTGCAACTCTAACATGAACAGGATGCTCCTCAAACTGTCAGTTTTTTGCAGAAGTAGAGCTTTTGATTTATAATTCGTGTGGGTGTGAGTGTGTGCAGCCCACCAGCAGTTAGAGGACAGTGTCTGCAGGGGGCCTGTGGATAAGCATGGTTGTCTAAATCAGTGCTGACAGCCTCACTGCTCTTCTGTAAGTGTGAATGCAAACCGTGCACAGACAACTCAAGATCGGATTAGCCTGTGAAGGCTTCTGCAGTGTATCTCCTCTCCTCTCTGGAGAGGCCACTGAATCTTCACGGCACAGCTATGAAAATTAAGCTTTTTATAACCAGCGCTCTCAATTAACTGTTAGCCCAATTTGCCTTGAAGATTAATATCCAATTATCACTTCAACGATAAAAGAATTCAAATTACCTCCACATTTCAGTTTTTTATTTTTTTTAATTACTCTCTACTCAGGTTTCAGTGTGAAATTGATTCAAAGACTCACAAAAAGACACTCCATTTTTATACTTAACACGTGTAATACCTTACCTGCGTGCACAAACATTAGTGGAAATTCAGTTTATAATTGCTGGGCTTTGTTTGTTCATCTCTTCTTGAGGTTGCCTGGTTTACAAGTGGACGAAGACTGGCACGGAAAAAAGCACACAGTATACGTCGTGGGATGAGAAATAAGGGCAAACCTGGTGACCCTCCTGTGCATTTATTTTGGTAGTCTTCTGTTGGATATATTGGTTATGAATTAATGTATCCAGTTCAGCATTTTTCTGAAGATTCTTTTCTACTTTTCTTTTACGGCCTCATAAAAAAAAGTTCAAGGTGTTCAAAGTCTAGGTTTTACCCTTGATAGACTCTGGACATGTTTTGAGCTGATCCTGCAGTTCTTTCTCATGTTGCGCTTGGTTGTTTTCTTCTTCTTCTGGCAGATCCTTCCACATTAATTGATGTTTCTGTCTCTAGCATTTCTGTTTTATGATTACCGTCTCAGCCGGTTCTAAAATAGGTCCAGACAGGTGGACTGTTATGTCTTAGAGGTCAGTGGAGCTGTTTCTCTAGAGATAGCGTTTGCGTTGACTTTAAGGCGACTTTCCTTCTGTGCTCCACTGATGATTGTCATTAACACAAACTTTTACAAAAGAGAAAAAAGAAGAAAAGAAAGAACAAAGAAGAAGAAAGCACAGAAAGAAAACAAACAAATACTTAAACTGAACAAATAAAAATTATAAATAAAAGTATTCATAGGTAATAAGAACAGCTAATTGTACATTCTGTTATTTTGGACTTTGCATATAAATGTCTCAGCCACCCTGGAGACAGACAAACATTCACACCTACAGGCAGTTTGGAATCAACAGTTAACATAACCCCACTAACTGCATGTCTTTGGACTGTGGACTGAGTCCTAATCAGAGATGGGCAGTAACGCGTTACTGTAATCCGATTACTTTTTTCAGGTAACGAGTAAAGTAAGAGATTACTATTGCAAAAACGGTAATTAGATTACCGTTACTTTCCCGTAGGAACGCTGCGTTACTGCGTTACTAAAACCGTGATTTTTTTTGCGAGAATGTCTCATGACAGTGACGTAAGCGAGTGCGACGTTCGTGGCAACAGCTGTGTGCAGATCAACAATGGATCATATATCGAGTGCAGAGAGAGTATGAGCGTGCAGCGTTTAAAGCGTGGAAGTACTGACCTTACTTTGAGTTTGATTCCATAAAAAGTGACAAAAACATTAGTGTCCGCCGTGCGTGGGAAGAAAACTTCTTTTTACAGCAAAAAAACCCCCTAAACTTCCGAGCAAGCACCGAGTAGCTACGACGTGATGGGAAACTCACAGAGAAACTCACGGATTCTTCCACTGACCGCGGCACACCTGCACCAGGGCAAAAAATAGAGCAACAGGACCCCTAGTCTTTGATGTTATTTATTTTCTGCTGTGTTTTACTTGCATCTATTTGAAAGACTGAGTGTAAACACGCACAAAAAAAATTATTTTATGTGCTGGAATGTGCACAAAATAAGTTTAAATATTAAACAAATTTCTTCCAGTCAGAGAATGGTGCATATAATTACATTTTTGCTTGATGCATAAAGTTAAAACATTAAAATTAATAAAACAAGTTTTAAAAAGATGCTTTTCCATTTGATTACATTTTGTATGATGGATTATGTAGAAAAAATAGAATTGGGCTGAAAGATCTATCACTTTATCACCTATTCAGGCTGTAAATCATGTTTTTAAAAAGTAACTAAGTAATTAATTACTTTTGAAAATAAGTAATCAGTAAAGTAACGGGATTACTTTTTTGGGGAAGTAATCGGTAATTAGTTACTGATTACTTTTTTCAAGTAACTTGACCAACACTGGTCCTAATATTTATATATGTGTATATTTCTGCTCACATTCTGTAACTTCTGTCGGTCCTGTGCTCAAAAGGTCATAAACTGTGGCAGGTGACTAACATTTTTATGTGCACCAGTTTGTTAACTTTAGTTAAAATTTATGCTAAAACTGTGGACGGTCTTATTTACATCACAACAAAAATAAACTTGCTGTAATTTACTGTGCAGTACTTTAATGCTAATACTGAAGTTGAAAAAACAAAACTAACAATTTACATAATTATAGACAAATTACAATGTTGGAAATAATACAGCGTATTTGGGAGATTCTTCTGTAATTCTAAAAAGACCACAAACACAGGCTTTAATTAGATCTTTTTAGTTTCCTCTTCTTTAAACTCACTGACCTAAATCATATGTGAAATGTGCTCAGAAAAAGAAAATGATTGTTTTTATCTTTTCAAGGAAAGTAGTGATTGTTTTTGAGTCCAAACCAGTATCTTCCCACTAAAGTCTTTCCCACACCCACGGCTGTTCCAAGTCTCTGCATGGGAGAAGCTCTTTGGAGGGAGATGTTTGGATGTGCATTTAAAAATCTGTCTTTAGTAATTTTGCCTGCATGATTTCTTTTAGTTTGTTTAATAACAGCCCAAAAAAGAGAACTAACATGTCTAATGTTGAAAGCCATTGCTTTAATAGACTGGCTATTAACAGAATTTCTGGCCTGTCAGTTTATCCATTACGTGCATGTGTGTATTAATTTTCCTGCCTTAAAGAGTGTCACTCCTAAGATAATTTAATATTCTTGGATTTCACTTAAGCCTACAACCTCAGTGAAGGTCAAAGTGCTATTTCAGAAACTTGTCACTGTGACTGTGAATGCTTAAATTTTCTTGGTTGAAAAATGTCAGACTGACAAAAATTGAATATCAGCACAAAATGTCTGCGCTCAGCAGTTTTAGTAAAAAAAAAAAAAGCCTTCATTTCAGGAACCTCATGGGCCAAATCAGCTTGAGTCTGCAAAATCCTCAGATTGTGCTGTGTGTATGTTTCAGGTACTTTCTCAACCAGATAAATGCTGTTTTCACTGATCCTGATATTGTAGTGATACAATTAGCTTTTGAACATTTTTAATAATAAAAAAAACACATTTTATTTTTCCCAGTGGTAGCAGGATTCACCAAAAAATGTACAGTTCAGTCTGCGTAGAACATAAATTTCTGCCCAACTTTATTCTAATTTATTCAGTATTTGTCAGCCTCGTTCTCATGAACACCAGCAGCACTGTTAGGCTCTATCCTCTGGAAAGTATCAATGCCTGAACCAATTTCTGGATAATCCTGAATCATTATCATGGAATCAGTTTGCAGCACAAACTGTACATAAAAGATGGGCGTAACCGTCATGAGGTCTCCCACTGTTTTGTGAACTTGCAGACCGAAGCCTTCGTATTAGCATTTTGGCCAATGATATTTGGCTATTGGAGCAATAAATGATATTTATACGGAGCCCCGCAGGGGACATGGGAGAGAAAAAAATTAAGACGGACTTTTGCGAGATCTCGCAAAAGTTTAAGCCGCATTCTTCGGCCTTCGACCTCCCGTTAGCTTCGAGCTAACGGGAGGTCGAGACCTACTACAGCCAGGAGGAACACCGCTTTCCCGGCGCATCGTGCCTCGACCTCCTCGTCGGCTTCGAGCTGGCGGCCTCCGAAGAATGCGGCTAAAACTTTTGCGAGATCTCGCAAAAGTCCGTCTTAATTTTTTTTTCTCCCATGTCCCCTGCCCTGCGGGGCTCCGTATATCTAGATGGTCTAGAACCAAATTATGAACTAACAAAGCAAGTCAGCAAGGTGCATCCACAGACTGTCATTGCACTGCATATATACACACACACTTGCTAAATAATAGTGAGCCACATATTAAATTACTTAGACTCATTCACAAGGGTTTAAACATATATTAGTCTCAGAAGGAATTTTTGTCCTGAAGCCTTCAAGCAAACGAGTATCAAAGCCTTATTTTCTAACACAGAACCAAAACGACACCTAAAGTGCGTGTGTGTTTAAATCCTTACTGTGAGAGGATGGTGTGTGTTTTCTCCACAAGTTCACGCTCTGTGATTTTTGAACAGTCTTTGGGGCTTTGGTGTCCTCACCCTCAGATCCTGCAGCTGAACCTAATTCAGGGGAGCGTTGTGTGAAGGGAAGGGAGCAGGGAACAGAGCGTGAAGGAGCAAAGCAGGGCAGTCCAGGCTGGAGGAGAGCAAAATGGAAGAACGGGAGAGCTTCAGAATAAAACAGAACAGAGCAGAACGGAAAAGAATGGCCGGTAAAACAGTGCAGTCTATACACGCTGAGGCGGAAAGAAGAGGAGATGAGATGAAAATCAAATCAGGAATAGATCGAATAGAGCAGCGACTGCGATATCAGAGTCGAGCAGTATCTCATGATGCTGCAGTCACTGCTGAGACATGCAGCACACGAAGTTCAGAGGTCACAAGGGCACCCTGGCTTTCATCACCCTGTGTATAGGCTCTGGGCTGTACAGTATCTCTGAAATGTCAGAGGGCGCTGAGGCAGGCTGGAGAAAAGAAAAAAATCAATGCTCTTTGGAAACACTGTTGCCTCCTCTGCTTTGTTTTCAGCGCACACAAACACAGATACTCAAAAACCACGACACAGGCCTGTTTTGACATTTTACCTGAAATAAATTGGTGTGAACTTTAAGTTGGTATAGTGTGAGACACCGACTTTAATTTGTTATATCACCTTTCTGGACAAAGTAACTATAATTAACCAGCTAATTTATAACTGAACACAGTTAGAAAAAAAACATCCTGATGTTTTAATGTGTGTGAAATTACTTACTTATATTGCAAAAGTTTTTTTAAAACCAGAGTTTACTTAAATTGTCTTTGCAAATTCTAGGTATTTTCTTCCTCCTTTTAGAAAATAATCAATTAACATTTGTTGGAAATTCTTACAATTTCAAGGTGTTGCAAGCTGCTATGAAGTCAAAGCATCTCCGAGTCTCTCTTTAACAGACCCTGGCAACGTTGATCTCTAGGTGCACGGGGTCTTAGGTACTGAAAACGTTGTGGTGTCTGTCCACTTGTTCCAGCTGGACACAGCAGTTGTGCTCGAGTAGACTCGCTTGCTGGAAAATGACCACCAGGCAAGCAAAAGAGGGGCCGCGTATGCCATTGTAATCTTCAAACCAGAACTATCAATTTAAGAGAATTTAGCTTTTAGAGGCTAAAGGATTCCTTGTCTGTATTCACTTAAGCTTCTTGAAAAATGCCATGCACAAAACATTTGCCATTAAATAGTCCCAGAATTTTATAGTTTTGTTTTTTTTCTGTCTGAAACAGTCAGCCCCACTAAGCAACTAATGAAGAGTCACCAGAATTACTAAAAAATATTAACTTCCCCACAGGCACTCTGAGCAGAGGAACAATGATTTAGCTAAGTAAGTGAATTCATTATATTGTTGTTGTTTTGTTTTTTTTTAAAAAGCACCATAATCATTCTTTAATTGCACAAATGTCAGATTCAGCTTGTGTTACACAGACATGCACTACAACTTTATCTGGTATTGTGCAGCTTGAAGCCCCTCCTGTGGGATCCTTCTGTGTTACAGAACCTCCAAATGTGATGAGTGTTACACACTTGGACTAGAGGAAAGATTTGCTGTGGTTGTAGCATGTGTGTGCATGCCCATCAATCCATTAGTTTGCAGTTAGGATTATGGCAGTGCGACATATTTCAAATATCTGTCATTTCTGTTCTGATTGGGTGACCTCAGTAGCTGAGGTTGAGGTGTAGATGCTGTACCACTTTCTTTTTTTTGTCTGTGCACAAAAGGATGGCAAAAAAAAATATTTCATTTCATATTTCATATTTTTTGCTTTATTGTCTTTTATGATGGAAATCAAGTAGACAGGCTAGCTAGTTAGAAGAATGCCCTGTTGCACCATTTTGCAAAACCTAGTATAACATTCAGTGAAAATTATTGTTGTGCCGATAGACATCCATTTAGTTTGTATTCCTCCAGAGTCTTCCCTTCCTGTTGCATTTCTCTCTCAGGTGCCCAGGGATGGAAAGATGGAGGGATTGGGGATTTAGCGATGATCAAACTCACTGGACTGGGCAGGAATAACACAACAATCTATTGTTGAGATGATTTGACCATCTGGGGTGCTGTGGCTGTGGGATGAAATAATGATCCAGAGACTTGCTGGTGGAGGGTGGGGTGGAAGTGTGGACAGGATAGCACTTTTTCTGTTTCCCAGACACCTGATTCCTTCAGGTAAAGTGGACACAATTAAGAAGAGTGTCCAGAGACGGATTAGAGAGATTAGAGTGACTTCCTTAGTCCTTCCTTCTTCTTTGCACTTCCCCATTTTATATCCTATTTTCTGAGCCCTCATCCTGCTCTTTCTTTGACACCTTTGTCCTCACTCATACCTTTTATTTTCATTCCTTTTGTCTGCCATGTCATTACCCTAATGAAAGATAGTCCTAATCCTCCATATACATTTCTGTCATCACTCGCCCAGACATATTAACCCATCCGCTATTTATTTTATTAAGCAATATCTATATGCATGTTCACATTCAAAGGCATGCTCATTCATGTCCATTTACACCTTCAGCATTTGTTTCTCTGCACCGTTTATGCGTTTAGTATGTGCTGCTTGATGTTTTACTGCTTGAATTTGAAATCAAAATTCCATCCTTGCAAAAGTCTCTGGAGGTGGATGTGCATCGCTGCTGCATGACTTTTTGAAAAAGTGGAGCAATTACATATTCCCAATGGGACTGGGAAGCGTGACAATCTGATTTCCTTGTGTCATCTGGGACCAGAATGTAAATGCACAAGGATCAACAGACCAGAGATACATGTAGATTCAGCTGTTGTTGTTGTTGATGGTTTGCTGTTCTTTGCTCAGTTTGCCCAATTAATGGACTTAAAATGGGTTGTAATTATTTAAGATTTGTGATTTCTTAACCAATATTTTTTTATTTGAATTTTCCAATCCCTCGTTGTGTTTTAGTTGCTGCGCTATTGCTTTGGAATTAGATTTTTGAAGAATGACTTGATTTTTTAAATTTCAAATGTGTTTTCTGTAATCATTTTAAACATAAAAAAATAACTCGTTGATTACTCTCGAATCAGCTTGATTGCCTTTATTTGATTCATTTTGGTGATGTGAATTAAACAATAAACTACAAAGTGTTACCCACATTGTAAACGCACCAATTTGCTTTCATTTAATTCTCTAAATTCTTTGAAATTGCAACACAAGTGAGCCATAAAGGAGCGATTTCTTTTACTGCTCTGCTGTGTTTCCCTTCCCTCGTTTCTAACACAGTTTCACTCCTTCTGTCTCCGTCTCTCTCTGCATGGGCTGTGACACCATGACAAAGTGCTATTTGACAACGCTCCCTTTCAGCCTAGCGAGAGTCTATTGCTTTCTGTGCTTTCCCAGCACTTATAGCCTTCCTTCTTCACGTGTTCTCTTTCTCTGTCCCACGATACAGAGATAAGAGGCAGCGGCGCCACACACCTTCGTAACTGAGCACTTTGACAGCTGATTCAGTGTGCAGATAGAGTACACTTCAGCTAATATTTACGTAATGAAAGTTCTAAACATGCTCTCAGCAGTCATGTGCTGCTGCATGAATGGAAAAGTTGTTCTCCTGACCAGTTCACTGCACAAATGTGCAGCGCATATTGATTGCAATGCTGCGATAACATTGCTACATTATTGTAATGGACCGGCCTTTTAGCCTTGAATAAAATAATTCTTTTTGCCTCTATTGTTTCCCGACAGGGTTATTTAGCAGTAAAATAAAAAGAGGCCAACCAGGGTGCTCGGGTGAGCTGAGCTGAAGTCTATAATTACCCCAGAGATGGAAGGGGGTGAAGAGAGAGAGGTGGTCATTTAGATGGGATGTTAATTGTAATTACCGTTCCTGTGGAATGTTGCCATAGCAACCTTAGCCACCGTTGGACTTGGCCTGACCGTGGAGACTCTATGTGTGTGTTCATGTGTGTGTGTGTGTGTGAGACCAAGGGGAGAGACGTCCACAAACAGTAGGGCCACTCAGAGTCCACGTTCAATATCCAGCTCTTTAATGCACACATCCCTCTCTAACTCCGCCATATCCTCTCTCCAATCACTCTTGGTTCTGTGCCCTATTCTGTGCCTTATATCTCTTACTCTCTACTTTCACTCATGTAGCTCCTGCACCTTCTCCCCCCATTCATTTCCTTGTTTTTTTGTTCCTCCAGTTGCCACTCACTCATGCACCACTATTTTGCTTTCTGCTCCGCTGCTTCCTCCTCTCATGTCGGCCGTTAATCAAGTAGTTCAGATAGAGTGTACTTACTTTCTGTTTCGCCATATTAACCAAAGTCTCCTCCATTTTCTACAGTGTAAGTAGCTGTGTGTGTGTGTGTGTGTGTGTGTGTGTGTGTGTGTGTGTGTGTGTGTGTGTGTGTGTGTGTGTGTGTGTGCGGTTGGGCGTGTAGGGAGAAGGCCTTTGCTTTAACAGCTGTACCTGTGATTCATGTCTGACAAAAATAGCTCGTAGAGGAAATAAGGCATGCAGAGTGCTCTCCTCAAGACCAGGGCCTGGATGTGTAAACGGTGTGTACACACAAAAACCATGCATATGCTTCCCCCCACACACACACACACAAACTGCCATTTAGAAGAATGTGAGGTGAGAAGTGTGTGTATAATGCATAGATTAAACCTTTTTAGTGGGGGTCATTACATAGTGCCCAATAAATGAAGAGGATATGACTTGATATATACTGAGGACAGCATGAAAAATAATGAATCACTGACTGAAACAACTATTTTTTACAGAGCTTTGTTCTCTCATTATGTTATTTGTTCAAACAGACACATTGAATTGCACAATCTGCCTGTATTTAGTTTTGCTGCAGACAAAATTAGCAGAATGACGATGGGTTTAACGCTCAGTCCAGTGCGAAAATTACACCACTAGTGCAGATATGCTCTCTCACACACAAACACAAATGCAAAGTGATCCAAGTTTTAACATGGGAGATTGACTTTAGTGTCAGTAATCTGGTGTGGCTATAAAAAACATCTTAAAACTACCAGACAGACATATTTGACTTTGACAAATGTTATCTTCCTGCCCAGCACGCTGTTTACTGCTTCATGCCTGCTCAGTGTGTTTGCAGTGCAAGGTGGTGTGGCCAGTGGTTAGTCAGAGGTTTTCAGTTACAAACAAATTGTGACTTCTGGCACTTCGCTGAGTGCAAATATTTTTTGCACTGACACCACGGCAGCATGTTTGTATTATTTAGCAATCAGACAGAACAAGTCAAAGTCAACATTGGCTTTTAAACCAGAAATTGTATCGACTGTCTCATCTTTTTAACCGTATCATGCCCCAAAATAGAATCTGTAACAAAAGAAGAGAGACTAAATACGAAGCTGAAACTATACGATTTTTCGCTACTCATTAGTGTAGTTGAGCAAATGGATAAATTAATATAACTCCATCGTCTTCTGGATAATGTGAACTGGGAGATGAAAGCCGTCCCGACAGACTTGGAATGAAGCAACTCTTGCAATCTAAACTTGTGCCGATAAATGCAAGTCAGCTAAGAAACATTTACCAGGGTTGCAATTACAGGGATGATAGAAACCTAATACAGCTTTCTGGCATTTTTTTTATTCTTCATTTTAACTGAATGGTCTCTTAATCAGACATATCAAACTGGTGATTGATTAAATACATGGGACTATAAATTAAAACAGCTTGCAGCTTAATAATACATGCTGCTGGATGAAGGTCAACAAGCAAAACTGAAAATAAAATTATACATCATGACGTGCTGTGTTCCTGCTTTGATTTGGTCACTGCTTTTCAAAGTTCAGAGACTTTTTTTGAGCAGATCAGTGTCCCCAGAAGAATGAGAGCTCATCAGCGCCTCACTTTTGGAGGTTGATGAAAGAAATCTCTCACATAGCAGTTGTGGCAGCTAATCCAGAATAAATACCGTGAATATTCTTGGAATTAATTCTGCAAGTAGCATTTTAAAAGACTGAGGAAACAGACTTTTTAGAGGGATGAGATTATGAAGAGAGCAAGCAAAAAACCAAAACAAAGTCTGACCTGAAAATATTGAAGGAGTAGCTTGGAGGGGGCAAAATGAAAGAGGATGCAAAGAGTAACTAAAGAGAAAATATACAATGCAAACGTCTGTGTAGAGATCTGAATAGAACATGATGTCAACGCACGTCTGAGCAGATCAGCGGAAACAAAAGGGATAAAAGAGACGATTCCTTTTTTGTAAAAATAAAAAATAGCTCAAAAGAAACCCAGATTAACAAAGCGCTCAAGGGTGACTCCAATGAGCTTTCCCAAGGTTCTTCCTGTGGCTGCAGGTGGACTATATTGAAAATTATATGAATGATTAATGATGGCTCCCTTTTCAGGATATATCGTTGTGTGTGAAGGCTGAATAGTCAGCCTTGCTGCCTCGCCAGGACCTAAACCTCCAGCAGGCATCATTGCCACAATACCCTCACAGTTAAGGCCACAGTGGGATTACACTGCATGGAAATATATTTGTGAGGAAACTTTGAATTGTGAGTCACCTCGTTTTAAATAACAAATAATTTAAACAATGTGATTTGCCCTAAATGTTGTGTACTTATGTTTATAGGATATATGCAACACCCTAACTCTAATATTATATATAACTGTATTTATATTAGCAAAGAGTAAATATATAATAAAATATGATAGGCTAAAAAGGAGCCTTTATTTTGAAAATAACACTTTGGACCAATGTCACCATGAGACATTTTATTGTGAGACATCTTCACAGATGACTATTTCAGTGTTAGAGATGTAATGGAAAAGCAATAAAAGCGTGTGACATGTAACCCCTTTCTCTGCCGCTTTGATCTGATTAACTGTGTTGTGACATCAGTTGGGGGAAAGAGTTGGAAAGAATAAACCTGAGGGGTTTGTAAATCCAGCCAAATTCACTGGAGGGCTTGGAAACTGCCAAGACAGAAAAGCGCAAAGACTCAAAAGGACAAATTAAATATGTAATATTAAACTCCAGATGACCTGAACCGAAATCACAGAATAACCCCGATCATCCATGTGCAGCGAAAGCAAGATTGTGGTGAACAGACAACTGGAATGTCAGCTGACTTTTTGTACTGGGAAGTCCAAAAACTGAAAGAAAATGACTTTGATACCAAATGATACTGGTTCCCTAAAATAAACCAGCTAACTTGGATGAACTGAAATAAGCGCTGTCAGCAGCTGCCACATGCTGAACTAAAGTCTTGACTACACTGCATTTCACACGCTGTGTGAAGAGAAAGGCAAATCAGTGATGACAATAGATCCGGCTCAAGAGGGTGTTTTAATTGTCAGCATCATGTCATCACAGGAATACCATGATTGTTTACACGCGTATTGCTGCAGTAACGTTAACTTCGCTAACGTTTCGACTGTCCACTCGTCTCTTCCAGGCCATGAAGGTCTGCTGCCAGCATTGTGCCATATAGATTTTCATTTGGGGCACTTTGTGCTGCAGTGGAGGAGGACACTGCTCCTGTCACATCCGATCAGCTCGTCTGTTCTTCTTCATCTAAGCTCTGTTTCTGTCTGCCTCACCCTCTGACCTGGCATCCGTACTCCACAGAGCTCTAGTCAAACCTCTACATCTCAGCTTAACTGTGAATCAAATACTACTTGATGTTGAGGAATGGTAGTATTTCAGATCACGGCATTGAAAATCATCCAGTTGAAGACATGACTGAGGCAAAGCAAACTTCAAGAAAAAAAAAACTCATGGTATCCTATCTTGCCCACCAGTGTAAAGATTTCATATTTCATTTAATCCAACATGTATTGATTTCTGGGGAGTGCGGAGTGTGAAAGGAGAGAAGAGGAGACGTAGTAAGAGAAGGCTGAGATAGTATCTTTCAGTTTGAAATAGGCAAAACCAAACATGTAAAAACACACAAGTCGGTTATTTTTTTTCTTTCCAATCTTTGGTTTAACCTCATTATCACCTTATTATCTGTTTAAAAACCCCATTTATATATAGACACCAACCACTCAGCCCCACATCCCCAGGCTGAGTAAGCAACATAGCATGTTTCTGTCATTTTCTTGGCCTCTGGTCCCTGGGCCATCTGAGAAAGGATCAATACCCATCGTTGTCTGCTGCTCCCTAATCACAGCTCCACTGGTGTGAGATGAAGCAGAGAAACAGGCTGTGTAGTTTCCTCCTTTCCCTGGTCTTGCAGTTTCCTCTTTGTCTTTCCTCTCTCTGTCTCTTGCTGCAACCAGACTGACACCTAGTGTGTGTGTGTGCATAACAGAGCTGAAAGGAGGCATTCACTGCGGTGCCAGAAAATGTTCATGTGTTTCAGTGTCCTTTGAAAAGCAGCCAATGGCCTATACTGGCAATAACTCGTCTTTGATGTTGTGTTTCATATTTCATATTCATATTTTCCTTCTCGTGTCAAGTTTTGATGTTTGTGCTGAGATGCTGCACTTGATGTCTGGCTCTCCCTCTCTCCATTTTCATTACATTGTGCTAACCATGCTTGCGTGAGAGCAGCGTGTTAATGAATAAATGAATTAATTAGATCTTGTTTGATCCACCATCATCATCAGGCGTCTCTCCCCCTTGGTAATGACCTCAATAATGGTGCTGACTTTAATGGGATTTTAATTGATTTAGCTGCTTTAGTTTCCTGGTGTGTATGTGCCCTGCGCTATTCAGACAAAGGTGAGCAGCGGAACCGATCCCTAAATGCCTGAAACCTTTCCTTTCATATCCCGTTTTTCCTACACAATTGTCAATGGTAAAACATTAAATCAAAGTAAATTAATCTTTTGTGCATTAGCATTCAGGTAAAATTGCACGGCGAATTTGTTCTGGTTTGACTGAATATATAAATCTTGGGCTGAAATGCTTTTTCTCATGATTTTATTTGAAAGCACTCACAGATTCTGATGCCCCCAGGTCCTCTGGCAAGCTGCTCGATAAGGGCCAAACACACCAAATCTGCCTCTCCATAGGTCTTATTAGAGCCTAGTGTAACAGGAAGGGGAGCATCACCTGACATGCATTGAGGCAGTTATCCAGTAGGTAATTTGGAAGCCAGGAGAAGAAACTTAAGGTCTATTATAAAGCCAGGACATGCACATTTATTATTTATTGTTCACTTGCGATTTCCTTCAACTACATTACTGTAGAGGAGAAATATATTATTTGAGACACACAACAGGAACATGGTCCACAAACACAGCATACAGCATTAGGATGCATTCTTGAAATTTGACAGTAATTATTTTCTTAAGGTTGTTAAAGTGCACTGGGTTATGAGAGATCAAGCTCAGTTTGACTATTTTAGGGATGAGAAGAGAAAAGGCGAAAGCACAGAGAGGTGAAAGACAAAACACAAATTATAGGAGAGAGGTGACAAAGCTCGCACATATTAGTGACATATAAATGCATTGGATTGTGTGGAGAATAAATGCTAAGTGCATCATGGGAAGTTCTCCAGCAACCCAAACCCATAGCTGCATAACTAGGGAATGGTTCACGGTTACCTGATCCAGCTCTAACTATGAGCTCTATCAAAAAAAAGGGGAGGGTGTTTAAGCCTAATTTTAAATTTAGTGTGTCAATCTCCTAAATCTGGATCTATGGGGTGATGGCCTGATATCTGAAGACTCTGCCTCCTATTCTACTTTTGTAAACTCTAGGAACCACAAGTAAGCCTTCAGTCTGACAGCGAAGTGCTTTGTTGGAATAATAGGATACTAAAAGGTCTTTAAGGTGTGACGTTGGGGGGATCATTCCGGACTTTGTACGTGAGAGGAAGACTTTCAAATTCAGTTCTGGATTTAACAGGCGTTGAATGAAAAGAAAAAAGAAGCCAGTAGAGAAGAAATATGAACTCTTTTCTAGTCCCTGCTACTATAATAGAGACTTACAGTAGTAAAAAACACATGAATGCTCTGCTCTGATCTGGAACTACAATAGTGCACCGGTTAGCACTATTACCTCAGAGCAAGAGGGTCCCAAGTTTGAACCAACCTTGCAACCTTTCTGTGTAGAGTCTGCATGCTGTCCATGTTCCTAAGTTAGCTGGTAATTCTGCTGTGAGCTGTTGCTGTTTCTTTGTGCTCTGTAAAAATGGACTCTGAGGTAGCATGGTTCTAACTTTAGCAAAAATGAGCAGAAGGCCCAGATATTTGTTTAATGTTCTCACTGACAGGATGTATCCTGGTCAACAATGTTTCCAAGATTCCACACATTGTTATTGGAGGTCAAGGTAAATAAGTATCTTACACACCATGTTTGGATTTATTTATTTATTTATTTATTAGATTTTTAGGGCCAAATGTAATCTAAATTTTGTTAGAAGTAGCCAATTACATGTTATCCAGGGATTTCTGTTTTTACCCTCTTAAGCCCCAAGGGGGTTTCTGAGCTTCCTGCTCAAAAATGTAATGCCCAAATTTAATTGATTATTTCTCTGCAATTACAAACTCTGTCCTAATAAAGGTCATCTTATCTTATCTTATCTTACATTTGGTTCCAGGATTTCAGTAACCAACATATAAACATCATCTGTGCAAAGATTTATGTTTCTAAAGTGAAACAGTGAAAAATTACAGCCCTGTCAATACATGAATATCCAGAGGTTGTACAAAAATGTCCAATTTTGGCACGCAACTGGACACCATGCCAGTTGAATTTTTTAGGTATTAAAGAGCAGAAATTAATACATTTTATTAACAGGCCTAAAATGCTTTTTTTTTAAATATATTTTTAAGAATTAACCACACATTTACATGGTAATGGCCCTTTTCTGCAGTGCACATGAAGCTAATTGGTCTCTGGCCCTTTAAACTCCGAGGGGCTGTAACTTTGGTTTCTTTTGGTCAGTTTGCATGATTGACACCTCTTTTTAATCAGTTTAGCCAATAGAATCAAAGTAATGATGTCATGTCACGTCACTTCAACCAATCAGATGTTGCAATGCCAAAACCCACGTGGGCCCAAATTTGCTGCTTGTGGCTTCTGTCCAGTCACGTGTCTGTAGGTGGGTCTAAAATGGAGGTTGTTGACAGAAAACGGCTCTGAAGGCATGGCTAGGTAGGTAGGCATGGTAACTACTGATAATCACGTGGCTACCGGCTACCAGTGAAAATAACAGCAGAGGGTAAGCCAATCTCTGTCTTACACATTTGCGCTGCTGTGTGTTTTTGTGGTTTTCTTTTGCGGCTCATTCAATGAATTTTGGTCTGATCGTGGTGAAACTTCATGTGTGGATTCAGTGATAGCTCTGGAAGCTAACCAGCCTATCTTTAGCCGGTTACATGAAGTCTGGAGAATTTCCAGTTCGGTTTTGTTTGTTTAGTGGTCTTCTGCGCATTTACGTAACTGCTTGTTAAATCATGGCTTGTTTTCGATGTGTTTGGTGGTTGTAGAAATGGTTTATGTGACATTTTAGCTGAGATTCAGAGGTTTCTGTGGATACCACACATGTCTGGACTTATATTTCTCACCCCGTCTTATATCCAATTAAACGTGATCTCCTCCCAGGGCGTGGGGCTTAAGTGGTTAAGAAATGCCTGCAGTGGCTCTCTTCCACAGCTTATCCTGTCTTCCTTCTCTCTCTCCAACCTGTAGCAGCAGATGGCCCCGCCCCTCCCTGAGCCAGGTTCTTCCTGTTTCTTCCTGTTAAAAGGGAGTTTTTCCTTCCCACCGTCACCAACGTGCTTGCTCATAGGGGGTCATATGATTGTTGGGTTTATCTCTGTATGTATGTATGTCTATCAGAATACAGTTCAAACCAGCACAGTTCGGTTCCTTTAATGCCGATACTGTATAGTAAATTCACAGAGTACCTATCATCTCCAATTTTGTACCATCCAGCGAGTGGAAATAGATCACAAGGAAACATCTCACTAACTTTCTCTTGGGCAATACGACGTTGGAGCAAAGAGGAAATGTTATTTAATCCTGCATTTACATATTTCACGTTGTGCATTTATTTGATAAGTTTCTCTGCAAAGGAGTTTTCACAAAATATTAAATATGATCATTTTTGTGACCCAACACTCAGTTTTTGCTATCTTGCACCCATCTCATTCAGCTGTTGAGGCACAGCATTTTAACAGCTAATGTACAGTGTCAGTGATTTAAATAGAGTTCGCCACAGCAGAGACGATGAAGACCAAAAAAAGAACAAAGAATAGCATGTCTTTTGGACACTTGCAGCATTTCCTGTCTTAATATCCTGTATTGCTGGAATTGCTATTAGCCTGAATAGACACTGACATTTACCTGAAGAATAAAACTCAGTCCCTCATTATAATCTCACTGTTTCCTTTGTAATTGCCTATGACAGTTACGTGGTTGTTGTCCATGTGTCGTTAGTCCAGACGCCCCTTGTGATAAGTGAGTGCAGATAGGTTGTAGTCCTGAGGCGCCTGTCATAAATAAAATGCATTACCACTGCGGCTGCACCGTTATAACCTCCTCTCAGCTGTGCTCTCCTGTCTCATCACCCTGCTGACCACAGAGGTGAAGTGGTTACACAGTGTGAATGTGCGCATTTGCACATTCTTGTTTGTGTCTATTTGACATTTTAAAGCTAAAAATAAAATTACTGGTCCACCACGATGATTTTCAACTCAACCCTTTTGTCATTTAATTTAATGTTCAGATGATGTTGCTTGCTCTTCTACCATTAAAAATTAGATTTAAAAATGCTTAGCTATATAAGCAGTTTAATTGGAAATACTTTCTGCAGAGCTGTTTTGTCCTTCCCTGAATGATTTATGATTCTGTAACACTTTTGAGAGCATTTCCAAACACATGAAATAACCTGACATTGAATTAGTTGTTGTAAATAATAATAATCTTCAATAGTTCATTTACATGAACACACGAGTCATCTGACGTTTGGTTTTTGGCTAAACTGTTTTCTGTAGCAAATTTTAACGTTGTATAATCTGGAATTATTTAGTTCGTCTTGTATCAGGCCAAATGCTAGAATATTGTCCTTGGAGATATGAGTGATTGTACCTTCTGTGTGCTTTTAAGGACATATTTAGCTTATGAAAGCTGTTCTGTCCTTGCCTTCATGCTAATGCCCCAAACAAGGCCTTGACTTTCTACGTTGTTCTCAGGCAGCCAGCCGACCAGAAGACAGGATCAAACATGGGAGGAGGAGATCTCAGCGACTGGAGTCAGATGCTCTTTCATCTCTTCTCTGCCATGCCAGCACACACTCTAATGCTTCATTTTCCCCACGCACAGGGGAGGGAGTCTCCACAAAGAGAGCTTTCTGAGCGAACTCTCTCCGTGTCTATCTCTCGTTTTCAATTCCGCTTTAACTGGTTCATCCCTGATAGAAATATGGATCAAGATAGACTTAGTTATGCGCTCCAATTTTGTATGCATCTCTCCCCCCTGATGTGGAAAAGAGTAAATATGTGCTTATTGCTGCTTTTCCTCTCAAGAGAACCCGGAGCTTTTGCCGACTGTGATTGCACCGAATGGTTTTGTCTGAATGGACTATTGCACAAATGAGGCTATAGTCATTTCTTTGTTTCTTTCGGAGCAATATTCAGAACATTTGTTACATCCAACCTCTGTGAATTGTTGCCACTTTCAAGGTCACCTGAATGAGATTTGGTTTCTTTATGTGTAAAGGTCAGTCTCTCTTTACATAGTGTCGACTAGTGTTTGCTTCCCACTGCTCTCCATTTCACAGCCTTTCAGAACTGAAAAAGAGAGAAAAACATATTTGCTCCATCCTCTGGTTCTGAAGTCTTTTGAATTTCAGCTGATCTCTATATACTATAAAAAGGTAGATGTTCTGTGTTTGGTCTGTCTTATTAGAAATCTGTTGCCTATGGGCGACACAAAAAATATTAATAAAGACTGAGATTAAAATGCTAAAGTAGCTTCACAGAGAGTTTGAACACCCAGGCTAAATAAAGCAAACCTCCAGAGGTGAAAGATGTCACAGAAATCTGAGAATATCCAATTTACTGCTACTTATTAGGATAAATACCAATCATTTACATGATATAGATTTACACTTGAGTAACAAGGCAAAGAAATTTCATGATATCAAATTGCCTTGAGCAAATTTAGTCAGAGTTTGCTATTTCGAATCTGCAGACATACAGGATTTAATTATGCTGAATTAGCAGCCTCGAAGAAGATGTGTAAAATTTGAATGTTCAATCAAAATGGAAAGTATCTTCAGCTGGAGAAATTTGGCCTGGGAGATGAATGAATATATTTTATACCAGAGAGAGAGGGAGAGAGACAGCGGGAGAAATAAAAATACAAATTTCAAACGCTTACAGTCTCATCTAATCTGTTCTATTGAAATTATGTGAAATTATCATATCCTGGCAGGCTAGAAAAAAAGAGCACTTTGGAGGTTCTCAGTGATATCAGTTATATAAATTTGAACTCTTTAACTTGAGTAAGCCTCCAGTGAGTCTGGCTGATTCCAGTTCACCTCTCAGCATTAGTCTTTGATCTCTGACCTTGGATTTCAAAATATCGGAGCATATGTGAAAATCATGTAATAGGAGACAAAAAGGAAAACGGTGGGCTGAGTTAGCTACTCGAGGTAACCGAGTAATTATTTAGTGTACTGTGATTTGTGGAGTGATTGTGCATTCTGACTTTGGGTTAGAGGTGGGCGGATCGACCCAAATATCTTTAGGATTGATACCAAAGCACTGATATCGCATCAGTACGAGTGCAGCAGGATTGATACTTTGTTTCTATCCTCTGAGTTTAGTAAATAGTTCAATGAAAAATGTGTTAAATAAAGTATTGTTTTGGAAATAAAAATCAGCATCTGAACCTTTTAATCTTTTATTATTCTAATAATTCTTTTTCTTCTTTTTTACTGTTGGACGTCATATGTCAGAGGTAATATTTAAAATCGGTACAGGTATTATAATAAAAAGAACATTTCTCAAAGTGTTGTAGATATCAGATTTTTTTTTTTTTACCAAACTAAGAATTGCTAAAACTCTTTCTTCTATAGTTTCATTTTATTTGTGTTAATTTTCCAACTTTAAAAATTCATCAGTTTTTATTATTATTTAATTTTTTTTTTCACATTTAGTTTTCGTTTCATTTTAGTTAACTATAATCACCTTGGTTGGTATTATTAGACATAAACCTTCAGTTGAAGTAGTTGTATTGTACGTATAGGTCATATTTATTATACGCTTGGTCAAAATTATATTAGTGATACTGGCTGATGTGAAAGGCCATTAGTAACCTACACTTGTAGAAAATATGTTGCCTCTATGGATGTTTATCAAAAAAGCTGTTTATCAACAGCTCCATTTCATATCAGCGAGTAGCCTTTCCTCTTTGTTCCCCGGTGTTCACAGATGCCTGTCACGTCACCATGAAAAGACAAGAGAAAGGGAGAGCATGACACAGATGCATCCCCCCTGACTGACAGACAAGCAGGCTGAGAGGTGTAGCTGATCCCTGAGAAGCACTGCGGGCTTAATATCCCCTCTATATCCTCTCCTTGCGCCGTCTGGTGCCACGAGGCTCAGGTCTGACGTCAGTGTTATTTCTGTCCATCTCTTGGTCAGGGAGGGTTCATCATTTCAAATGCATTATTCACACCGGCAGCATAAACCTAGACAGATCTTATCTCAATAGGGCAAAGCAACCATCACCCCTGGTACACTGGCTGCATAAACAGAAAAGGCTCTGGCTTCACTGTTTTTCACAAATACTCACAGAAGGACTTCTCAAGAAAAAGGAGGGACTTCTGGGAAACCCATGGTCTTTTTAGTTCTGATGTCTTAAATGGTCCTACAAACAATGTCAGGTTATTCAGCAGTGACTGATGTTTTGAATGTCAACGGGCATTGTGCTCCACACCTTGTTAGATAAGCTTTCCTTTCCCCAAAGAATCCACAAAAATCTGAGCTACACATCCTCATGCTCAATGAATACAGGATAAAACACATTATTTTCACTCATGCAATCAAATGCAATTACAGTTCAGCGTAATATTGGAAACATGACTCTTAATCTCCTTTTTGTCAATGTGTTTGTTGTTGTTTTTCCTCAGTGCATTGGTGATCGTTAAGTCATTTTATTATCTGTACTTTCTTTCCTTGTTTATAGTTTACATCCTGTTTTTTTTATCTGCAGCCATCCTGTTATTGAAAAGTACACAAAAACAATGGCAGCATATTGCTGTGTTGAAGCCCTTCATTTCAGTTGTAAATCCACTAGGGGCAGGGATAGCTCAGTAGGTAGAGTGGTGGCCCCATGATCGGAAGGTCGGGGGTTCGATTCCCCTGAACAGCTACCCTGAGGTACCCCTGAGCAAGGTACCGTCCCTACACACTGCTCCCCAGGCGCCCAATGGCTGCCCACTGCTTCACTGAGTGAATGGGTTAAATGCAGAGAGGGATTTTCCCCACGGGGACCAATAAAGTACACCTTCTTCTTATAAGAGCATCATAAAAAAAAATTTGATTTCTATTCAGTAGGAAGAAAATATGAAAATTTGTTTAAGACTTTTCTCACGTCATCACAAATGGGCGAACATTATAAAGATATTGAAAAATTAAGTCTACACCCACATGAACTTTCACAGTTACCAAATGATGATAAGCCTTTCCCAGAAAAGAACGATTTTATAGATACTATTTAAATTATGCACAATATGGTTTTACCATAGTTTAACATCAGTTCTGTAGCACAGCAACGAGCTTTAAAAACACTACTTTACTATTTATGCATCAGCCAGTCAAAAAACAATGTTAGCAGTAGTTTCTGCAGTGCTTTCTATCATTACCATCAGCACCATATTACATTTTAATTATTACATGTTTTATTTAATTCTGATTTCTGGCTTTTACAGAGCGATTACACTGTCTTAAACAGAATGGAACTTACTCTCTTTTTCAGCTTAGTCATTATTCATATCATTCCTCCCCTTTAGCTTAGTGTATATACATGACTGTGGGGTTGAGAAGAAAGGCTCATTACCGATGTACACAGCAGCCATCAGCTGCATCTCTTAACACCATAATTGAAATGTTAATTTTTATGATATTATTACAGGATTATGGCCTGTGTTCAGAATGAAATCCAAGGTCTTGTAGAACAACGAACAAACGTAGACTCCCCCACTAAAGTCCACTGGCAGACTCAGTCCTAGTTGAGTACGTAGTGTGAGTCTGTGTGACCAGACTGTGTGTGTGTGTATTCCTCAGCTAGTGTCAGTTCAGTGTCAGTGTCTCCTGTTTTCCATTAGGCGTCTGTAAAAACTCAGCTCTGATATGCTAATAAAAATATTTGGAACAATTCACTATGCATGCCTTCATGAAGACACTGTCTAGGTTAATGTGGGTGTACGTGTGTAGCAGTGACTTTTCATGAATAGCTTTACATAAATGAGATTCACGTAACCTCGTTTAGCCATTTTCCCCATTTTTGTTTTATTTTATTTTCCCCAGAGCAACTTTGCTCCTCTGTGCTTTTGTTTCCCTTCCCATCTGTATGGCATATGGCCTGATAGGCAGATGTGATGCTTTTTGTACTTTAAACCTGATAGGTAACTTGGCGTTTTTGTCATTCAGATCACTATCTTGATTGCTTTCTGTTGCTTTGATGACCTGAGGGTGGCTAGCTAGTGAACATGGTGACCAGCTTTGTCTGTTTTTTTTGCCAAACAAAAATACAATCAATCCCTGCACCACAAGCTCCAAACACACCAGTGCTCTGGCTTTTATACACACACACACACACACACACACACACACACACACACACACACACACACACACACACACACACACACACACACACACCTTTAGTGATTGCTTAGACTAATTAACAGTTTAGCTGTTGGTATAATTGTCAGGAGAGCAGAGAGACACGCTGGGTTTGCTGGATCCTCATTTTTTTCTATAATTGGGACTGGCTGGTGAGGTCAAAGCATTTTTCTTTTATATTTTATCATCAGATAAACCGAGCCTCCGACAGCATTAAGCCTTAAGCAAAACATGGATCAAAGCAAAATATTATCTTCATTATCTTCACCTTATGTATTTTAATGCTTCATAATTTATTTTTATTAAGTCTGAAGGCATCCTTTGCTTTGAAAGTTTCTTTTCCCCCCTTGTAGGTTTTCAAAAATTGATACTGCGTTTAATTCCAATATTCTCCTGAATTATAAACGTAGTGTAGATTTATTGGCTTTTATTGTTTAAAGTATGTTGTTTCTCTTCACTTGGATGAGTGGGCCGTGCCATAATGGAGACTACTACAATCACTGGACTTTCTGCATATAAACACTGCCATAGCAAAACAAAGTGAAGGTAAAAAAAAAATCCACCAATTAGCTTTTGATGTTGTTATCCTGTTAACACAAACAATTTCAGGTACTGTGCAAACTTTTATCAAAGCACACAGTGGATACTTATGTTTCCACATAATTCCAAAATCATATTTCATAGTCGTGATGTCGTCCATATCGTCTGACAATGTAGAAAAAAAAGCTGTAATTTAATGAAACATTAATAAGAATACATTATATAAGGCAAATCTAAAATATTTGGTATGACCACATTTATTCTTTCACACAGCTTGAACTCTCTTAGTCAAGCTAGCTTGGAATTTCTTTAAGCAGGCTTCAGGAATAGTTCTCCAGGCTTCTTGAAGCCTGGAGAACTTCAGGCTTCAAGAAGTTCTCCAGGCTTCTTGATGTTTTCTGCCTTTTGTAGGGTAGGGGTTAGGGTTAGGGGGTTAGGGTTAGGGTTAGGGATGTTTTCTTCTTTGGATGTTTTCTGCCTTTTGTTCCATGCTCTGTCTCATATGGCTTCACTAATGTGAAGCTCAGCCTATGGGGAGCCAGTTCATGACTGGTATTGTTCCATTGTGTGTTTTTCTATCCAGGTATGCTTTAACTGCACTGGCAGGGTATTTGGGATCATTGTCATGCTGAAGAATGAAGCCATTGCCAGTCCAGCAATTTCCAGATGGTATTGCACAGTGGATTAAGATCTGAAATGCAGTCCACTGTGTTTTGCAGAATGCTATAGACTGTTGGTACCTCTGTCCTGCAGTCCAGGTCTTTTGTAATTTGCCTTTTATTCCTGTTTCCCTTCCTTAGGAATGACTTCTCGCTGGCCACCCTTTGACTGAGAATATTTCTAATGAACCTGAGCAAATACATGGATCGGCTGAAGAGTCACATGCGTCTTGCGTCAGGTCTTATTAAGGACATGGCTTTTTGATACTGTGTATCAGCTGTAGATGGTGTTTTTAGGCATGCCGCTTCTTCTTTTTTCTAAACTTGTCCCATTTCCTCAAATTTTTAAGGAAATGCTGCAAACCATGATAAGCAAGCTATGCTGTTAGTTTTTAGCCCATAGCTCTGTATGAATCACATTACCAAAGACACCATTTTCTGCCTGTCCAACTGTTTCATTTTTGTGTTTGTTTGTTTGTTTGCATGGATTTAATTCCTTTTAGTTTTATTTATTTTAAGATTTGCTTTTGGTGTTTATTAGATAGGACAGTACAGGAAAGTAAGGAGAGAACAATGTGCAGGAGATTCCAGACTCAAACCCAGATCCCTGCAGAAGTCTTTTATGGACGGATTGCTCCTCAGCCAGGTGAGCTATACTGCATAGAGGTACAGTTTAAACTAATTCCTTGTTGTGTATGTCAGCATGCTGTCAGTGTCAAATGACTTAACAAAAAAACAAACAAGCAAATCTGGGGGAAAGGAGCCAATGTCCAATGAAACACTCAAACGAGTGAGGGGCGTCTCAGTGCTTTTGTAAGTGTCTGTTAGACTTTCACTTGCTCAGTTGTGACCCATGTCTGGATGTTTCAGTTGGATGTGTAGGCATTTTTTCTCTACCTAGAATGACACAAAGAGCTAATATAATAATAATAAATAACAAATATATTGTTAAATTGTAATAATAAATAACAAAATAATAATTATTTCTCAAACTCTTGAATGATGGCATATTTTCGAATACCGCACATTGTAGTGAAACTGAAAATAAATGTGGCCTGTGTGATTGTTTTGACCACCGTGTACAGCTTGTTTCCATTATCCACATGGAAAACTGATTCCCACTTCCACATCCAGCAGAGAAATGTTGGAATTCGTTTACTATCCAGCACTATTCAATATTCATACTTCCTGCCATTGGACAGTCTGGCTAGTCTGATGTGTGTTTTTAGAGAGTTTTGTGTTTTTTCCTTGATGCTTCTGCTTCTTAGTGCACAGAGATTAAACCAAATACAGCTGCAGGCCCTAAAATAAAGAGCTACAAATGCATTACATTGGATTGCAGTGATAGACAACTTGAACATTTAAAATACCATAGTTATTTAATCTCTTGGTATTGTAAAAATGCAGATTGCTGGATCTGTGAGTTTTCTATTTACATGTATATTCTTATGTTTGGTATCACAGTCCATTCAAGCTCTTATCTGACCCATTTTTCACAGTCACAGGGTTATTTTCTTCTGATTGTGATGTCTGTCTTGTTTCCAGCTTGCACACAATGCAGACTGCAAAACCCAAAGCTCTCAGACTGTTTTTCACATATATGCATTTATACAAATAACAGTTCTTGATGACCCAACAAAAACATGCGGCTATGGTAGCTAGACCAAAGATGCTGCGAGTATTCTGTGCTCTGCTTTACGACACACTCACTGTATCCAGCCTATTTTTGTGTGTTTCGTCTCTCAGCAGGCCTCATTCAAATTGGATGTAATGTAATGTAAATAAGCCAGGATGCAGCTACCGTGTAAGCGGTTAAGACCAGGAAGCCTGGCAGGCACTGACTGGAAGGGGAGCCTGGACAAAGGAACATAAAGGCCCAAACACAAAGACAAATCAGGCATAAAAGGGAGAGCCACAACAGCTGACTTTATTTACACAGTAATTGGATGTTTTTGTCTCCATCAAATGCGACCTGCTAAAGAACGCATTAGGAAAAAAATAAAACTAAAGATGTCTTTGGATTGTCCCGTCCCTTTCCCTTTTTATTTTAAATGACTTCATTAATTAACCTCAGTTTGCAGACAAGAGGTTCATCTAAACATACAGAGCCAATTTGATGCCTCCTGCCTCGCACTGCTGGAACGTCTCTGGAAAGTTTGGGGGTTCCCCTTTGAATACGGATTCAGGGAATCTCAGTTAATTTTTAAGGCAACGTTATATTCCTGCTTTGAGCTGTTAGACATTATTTGACATGTCGTCTGGTGGTTAGCGTTTATTTTGAAGTAATTGCTTCTGAAAGCAGGGTGGAAGGGATTTCATTAGTTCCCTTGCCCCTGTCTCACAGCAAACACTTTACCTGGACTCATTAAGCATCAGACATGACACTTCACAGAGACTACTCTGCCAGCATTCAGGCTGTTACTATGCCAAGGTCTGCCCTCTTGGAATAACCTGCCAAAGCTGCATGCGTCGTTTCCTTTGTGCCTGATATGTTTTCTTCCCCTTTTGGTGGCGCACGTTTGTCTTTCAACTGAGGATTTAGATAAGGCAACGGTAACGCAGGGTTAACTATTGAATTTAATGATTTCAATGGCTGAAAAATGCTAAGCCATCACAGTTATTTGATAAAGATCTGAAGGGTTCGAACATTGTAAAACCTGTTTTCCTTCTCTGTTTTACCCTCAGGGATCCTGCACCTTAAAATAGATGCACTTGTGGGCTTGATTCAAGCAGTCTGCAATCAGTCAATATTTATGAATATGAACGACCATGTGATTATGGTAAAAAAACACAAATAGCTGTGGGGCTACTCGCTTTATCCTAAATTAAAAATATGAACTCTCATGATGTTCCATATCAGCATGGACATAAAGATTTTATTAAATTAACTCAAGTGCTTGGGTGAACATATATTTTCTCATATTTTGAGCGACTCTGACATATTTGGACTTCAGTGATTATTTGGCTGTCTTGTATGGGAGAAACTTTGACATGCATAGTCTGAATTGCAAATGAAATACATTTCTGTTTGAGTTTGACCCATTTTTTAAAATCTTGTGCGTTTTATCAAACACAAAAACCCGCAACAGAAGAACTGAATGATATAACAGCAGGCTATGATTCACTATATGATGGAAACCCTCCTGCAGGTTGCCCTTCAGGCTGCACCCTGATGGAGTATGTAAAGATTTTAAGTGTTTTAAAAGGGTCTGTGGGTAGAAAATTGCACATTGTCAAGGAACTCAGAGAAAGGGGAAGTAGTAAACACTGCTACATGCATGATGAGTGTTTAACAAGTAAGTCAGACCTTAATGAGAATAACAAAAGACCATATACTTGCCTGTACGTAAGACTATATGTCTATATGCACCATCATCTCTGCGGTATTTCTTTTATGCTGCATTCAGCCACATACCAAACTTTGACGCTGTGTGGCTTTAGGCAGTCTGAGTGGTAGTAGACTAGCAGGAGAGGGGGGAGAAGAGGGAGTCTTCATCATGTCTCATTTCAGCCTCCCAGTGCCCTCTGGCGGTGCTCAGAGCAGGCGGTACCCAACCAACTCCTCATTTCTTCCTGAGCTAGTCTCTCCATTAATAGCTTAGTGCCGCTCCAACTCCATTGTTATTCCTGCCTGGCTGCATCCTGCAGTAAGGATGATGCATGTTTATCAGACCAGAAATATTGTGCAAATCTGCCTCGTGAGAATGAACGCTGAAAAGAACGCGTCCTCTGACTCCAGATGTCATCCTCTTGTGTGCTATAACTTTGCCTTGAACAATCTCTTTGACCTTTTCTCTGCAGCTCTCTAAAAGCTTCGGTCATTTAGGCCAAAGATAAATAGTGTGCTTTTACTTGTTACACTCTTAGGCCAGACCAGATTTTTCTAGATCTTGTGGAGTTGGAGCCTTTGAAAGAAACTGTGGTATGGATTCATTTGATAGTTTAAAAGCTGACTTGCAAAATCCAGCACACAGATCTATCAGTCCTCTGCACATCCTGTAGTTTGTGACATGATGCTTTATGCTGAAATTGATTATTACTGCATGTCATGCACGCGTACACTCACACGCAAAAACACTTTGAACTTGTAGAGTCAGCTTTGTTTAAAACCTCAAAGGAATTGGATAAGTAATTGTCATTGAATCTGCATAATAAGGACACTATGTCATCAGAATTCAGATGGCCAGCTCGCCCTAATGATCTGTTACTTTTTCTGTTACTCATGAGCCAATCAACACATTAGTATCACATTTCTATTTTCACTGTCTGTCATTAAAAACACATTTTCCTCTCACCTCAATGTGAATGGAGCTGTTTCTCTTAAATAAATCAAATAATTGGAATTGCATTGTTTTATCAAGTTTTTTTTTTTACAAAATTCGGCCCAATACAATGTGTAACTAAATTCTGATGTCTTGCCTGTTTTATGTTTTATATTCATAAATTAGAATTTATTATTATATGCCTCTCAAAAGCTGTTTATTTTTTCCTGCAGACAGGAATAGATGAGTCTTGTGTTTGAAATCTAGAGAAACAATAAAAAACTCTTGTTGAATGGATATTGAAAGATTTCAGTCACAACTTGAAGCTGTTAAGGAGGTTTATTTTGAGGAAAACTGTAATTTTGATTGATGGTTTTATTAAAGGGATTTTTTTCTGCTTAAGCTCTGATGTGAAGAAGACTGTATTGTCAGCTGTGACAGATGATGTGGATAGCGTTGTATAAGAGCGCTCTCTACAGGCAGTGTGAGAAATTGCAACATACAGCCTTTCTATTTCCTGATGCCGAGGCTTTGCTGAGTGTCACCAAATTGCGGAAATAACGAAATAGCTAAACGTGAAGTAAAGCATGGGTAACAGAAGTACTTATACAATATTTAAATGCAATATCATGTTATGACACCAGTTATCTTATATCTATTCAAATTAGCATAAAAAATTAAAAAAAGAAAAACAGAAAGATGCGTTAACTGTTCAGAGACAAGACATCCAATTGGTTCCAGTTCTTTCTACAATGCAACAAAATTGTAAATAGTGATGGCTCAATTTGACTTTTGGCATGTTGACATGTAAGTTTAGTATAAAAAAAAACCCATCCAGGAACAATAAACACAACATCTCCCTTATAGTTATAAAAAAAATGCTATTATGGAGTGTTGTGAATGACTACATGGCTAAATGCAGTCTCCCATCATGCCTCTGTGTCACTGTGTTTCATATTTAGTTTAAGGACATCGTGTTTGCTGTGCTTGTTTTGGTTCTTTAGCTTTCATTGTTTGTTCCTGTTAATGCGGCAGCGTTGTTTTAACTTACAGCTATAGTTGTGCTGAAAACGATGTTACACCATGCCTGAAATTATGTGCAAGGTTACTGACCTGTGCTTTCCATTGGAAGCAGATTGGATTTGAAAGAATGCTTTAAAAAAAAAATACAAAAAAAAGTTACAAAAAAAGTATTCAGTGACTTCTTGATGCATTCTCAATCATCCAGGAAAGTAAATCTCCAAAAATTGTGTTCATAATTAGGATTAAGGAACTGACCTCCCAGCCCATTGTTCCCTCAGTGGGCTGGTTTCAGTCATTATGCAAATGTACTGTTTATAAGATTTGGGGAAACCTGCAGTCAGCTGAGACTGAAGAAGTCACCTGGATGAGTGACGAAACGTTTCTCCCACAACACGCTACGTCCAGATGAACAGAAGCAACTTTTGGAGATTCAGTGACTTGTTACCGTGGGATTCTTCAGTTACTACAACATTACAAATGTTTTGACATGATATAAATTTATTCTGCAGTCTCTCTATAGGAGCAGTAGAACTTTGTGAAAAACAATATATCTTGTGATCACAAAAAATCCAGTGTTGTAGAGACATCAATTTCTATTGGCTAGCGTAGCATAACATGAGTTACATCAGGGTTAAAAGCTGCATTACAAATTCAGACAAATGCAGTGAAAACAAAAACTGAACCCTGGACTCACTGCCACATTTCTACACAAGTGGGAGTGGTTTCTGTCTCATTTATGGATGTGGTGAGGCAATGCATGTAGTTAGTATTTTACCCGTGGTTTAACATTTGTGCACACAAAACAGTGGTGGATACATTAGGAACTCCTCTTAAGGTGAGTTCTCAAGGCTAAAACAAAGCTTCAAAAATTAACAAGTCTTGGGAGAAACCGTACGGCTAATCTGTTAGAGACAAAGCAGCCTGACAATATGTATGATCACTGTCATATGTTTGTTTCCCTTGCAGAAGGAGTTACTACACAGCTTTGGTGTTTAAAATACCGTAAGTGAAAGCCATGACAAAGATATTCGACAATAATTTTAGTATAATTAATTATTTTGTGCTGTTTTAATCTCCAGGAGCCTTTTTTGTCCTGTTCATGGTAGAAAAGTGAGAGAAGATTTTCCAACATGCAGGCTGCAGGTGACTTTCTAAATGTATTCAACACTGAGGCCAGCAAGATATCTGTGACACTCTTCCTCATTTTTCTTGGTCTCCTCTACTGGTGAGTAAATAAATGTTAGGTGGCTTATTTGTGATGTTCATTGTTCAGTAGAAATGAGGTCACTTATATTTTTGTGTCATAAGGCAAACAGTTTATGGCAAACAGTGCCATAAAGCACATACATTGACATTTTATAGAGCAGACAGTGCAAACGAATGCAACAATAACTCTAGACAGAATCCAGGTAAAGGTGAGCTCTGTTCTTTACTGCATTTGACACAAATTCTTTTCATTCAACCTACAAACAACACATTTCAACACTTTTGCCTGTAGGTATTCAGTCCGTCCCTTCTCAGTCCTCTCACGATGTGGCATCAAACATCCAAAGCCAGTGCCTTTCTTTGGCAACTTATTCATGTTTCAGCAGGTAAGATACAGTGTAACAAAGGAAGACCAGAGTTACCTTCAATGTCTGCTTGATTTTGCATCAAACAGGGATGGTGTCCTTGTTCTCATATTTGTGTCATTGTTAAAAGATTGTCAGCTGACTGTTACATCGACTGTATTTTTTTAATTCTTCTTTTCAGGGTTTTTTCAAACCTCTGAATGATCTTATCAAAACATATGGTAAAGTATGTGGGTAAGTAAAAGCACATCCTACAACAACAACTACTGAAATTGTGAATATTTTTCTTCTATAAACGATCTACAGTTTTTTGAGTTTATTGATTAATCTACAGAGTGAAACGAGATGACACTTTACACTTGGTTGGTCACTAAAGTATACGCTGCATATTTCAGGTATTATTTGGGCCGCAGACCAGTGGTAGTGGTAGCAGACCCTGATATGCTCAGACAAGTGCTGGTGAAGGACTTCAGCAGCTTCCCTAATAGAAGGGTGAGAACATTATATAGAGCATGTAGATGCATGATGCGAGTTTATTTCTGATTCTCACACAAATAACTGAGCAGTTATTACACATTTTGTGCCTGTGCTCTCTTATTTCTCTGGGCAGAGATTTGTGTTTGCCAAAAAGCCTATATCCGATTGCTTGCTCCAGTTAAAGAATGAACGCTGGAAACGAGTGCGGAGCGTCCTGACCCCATCTTTCAGTGCTGCCAAGATGAAAGAAGTGAGAAAATAAAGATTCCTCATATATCCAAGACAGATAAGATAAGATATGAACTAGAAGATCAACAAGATTCCTTTAATTAAGCTGAGGACTTTTATTAGAATGATTTGAATCTTGTGTGTATCCAAAACTCAGTGCCATTTTTTTCTCTCCTGTTTAAGTCAGTTTACAAATTTAATAATTTATGTGTTTGTTATTTATTTTTACATCGCCCCCATCTTTAGCTTACACAATGTTTGAAATGAGGAAGTAAAAACCTCAAAGTTTCTGGTAAAAGAGCTAAACATCCAGTTCTTGCTGGTGTTTCTTTGTAACTTTTATTAATACATAATTTGTATCATTTAAGTGTAAATTTAAATACATTTAATATTAACTTTGTACCTTCTTTATGTCTTCATTTCAACTGGTCAGCAAGTTAAATATTTTTCTTTGTGACCAGAAGGAACTCATAAACCTTTAAACATCCAGCGTTCACTTTTGCAGTTGGTTACTGCATGTCTGCATCTTTTGCAATATGTGTAGTTTAAGTGTCTGTGCTGTTGTGTTTATGGAGCTACCTTTCCCCCATTTTCTATGTTTATGGACCTATGATGATTCACTGGAGTATATAGAGCTGGTTTACATCTGTCCTTATCTCTCCACTTGAGTGTAGATGGTTCCGCTCATCAAAACAGCCACTGATGCCCTGATGAAGAATCTGAATGTCCACGCTGAGTCAGGAGAGGCCTTTGACATCCATAGGTAAAGCAAAAATTAAAATAATATTTTTTTGTGTTTTTTTTCTGTCATTGTTCATATTTTTCTGATAGCATGCCATCTTTCAGATACTTTGGCTACTTTACCATGGATGTTATTGCCAGTGTGGCATTTGCAACTCAGGTGGACTCGCAGAACAACCCAGATGACCCGTTTGTCCAACACGCTCAGATTGCCTTCACCAATAATTTCTTCAGGCCTATTTTGTTACTTTTCTGTGAGTCATTATTATAAAATTAATGAAAATGAGATATGTAAATGGGACAATAATAAAACAAGATGAGGGCAAAGAAAATAAAAAGTAATGTGGGGAATTCCTTAAAGTTATAGTTAAGCATGATAAATAATTCTATGTATTGAGTATGAAGCATTTTTGTTGATATACCTGTGTATGCAGTTCTCTGCTGATTTGTGTGTTTCTGTCTTTAGTTGCTTTTCCCTCCATCATGGCTCCTCTGTCGAGGTTCATACCCAGCAAAAGACAAGACAAGATGAATAATTTCTTCATTAACAGCATTCACAAAATCATCAAACAGAGAGAGGAGCAGCCTCCTGAGCAGGTGAATCTCAGATTTTCAACATTCCCAAATCTGTGCATTGCTTTGAAAGAGTCCTTTTCCTTTCATTTTTATTTATTTCTTTTACACGTAGAGGCGTAGAGACTTCCTTCAGCTGATATTAGATGCTCGAGCCACTGAAGAGTGTGTGTCATTGGAGCACTTTGACACATCAAACGATGCTCATGAGACTGATGTCAGGAACCAGCAGACCCAGTCTTCAGGCACAGTTCAAGAAAACAGGAGCCAGCAGGAGCAGTCTGTCAGGCGTCCACAGAAAAAGATGATGACTGAGGATGAGATTGTTGGTCAGGCTTTCGTCTTCCTCCTGGCAGGCTATGAAACCAGTAGCAACACTCTGGCGTTCACCTGCTACCTCTTGGCCCTCCACCCTGAATGTCAACTCAGAGTACAGAAAGAGGTGGATGATTTCTACACTAGACATGTGAGTGTTTTACAGTTGGTTCTGATCTATTTTGATTCATGCAGTTGTGGACAGTCATTGATTGTCATGCTGTTTGCTTTGTAGGACTCACCTGATTACACAAATGTGCAGGAGCTGAAGTATTTGGACATGGTTATATGTGAAGCATTACGCCTCTACCCTCCTGGATTCAGGTAAAGAAGGATGTCAATTGGATATGAAGGTTGGCCACAGTGGGGCCTGGAGTAGTATGCTGTGACTTTGGAAGATTTTCAGTTTTGGCTTTTTTTTGAAACATTCATCAACTGTTTGTCTCAGCTAGATAGTGTAGTAGTAAAACTACACACTTTTGGAGCAGGAGTTGCAAGTTCAATTTCCACCCATTATTCATTAAGGGTCCTGGCTAGACTCCCCATGCTAAAACAAAAAACCCCAAAGCCCTCGAATGGCGCAGCTACGTTTGCAGCCTGTCCGAAGCTCCAATGCAAGCATTTCACTACATGTTGTACTCTTTATGATTGTGTGTGTGACAAATAAAAGTTGTTTGTTTGTAGCTTTTCATGGGGTATAGCCATAATCCTATCATCGGTAAAAACTCTATCGTCATTATTATTATTATTATTATTATTATTATTATTATCATCATCATTATTATAATTACTGACGCGGTTGCAAGATCCAACATTAGTGCATTTCAATAATACAGATGTTTTCTGACTTTGGGACGTTAAGGCTCAGGTTCTGTTCATATTTGGTTGCAGATGCATTAAAATATGTTCAGTAACTATCAGTACACTTAAACTCATCTTCCTTAAATGGACACAAGTACAGAGAAACAGAGAGGAGGACATGACCGCAACTATAAATGACAGCTAAAGTCAATAGAGTGGTGGGGAAACACTTCATGCTGACAGTTACAGCTCTTATGAATATGCTGAGTCCAATTATAACTGTGTGGAATAAAGAAAACAGTATTTGGATTCTGTAAAACAATCTTTTTTGTCATATTTTGTCCCACTAAGGTTTGCACGAGAAATAGAACATGACTGTGTGGTGAATGGTCAGCAACTTCCTAAAGGAGCAATACTGGATATCCCTGCAGGCTTCCTCCATTATGACCCAGAACACTGGCCCGAGCCTGAGAAGTTCATTCCTGAGAGGTGCTTCAGTTCTGTCTGAAACGAGTAAAAAGACTGACTTGTGTTTACTGAAATAATGACTGGGTGCCGAAAATTCACATTTAAAAATAGCACCAATTGAAGTTAACTTTGAAGTGAGTCACAGCCATTCAAATGTTGACTTATTAACACGAATAACAGCTGTATATTAACAACATACACATGGAATATTTTTCTGTACAGTGGTACAAATACAATTGTTAAGGTGTGGTAAACACTTTTGTGTAGTGACATTATAACACGTGCAACCCACAAATACAACCTCAATTCAAATGTTGGGACACAGTGTAAAATGTAAATTAAAACAATGCGTTTACAAATCTTATAAACATATATTTCAATCACAATAGGACAAGACTGAAAACATTTAAACTGAGACATTTTATTATTTCATGAAACAACATTTGCTCTTGTTGTTTTTGTTGGCAGCTTTGAAGTTGTGACACTGCGATATTTACCAGTTAGTAGTATGCCCTCTTCTTAACAACAGTCTGAGGAGACCAGCTGCTGGACCTTTGGGAGAAGAATGTTGTCTCATTCTTGTCTGATACTGTATAAGACCCTCGATGCTCAACAGTCTTAGGACTTCTTTTTTGCACTTTGCACTTTCATGATGTGCTAAATGTTTTCAGTTGGTAAAAGGTGCAGACTGCAGACAGGCCAGTTCAGCATCTGGATTTGTTGTTTGTAAATCAATGCATTCTGTTTTCTTTACACACTGTAAAAGATTTTTGGAACTGGGACTGAAGCATGCATGGGATTTCCTTTATTTTCCAATGCTTTTCATTCTTCTTTAAAAAAAAAACTTGCTGTTGTTTTCCAGGTTTACACCAGAGGCCAAGGCCGCTCGACATCCATTCGTATACCTACCATTTGGAGCTGGCCCTCGTAACTGTGTGGGAATGAGACTCGCCCAGCTTGAAATCAAAATGGCTTTAATGCATCTGTTCCACAACTTCAGCATAAAAGCCTGTTCTGATACTAAGGTAGGATGCAATAAGAGAAAACCCATACATTTTCATTAAAGTAATTCCTACACTGGATAACTGTAAGACTGTTGAATTTATAACTACAAGCATGTAATTCTACAACCACTGTTTACTGTGAATTACACTGAAAAAACTGAAAACATCAATATATTTGTATATTATGCCGTAAGGTAACCACCGGTAAGAAAACCTATCTTTAAATTTAGGTTTTAGTGGAAGCATGACCAAAAACTACTCTCACATGTCCTTTAATTGTTTTTTGCTTTACTGTCATATACAATTTTGGACTGTCAGTATTATCAGCTGCAAATAATGACTATGCTGGAGTTTATTGGACATTTGAAACTGCCATAAGCTGCAAATAGCCACGTAATCCTATGACTACTGGTTAGATACACATTTGTCAGATGCTTCCATTTTTAAGATATTTTTACACAAATATATGGAAGATGTTCTCTTTTTATCTTCAGGTCCCTCTTGAGTTGAAGTCATCCAGCACTCTTGGACCCAAAAATGGTGTTTTTGTGAAAATCACAAGAAGAGAACAAGGAGCTCATCTGTCATCAGCTGATTAAATCATTTACACCATACTGAAACATAACAATCTCTTACTGTATGTCCATCAGTTCAGTGGCACTTGTTTCATTTATAGTCAGGACTTGGTAGATGTTTGAAAAAATGCAACACTGAAATATTTAGACTTAAATATAATAAGGGATTGACTGATAATTAATGCAAATGTTTCTCAGGCACATATAAATTGTAATTTTGTGATTACAACTGTTTGAGAATGAGAGAAATGAAACATGACAATATATCTGATATTATTCTTTATTAAAGCACGTACAAATAAAGTGGATGAAATCACTACTTTTTGCAAATCATAAAATACTAAATCTTTTTTGACAGCAAAGTTGATTTAATCTGGCACATTCTAAATTCTTTCAGGTGGATTGGTACACAGTGTCTACACACATTGGGCGCGAGCACTCTCTACAGACAATGAAAGGAATTGCAACATGCAGCATTTATATCATTCCCAATGCTGAGATTTTCAGTGCTGGTTGTAAACAGAATTGTGCAAATAATGAAAAGAACACATTTAGAAAAATTTGCAGTTTTTATATTCATGTGAAATTTTCTGTATTGAAATAAAAATCTGTCTATCAGTAAAAATAGGTGTAAAAACATCTATCTTGTACCATTTAGACAACCTTCATGACTCTTTAGAGACAAAACATCTGATCCAAATTTTCTCTACAGCATGACAAAATCAATACTGGTGATGTCTCAACCTGGTATTGCATGAAGAGGAAGAATCAACTGAGAAAATTTAACTTTGATGAAAAACTGTGGCAGGTTTTCCAAGGTGTTTTGAGGCTCTACTTGTGTAAAAAGGCTGTCAAACAGCCAGGAATGGCAAAGACAAGTTAAGCCTCCCGCTTTATAGCTGCAAAAAAGAAAATAATTTTATGAATATTTTGGCATCTTCAGTTTAGTCTTTTTGTGTCACTTTATGTCACTTTTGATAGACGTTTTTTCTTGTCATCAAATAAAGCTCCTGCGTTGCATATTGTTCTCGCATCTTCTTTCTTCAAGAAGTAATTTTCTTTGGCTAGCGTAACATTACATGAGTTACATCAGGGTTAAAAACTGCAATACAGGTTCAGACAGTTGACTAAAGAAAAGCAAAGCTGAACTATGGACCCCTAAAAGTTTGTGCAATAGCAGCTCTTTAACTCATTACCTTTACCCTGCTCCGTCTCATTTATGGAGGTGGTGAGGCAATCCAAATCTGTAGTTACTATTTTATCTGTGGTTTAACATTTGTGTGCACAAAACAGAAGTGGATACAATAGGAACAGACATCTCTCCTCTTCGGGTGAGTTCTCAAGGCTACAAAAAAAGCTTCAGTAAGTAGAAAGTCTTGGAAGAAACTACACAACTGATCGGGGACAAAGCGGCTTGACAACATGGAATAGATGTATGGTCTTTGGCAGGTGTTTATTTCCCCAAAAGCCTGAATTTCTGCACAATACCTTTAAATGCTTTGTTCTAGTGAAAGTCATGACTAAAGTATTGAATAAAAATATTAGTATAACTAATTCTTTTTTGCTGTTTTTCTCTCCAGGGGCCTTTTTCTCCTATTAATGATTGAAAACTGAGAGAAGATTTTCCAACATGCAGGGTGCAGGTGACTTTCTAAATGTATTCAACACTGAGACCAGCAAAATATCTGTGACACTCTTCCTCATTTTTCTTGGTCTCCTCTACTGGTGAGTATGTCAATGATACACTTTTTTCAAGGGAAATAAGGACACGTAGATAATCTGCTAGTGCCATAAAACACATACATTGACATTTTATAGAGCAGGCAGTGCAAACGAATGCAACAATAACTCTAGACAGAATCCAGGTAAAGGTGAGCTCTGTTCTTTACTGCATTTGACACAAATTCTTTTCATTCAACCTACAAACAACACATTTCAACACTTTTGCCTGTAGGTATTCAGTCCGTCCCTTCTCAGTCCTCTCACGATGTGGCATCAAACATCCGAAGCCAGTGCCTTTCTTTGGCAACTTATTCATGTTTCAGCAGGTAAGATACAGTGTAACAAAGGAAGACCAGAGTTACCTTCAATGTCTGCTTGATTTTGCATCAAACTGGGATGGTGTCCTTGTTCTCATATTTGTGTCATTATTGTCAGCTGACTGTTACATCGACTGTGTTTTTCAAATATTCTTTTCAGGGTTTTTTCAAACCTCTGAATGATCTTGTCAAAACATATGGTAAAGTATGTGGGTAAGTAAAAATACATCCTACAACAGCAACTACTGAAATAAGATTGTGAATATTTTGCTTCTATAAATAATCTACAGTTTGAGATGATACTTTACCCATCATGTTTTGTCTGGACTCATACTTCAGGTATTATTTGGGCCGGACACCAGTGATAGTGGTAGCAGACCCTGATATGCTCAGACAATTGCTGGTGAAGGACTTCAGCAACTTCCCTAACAGGAATGTAAGGAAATTATACAAAGCAAAGATGCAACATGTGTGTTTATTCCTGATTGTCACACAAGAGTTACTGAGGGGTTATTACAGATTGTTTTGCCTGTGCTCTCTTATCTCTCTGCAGAAATTTGTGTTTGCCAAAAAGCCTGTATCTGATTGCCTTCTCCAGTTAAGGAATGAACAGTGGAAACGAGTACGGAGTGTCCTGACCCCATCTTTCAGTGCTGCCAAGATGAAAGAAGTGAGAAAATAAAGTTCTCATTAAGTGAGATAAGATAAGATGAAATAAGATACATGACATCACATCTCATCTTCTGGTGCTTATCCGGGTTTGGGTCGCCAGTGCAACATTCTGAGACGGGAAGGCCAAATTTCTCACCCCAGTCACCTCTTCCAGCTCATCTGGGGGGACGTAGACCGGTAACTCGAGAGCTTCACTTTTATCCTAAGCTCTCTCTTCTCTCTTGCAAGCTACTCATGAACAACATCCCAAGATACTTAAATCCCTCCACCTGGGACAGTAACTTGTCCATGACCCAGAGTGGCCACTCCACTCTTTTCCAGCTGTGAACCATGGTCTTGGATTGGAGGTGCTAATTCTCATTCATGCTGCTTTGTACTCAGTCACGAACCGCTCCAGTGCAAACTGGAAGTCATCACCTAATGAAGCCAAAACGCTAAGATGAAATCCTGAGGCCACCAAAGTGGAAACCCCCCCACCACCTGGATACAACTAGATATTCTGTCCAGGAAACACCCAACACATCCAGGTTTTTGCTGCAGCCACTGCCTGAGCCGTGTTCCGCTTGGTCTATTGGCACCCAAGAGCTGTTCCTGGAGTCCTACAGGCTAGCCAAGCCTGACAGGCTTCCTTCTTCAGCTTGATACCTCCTTTTACCTCCGGTGTCCACCATTCGGTTTGTTTACCACCAAGGTACAAAACACCTTACAGTTGCAGCTCAGTGCAGCAGCCTCAGCTGTGGAGGTGCTGAACATGGTCTATTCAGACACCCTCACTACACGTTTGGGTGCACCAGGTTTGTCCAGCATCCTCCCTCCCCACCTGATCCAACTCACCACCAGGTGGTGATCAGTTGGCACTCGAGTGTCCAGAACATACAGCCACAGATCTGATGATACAATAATAAAATTGATTGAAATTTATGTTTGAACATGGTGGGAGGGGTGGACAGACGTGTGGCTATTTGCACAGGAACGCACACGGCTGGAGATCGCTATTCCCCCGCACTCATGGAGAAAAACATGCCTAGTGCTCCTCCGACTCGTGATACGGCAGGACTGTCGTAAAAGCATGTGACGTCATCACCGCAGCAAACAGTAAGAACAAAGTGGAACTTATCGGCAGAAATTAACATTGCACTTATAGCGATGCGATTGAAATATAAGGAGACTTTCGGACAGTAACTGAAGGTAAAATGCAGCTAAACAGTCCTGTTTTAAACCAGGCACTTCCACCTCCGCTCTGCTGCGTCTCAGCCAGCAGCGCTCTGGCAGCAACAGCACTAGAGCCAGAGCAGGGGAGAGTGGAGCTGGAACAAACCAAATGTTATGTCTCAACCAAGTACTGTATGCTTTTTATATTTTTAGCAGTGTGTCACACAAATAGCAAATATTGTCAAAAAAGGGAAGAAATCTTTGGGGGTGCTTTGATTGGGCTAAAATCGCCCCTGGCATAACAGAATAACCACCCCAGCCTGCTGCCTCTCAGCGAGAGCAACTCCAGGCTGTAGTGATGGGAATTCTGGCTCTTTTTAGAGAGCCGGCTCTTTCGGCTCGGCTCACTAAAAAGAGCCGGCTCTTTCAGCTCCCAACTGGCTCTTCAGGTTGTTTTGTTGCTTTAATTAATTTATTATTAACAATAATATAAAATTATGCACAAAAGGAATTACTAATGTAAAAAAAAGTGGTTTTATTTATATATGTTTATATATAAAAATATACAGTGACCCCTAGACACAAAACACATACAAACTCCAAAACACATTTCTAGCGTTAACTGAACTTCAAAACAGAGCTACCTAGATCACTTAAATTACACAATTGAAAGCATATGTGTATTGTTTGTGTATTTATACACAAGCATTCATATATGTTCATTTACCTGTTACTACCACACACCAAATCCGGTCGTTGGTACTTGCTGGCTTGTGTAGCCACGAGGTAACAAAAGCTCAACACTGGGCCTAGCATCCTGGAGCACTTCTGTTGTGTTTTGTACGTGTTTTGGAGTTTTTACGTGCTTCAGGGTTTGTACGTGTTTTGAAGTTTGTACGTGCTTCAGGGTTTGTACGTGTTTTGAAGTTTGTACGTGCTTTGTTTGTAGGGGCCACCGTAAATATACTTTTATTTATTCACTCCACATAAAATGTAATAAATAAATCATATAATACAAAAACCAACTAGTCACAGTTCAACTTTTAACTATTTACATTTTCAGCTTTTTCCTTTTAAACAAATTTAAAATGAAACAACACAAAACACTGCAAACCACAACACAATTAAATATAAATTAAAATATGAAAACAAAAAGAAGATGCATATTCTGTCATATGGACCTGCATGAATAAACTTTCTGAATCCTTTATCATCCACAACTGAAAAAAGTTGTGGATGATTACTATACCTTTCTAATGTGACGTTGTTGTCCCTGGCTCTCTTTCTCTCTCTCTCCCTCCCGCTCTGTTCCTGTGCTACTGCGAGTGTAACTACCGCCCCTCCCCCCTCTGCCCAGCGCAAAGCACAAGGCTCGCATGTGGAGTGAAGCGGGAAAAAAGTGCGAGAGAGGGTGGGAGAAAGAAAAAGAAAAAACCACGGCTCGCAATAAGGAGCTGGCTCGCGTCGTTCACGTCAAAGATCCGGCTCTAAGAGCCATTTCGTTCGCGACCAACACATCACTACCAGGCTGGAGCCCAGCCCCTCTCCGGGAGGCTGGTTCTAGGGTCCAAGTCATGCTTTGAGGTGAGCCCAACTATATATAGCCGGTATCATTCAATCTCAAGCACTAGCTCAGGCTCTTTCCACAACAGAGGGGTGACATTCCATGTCCCAATACCCTGCGCCCAGCCGTGCCCCATAGGCTAAGGCATGGAACCCCACGCACCCTCTACAGGCATGACTCCAGGGTGGTGTCCCAGTAACCCTATGAAGCGCAGGGTAAACTGTTCCCTTGTTTTTGCACTGACAATAGTTGTCTGAATCGCCCTTCGTCTGGTTCCTCACCCAGGACCAATTTGACATGGGAGACCCTACCAGATTGCAAAAGCCTCCCGACAACATAGGATCCCAACTGACAACTTAGATTCCTGGAACTATGTTGTATGTGTAATTTAAGTAGCTGTGGTAGTGGTGTTTATGGAATTACATGGACCTGTCCCCCATTTTTTATGTTTATGGACCCATTATGATTCACTGAAGTGTTTATAGGACTATTTTACATCTGTCATTATCTCTCCATTTGAGTGTAGATGGTTCCGCTCATCAACACAGCCATTGATACCCTGATGAAGAATTTGCATGTCTACGCTGAGTCAGGAGAGGCCTTTGATATCCACAGGTAAATACATAAACAATGATGAAAGCCTGAAAGCAGTTTGTCTACTTTACTTCTACTGTATTTTTTCTTTCACTGTTCATATTTCTAAAATTTGATGCTATTTTGCAGATACTTTGGCTACTTTACCATGGATGTTATTGCCAGTGTGGCATTTGCAACTCAGGTGGACTCGCAGAATAACCCAGATGACCCACTTGTCCAACACGCTCAGATGGCCTTCACCAATGATTTCTTCAAGTCTGTCTTGTTACTTTTCTGTGAGTCATTATTACAACACAATTGAATTTCAGATATTTATGTAGGACATTAAAAGAGAAAGTTGATCACAAAGAATTGTAAGAAAGAATTTCAGAAAGGTTAAATAGATGTAGAATATGCCAAAGAAGTATTTAAGCATTTTTGTTGATATACCTGTGTATGCAGTTCTCTGCAGATTTGTGTGTTTCTGTCTTTAGTTGCTTTTCCCTCCATCATGGCTCCTCTGTCGAGGTTCATACCCAACAAAAGACGAGATAAGATGAGTCATTTCTTCATTAACAGCATTCACAAAATCATCAAACAGAGAGAGGAGCAGCCTCCTGAGCAGGTGAATCTCAGACTTTCCTAAATCTGTGTGTGGCTTTGAAACTGTCATTTTCCTATCTTTCTTATTTATTTCTTTTACACGTAGAGACGTAGAGACTTCCTTCAGCTGATGTTAGATGCTCGAACCACCGAAGAGTGTGTGTCATTGGAGCGCTTTGACACTTCAAATGACACCGATGAGATCAGTGACAACAACCAGCAGACCCAGTCTTCAGGCAAAGTTCAGGAAAATGACCTTCCTCATTCACAGGAGCCGTCTGTCAGGCGTCCACAGAAAAAGATGATGACTGAGGATGAGATTGTTGGTCAGGCTTTCATCTTCCTCCTGGCAGGCTATGAAACCAGTAGCAGCACTCTGGCGTTCACCTGCTACCTCTTGGCCCTCCACCCTGAATGTCAACTCAAAGTACAGAAAGAGGTGGATGATTTCTACACTAGACATGTGAGTGTTTTACAGTTGGTTCTGATCTATTTTGATTCATGCAGTTGTGGACAGTCATTGATTGTCATGCTGTTTGCTTTGTAGGACTCACCTGATTACACAAATGTGCAGGAGCTGAAGTATTTGGACATGGTTATATGTGAAGCATTACGCCTCTACCCTCCTGGATTCAGGTAAAGAAGGATGTCAATTGGGGCTACAGTGGGGTAGCTTTGGTACCCTGTGATATAGGAAGATTTTCAGCATTGTCCCTTAATTAGCTTTTCATGGGGTATAGCCATAATGCTATCATCCGGAAAACCTTTCTTCTTCTTCTTCTTCTTCTTCTTCTTCTTCTTCTTCTTCTTCTTCTTCTTCTTCTTCTTCTTCTTATTATTATTATTATTATTATTATTATTATTATTATTATTATTATTATTATTATTATTATTATCATCATCATCATTACTGTTGAAAGATCAAAGATGGGTTCAGCAATGCAGATGTTTTCTGATCTTTTGACATTTGGGTTAAGCTCTGTTCACATTTGGATCCAGATGCATTAAAAATGCTTTTGTAGCTATCATTACGCTTAAACTCTTCTTCTTTGAATGGAGCTATGTACAGAAATAGAGAGCAGGGGAGGCAAGAGAGGCAATGGCAACTATAACTGACAGCAAAAAGCAATAGAGCTTAAAAGTCCAAATAAATTAAGGAAATAACAGTTCTGATAATGATGTTAAATTTATTTTCACTGTTTTCCCCCTTTAGTTTCTCTGGGGGTGGCAGTGGTCAGGGAATTACATAACGTAATAAAGTAAATAAATAAAGTAAATAAAGTTACAGCTCTTCTGTCGATACTGTGTGTGACCATTCTGTAACTGTGTAATTTTGAAATTTTCCCACTAAGGTTTGCACGAGAAATAGAACATGACTGTGTGGTGAATGGTCAGCAACTTCCTAAAGGAGCAATACTGGAGATCCCTGCAGGCTTCCTCCATTATGACCCAGAACACTGGCCCGAGCCTGAGAAGTTCATTCCTGAGAGGTGCTTCAGTTCTGTCTGAAACGAGTAAAGAGACTGACTTATGACTGCAGTCAAATGTTGACTTATTAACATGATTTCAGCTGTATATTAACAACATATTAAATATTTTTCTGTACAGTGGTACAAATACATTTTTTGGGTGTGGTAAACACTTTTGTGTAGTGAAATTATCACATCTGCAACCCACAAATACAATCTCAATTCAAAAAGTTGGGACACAGTGTAAAATATAAATAAAAACAATGCATTTATTTACAAATCTTATAAACCCATAATTTATTCAAAATAGAACATTTAAACTGAGATATAGCTTGATTTTGAATTTGTTGGGAGTTGGCACATTGCAGTGTCAGTAGTTAGTAGTATCAGTTAGTAGTATCTCCTCTTTTTAACAACAGTCTGGAAACTGAAGAGACCAGTTGCTGGACTTGGAGTTGCTGGACTTGGATTGAGAGTTTTGCTTTCATGCTCTGCTCTTTCTTTACCACAAAGAACCAATGCAGCCTCCACATCTCTTCAGCAGTGGCCCCAATCTGTCTGTCAATTTCCCACTCCATTTTTCCCTCACTTCTGAGGGTCTTCATAAGACCCTCAGATACTTAAACCCCTGCACTTGGGGTAGCAACTCATCCCTGAAAAGAGTAGGCACTCCACCCTTTTCAGCTAAGAACCATGGCCTCCACCTTGGAGTTGTGATTCTCGTTCTTGCCGCTTCATACTCGGCTGGAAACCGCTCCAGTGAGTGCTGGAGACAACCACCAGATGAAGCCAAGAGACCCACATCACCTGCAAATAGCAACGAGGAGATTCAAAGGTCACCAAAATGGGAACTTTCTGTCACATGGCTATGCCTAGAAATTCTTTCCATAAAAACTATGAACAGAACTGTATCATGTAATATTTTTCATGTAGTTAAATATCTCAGTTCAAGATAACAGTAGTTTTATGCCATTGTATAAAGTAGCAAGAGAAATTTGTCTCATTAAGAATGTGGTCTTTTAGTTTCCAATGCTTTTCATTCAACTTTAAAAACAACAACTTGCTGTTGATCCCCAGGTTTACACCAGAGGCCAAGGCCAGTCGACATCCATTCGTATACCTACCATTTGGGGCTGGCCCCCGTAACTGTGTGGGAATGAAGCTCGCCCAGCTTGAAATCAAACTGGCTTTAATGCATCTGTTCCACAACTTCAACATCACTGCCTGCTCTAAGACTGAGGTACGTTTGACTTAGAGCTGCTCAGCAAATCTCATGAATGTTCATTAACAGCCAGTCCTGAAAAAAGATGTTTGTTTTATCGAGGGCACTCTTTTTTTCAGGTTCCTCTTGAGTTGAAGTCGTTAAGCACTCTTGGTCCTAAAAATGGTGTTTGTGTGAAAATTTCCAGAAGGAGCAAGTGAGATTGTCTGCTGACTTCTCTATCGAATGACTGGATCATTTTCAGCAGACTGCAAAATAAGTTCAACTGTCTTAGTTCAAGTTAATCCAGTACTTGGGAGATGCTTGAAAAATCACAACATTGAAATATTTTAGATTTGAATGTACTAAATATAATAAGGGATTTACTGCAGATTCATTCAAATGTTTTAGAAAATATTAACTATAATTTTGTGACTGGAACAGTTTGACAATTTACATATCAAATGGAAGGAATGCCACATGAGAAAATATTTCACAAGAAGATTTTCTGTATTGATGCACATATATAAATAGACACTTTATTGCAGTTTTTATGCGCTTGTTGTTTAAAACATTGAATGAATCATTTTTTACAGGAAAGTTGATCCGATTAATCACTCACTGTCTCTTTCAAACAGTGTGAGGAATTGTGACCGGCAGCCTTATGATTTCAGTCCTGATTTTGAGGTTTTCAGTGCTGTCTGTCAGCAAAATAGCACAAATAATCAAATGGCTCCATTCCATGATATTTGGCAAAAAGATGGAGCATATGTAAAGGAGGCACATGCTAATTTTGCCACATTAAATCCCGACTGTTATTCACCTGCTTCATCTACTTTTTGTGCAAACGTTGCAAATCAATGGTTTATCCTTAAATTTTAATGGTCAGTGTACTTGATCTGACACCAGTTGAGTTACAAACCACCAGAACACACAAGAAATGAAAATCCTCTGTGTCCCAGTCTAAAGGAGAATTACGCTATATTTGCTGTTACCTGAAATTAAACCCACATTCTGTATATGGTGATCTATCTGTACCAAATACCCAGAAACGACAGGAAAAGACTCTGTCCAGTACCATCCAGAAAAAAAAATCATTGAATATTTTAAATATATTCTGTAAAAGTAACAATGTTATGTTTGGTATTATCATCTTGTGCTTCCGTACGAAATAATTGGGCATGTTTAATATAACAATGTCACAAATGTCTCTCTGGGAAACGCAAGAAGAGCCTTTCCACTCCGGTGCAGATGGGGGCAGTAGACGACGCAGCTTCCTGTGGAGTGACGAGCTGTTGTCAAAAAGAGGAAGACGTGACTATTATATTTACAAAACCTGGGCGAAGGACGAAGAAGGTGAGGTGAGTGTGTGTTTCCCATATGCTGAATGTTGCGGTGTTAATATTATAAAGACACAAGTAATAGAAACATGTTAGTGATATTAGTTAGATGGAAACCTTTATTTCATCAGCAAGCTAACCTAGCATCACATGAGTAAATGAGTTGTGCGCCACAGGTAAGGACCGTTAGTAAATGAGAGAAAAAGGGTAGGTTAGGTTTCACTTGTTCAGTGGTTAGTGGTCCCTACAGATCCAGCTAAACTAGTGATGGGCACATGAAGCTTCATGAAGCACTGAAGCTTTTCATCCAATTGGTTCACCCCAGCGCAAAGCGTCTTGAAGCTTCATTTGCTCCAGTAGGACATGTACTGGACGTAAAAATATTAGTTGGCATGAATTTGAAGAGTGTGGCCTTTTGCACACAGCCTGTAAATGTCAACAACAAAAGGAGTGTGTAAAACATGTATCAATCAATCAATCAAACTTTATTTATAAGGCACTTTTCATACAAAGATGTAGCACAAAGTGCTTTACGTGGTTAAAAGCAGCCTACCCCGCCCTCCAACTCACTCCCCACACTTTCATTAACATAAACGATCATGGATACCCCCCCACGCGCGCACACACACACACACACACACACTTACTTAAAGAGTAAAATTGGGCTGGGCACACATGAGCCAGGTGAGGAAACACTATCACAGGGAGCCGTCTGCACCGGGAGCCGGTCACAGACCGCAGCCTCCAGGCTGGGCACACAGCAGGAGGGAGGCAAAGAAGCCCCCCAGCCAGGCTGAGAAGAGCCCCAGCAGCCACGGTCGATCACAGCCCCGGTGCAGAGAGCGCCCTCCGAGGAAACACTGGAGATATGACCTAATAAGAGTATATACAGAATAAAAAAATAAATAAGAATGGGATACAATATAAATATAAATAGAGTAAGAAGGTAAAAAAATGAATAAGAATAAAATCAATAAATATTAGGTAAAACCTCAATAATATAAATAGAATAACAGGATAGAATAAATAAGCATAAAATAGATAAACGTTAAGTAAAAGCTAAATTAAAAAGGTGGGTCTTGAGCCTGTTCTTAAAAACATGTACGTTCTCTGCGGCCCTGAGCTCCTCCGGCAGGTTGTTCCACAGACGAGGACCATACCACTGAAAAGCTGCCTCTCCGTGAGTATGTGTCCTGACTTTAGGGACAATCAAAAGGCCAGTATCAGAGGACCTCAGGGTCCGCGAGGGTTCATATGGTAAAAGCAAATCTGAGAGATAAGAAGGCCCAAGACCATTAAGACATTTAAAAACCAATAAAATAACTTTAAAAGTATATTGTAGTGATGGCAGTATACTGTGTATATTTATACTGGCAGTATGGAAAATGATCATTTGGAAATGCTTAAAATGGAAATGATCATTTACTGTGAGGTGAGGTGTGGTTGGGGTGTGGACAGTGGTTGTGCTTTTGTAACGTTGAGGTATGGACAGCTACAGACTGAGGCCTCAGTCCTGCCTGTTCACATTTTATTCAGTAAAAACTACATTTTCACTGCTTTTATGACGTTTTTAGTGGGGAGAACATAGCTAGGATTTAATGATTTAACAAATGTTTTGAATCCTTTGTCCTCCACAATGCTAAATGGCTGGGAGTCCTCAATCACCATGCTAACCAGGTCTTCATCTATTGGAGATTGTTCTCCTGAGGAAAGACAATAAAGACAAAGCACAAATATAAACATCACACACGTAACTTATTACAGCTGTATAATATTGTTATATCATTTAGTAACATTACTGCATGCTATATTATCATGGCATTTGATGGCTCACCTGGTCTTGCTGCACAATCGGTGTTCCCCTTATTCTCATGCAAAGCTCTGTAGTGCCTAAGCATGGATGAGGTGTTGTTGTTATATCCCAGCTCCCTGGCACATAGCAAACACTTCACCTTGTACAAAAGTCAAGACAGCTTAACATAAATTGTATTGCACCATCAGTATTATGAAAATATATCTTCTGTAGAAATTTACATACCTTGTTGGGAGGAATAAAATCAAAATGTTCCCACACAGGGGAGGACATCCTCCTCTTCTTAGCTGGCTCCATTCTCTCCTGACTTTCTCTCCTCACTCTCATAAACCTCCAAACGGTCTCCAAACTCTCACTAACCGCAACTCTCCATCAAACACCCACATTTTGAATGAAGTCTGAGGGGTTTATATCGCTGTCATATCTCGCGGCAAAGTTCGAACCGCTTCATGAACCAGTCACGTGGTACAGCCGGGCAGCGAGGCTTCGGAAGTCATCATTTTCAGCTCCTCCCATAAATGAAGCAAGCCTCGATACGCGCATCGCGGAAACGCCCCCTCAATTACTCGACACAAGCTTTGAAGCCTCGATACAGAACGTCACATCACTAATCTAAAGTATTTATATAAAATGACTTTTACCTTGCTATATAACACTTCTGGTTTCTCTGCTGTGGTGATTTCCGACGTTTCTGTCTGTTTTTATGTCTTATAACTTTACTTCAGTTGGTAAATACACTGTAGGCAAAAAGATTTATGAAGGGGGTATATAATTCTTTTGTTTTAAAGACCTGTTTTGCAAGTATTTTTATGGCTTCCTGTTTTTGTACGTGCATTATATTCAATCTAGTTCTTTTTGTTAACTTAAACCCTTTTTCTTGTTTTTCTGCGCAGGAACTTTCATCTCAGTCTGAGGATAGAAAACAAGATTTTCCAACATGCAGGCTGCAGGTGACTTTTTAAACATGTTCAACATTGAGGTCAGCAGAATATCTGTGACACTCAGCCTCTTCCTCATTTTCCTCGGTCTCCTTTACTGGTGAGTGAACAAATGTTCAGTATTTGTTTATTTATGATGGACAGTCGGACAGTTTTTGGATAATGACACATTTTATGTCAGTTTTCTCTGTACTCCACCACACTTAGCTGGAAATAAAACCTTAGTATGTTTATTTGTGACATATTGTTCTGCTGTGAAAATACAGCAATATATACTATATGTTACATATTATGTATATCCACAGTCACCCATTTTCATAGACTCAAAGGTAATTGGACAATTGACTGATAGGCAGGGGAGGCCTGTTCCCACATTATTTCATGGCAAACTAAGCACTTAAAAGGAGTTAATTATTGAACTTACATTTTGGTCGCTGTTCACATGAACTCTCAATATGAGATGTCAGTGAAGGAAAAAGAAAGTATCATTAGGATAAAAAAATAAAAATAAAACTATCTAAGAGTTAATGAGCTTGATGTTTAATCCTTTCATTCACAACACATCATCACATTTCTGCACTTTTGCCTGTAGGTATTCAGTCCATCCCTTCTCAGTCCTCTCACGATATGGCATCAAACATCCAAAGCCAGTGCCTTTCTTTGGCAACTTATTCATGTTTCAGCAGGTAAGATACAGTGTAACAAAGGAAGACCAGAGTTACCTTCAACATCTGCTTCATTTTGTGTCAAACTGGGATGGTTTAAAGCAGCGGTCCCCAACCCCTGGGCCTCGGACCGGTACCGGTCCGTGAGTCGTTTGGTACCGGGCCGCGAGAGTTGAGGCTCAGGTGTGAAATGTGTGGTTTTCAGGGTTTTTATTGGTTTTCAGCGTTATTTTGTTATCGTTTTTATCGTTAACTCGGTTTCCCTGGGTCTTTTCATGTGTGTTATGAATAAATCTTCTTTTTTTCGGTACCGGTACTGGTTTTTAGGGGTGCAACGATACTCGTATCGATATTGAACCGTTCGATACAGTGCTTTCGGTTCGGTACGCATATGTATCGAACAATACAAAATTTGTAATTTATTTTATCAACTTTCCTTCTGACGATGATGTCTGTGTTGAGCGCTCAGTGAATCTGCGTTCGACTACTCCGCCTAGGCTGCACTGTCGAGCGCAGATCCACTGAGTGTTCAACACAGACAGCATCGTCAGAAGGAAGAGCGCAGGGCAAGCTAGCGAGACAGAAGTTAAGCTCTCCTTGCAACATGGCAAATTGAACCTCCCCCACCCTCATTCAGATTTGGCGTTTGGAATTATTTTGGTTTTCATGTGACGTATGACCCTGAAGGTAAGCGCGTCATGGACTAAAGTAAAACAGTATGTTGGATGTGCCACGCAATGCTCAATTACATGGGTGGGAACTAGTGTGTTAGCGCAGTTAGCTCGTTAACGTGTTGGCTGTCTAGCCCCACGCAGGGGTAGCTCGTTAACGGAGATTTGCCTTGTTGTGGCGTTAACGTCATTTCAACGAGATTAACGCTGACAGCACTGGTGGGAACACAACGAATATGACTGCACATTTACGCCGACATCATCCTAGTGCAAAGACAAGTGGAAGCAGACAAAAACAACAAGCATGCTACAAACTTTACCCGAGTCATTTAGACAGCCGTTAGCACAGGATTCTCCTTATGGGGACCTGATATGTTTAATATTGTGGCGAGCTCAGACAACGAGGAGACGGAGGTATCGTTTGGTCTTGCTTCCCGTGAGCTAGCCAGGGAGCACAGCCGTTTATTGACATCTGCAGAAGAACACTGCCGCTATGGAACGCCAGGACTGCCATAATGAATTAATTAAATACACCATTAAATAATTAATTAAATGTGGCAATAATTAATTAAAATTGGAATTAATTAATTAAATAAATAGTTATGACACATGTAATTAATTAATTATTGACACATTTAATTAATTATTTATGTATTTCACATTTTAATTAATTATTGACACATTTAATTAATCATTGACACATTTAATTAATTATTTAATGATATATTTATTTATTTCATTTTGGCAGTCCTGGCGCCTGGCTCTCATCTTGAAATAATTTTATCTGTCAGCCTCACCCATCAAACTCAGGGGGCGGGGTTAACGCTGCCCATGCAGCTTCTCTAACATTTGATTGGTTGCCGTGCAAAGTAAGTCAAAACAGGTCGATCCTAGATAATCGATTGCTTGTGTAGACTTGGGGCAGCCAGGTATCCCAGAATGCAGATCAAATCACAGGCAGCAATGGTGGTGGTGTAGTTTTAAAATACCCCGTTTTTCTGTCACCAGCTACACTTTTAACAGTGTTTTAGCCGCGAATGTCGCAACGTATGTCTGGTCAGGTTGTCAACATAGAACATGTTTGCAAAAGTGCTCAGATGTTTTCAGAGATTTCACTAGCTCTGCTAACAATTAGCATGCAGAGTGCACCGAGGGGGTACGTTAACCGGTTTGTTTACATATTCCACTCTCCGTGTTCCACATGTTGCATTCGCAGATTCTCATTTTCACCGAACGATCGTCTCTCTCCGCCTGGTCTTGTGTCTCTGTGCTTCTGTAACATAAAGAACGAGCTGACATTTTTCTCACGAAACCAGCGATCAGCTCAGCAGACCCTCAGTTTACCTGCATGCATCCTCCTCCTCCTCATCTGTCAGCTGTTTAACACCTGCTGCTAATTCAAGAAACACGCCTACGTTACCTGGTGATAGTCACAGTTTAACTGGGCAGCTGGTGCTCGATATAAAGCAATGTCAGCGCATTTTTCTGCACAAGATAAGTAAATATAGTGTTTTCCCCGAGCGCAGAGCTGCTGGAGCTTGTTTCCTTACAGAGCACTTTATAGGCGAACAGCTTCATCAGCGGCTGATGTCCAATCACCGGCACACAGCTTTGAAACCTCACCTTAGTTTTAGCTCTCAGTGGTTAAACGCTGGACTTCATTCACTCAGGTTCTGTCTGTCGGGTCACGTTTACTTCGCTGTTTTATTTACAACTGAGCAAATCGGTTTGGCTGAGGTTAAAGTTACGTTTCATAACTGCATAGTTTCACAGACGTTTAATGGTTCACTGGCACATGTGTTAGACTGAACTATCATCTAAATATCATCTGTTTTTTAATAGTTATTCAACTGTATTCTAAGCACCAGCTGTCTGTTAGAATGTGATTTTTTTTCTCTCTCTGTTGGCAGACGTATAAAAATGCGCAGGAAAATCTGACGTGCATGGCGAACTTCACCGACAATATTTAGGGAGGAATAAACACACATCAAACATAAATGAACCATTTGCCTGTCTCCATAATTGAGAGCATTTTCTCTTCTTATGTCAACACTCTCTCTCTCTCTCTTTTTTTTTTTTGCTTTTTCGGTCATGTTATGTTTACCTGTCAAAGGCTTGTTACAAACTATGAAACACATTGTGCAGACTTCTGGATGTTAGAAGAAAACTAATACCGCTCATGAATGAGACTAAAGGCAGGAAGGTGTCCTTTAAAACTAAACATGTTAATAGGACCTCCCTATTTATATCATAGTTTATGATATAGCACGTGTATTTCAGTAATAGCCTGCTGAGGCCACTATACGTGCTGGCCTCATATCAAATGTGAAGGCAGACTGAGTCTATGTTTGACGTTTTTTATATCTAATCTTCCTTTTCAAACATTTAAACAGGTCACGCTGATTACTGAACAAAAACCCAAAGATCAGATGTTAAACAGATTTATTTGCTCTCTCTCCTCCTTAAACATGTTTTTAATGTTAGTTATAATTCAGAATTGGCGACTGAAACACGTAGGACACATAAGAACATCAGGAAATAAAACACCGATAAATATAACCTCAGTAAAAGAAGTCAGCGGGGGTTACTACAGCTGTGTACCGGGGCCTGCGCTTTGTCGGTGGGATTGCTTGCGAGGCGAGCGGGTCTATCCCACGCTTTGCCGTGAGACTGGGCAGACATCTCTGAAATCATCGAAACACTTTTGCAAAGAGGCTGTATCTTGACAAACCGACCAGACACATGAAGATTAAACCACTACATTCTCGGCTAAAAAAATATTAAAACGGTATTTGGTGACACACAAACAGGGTTTTTCAAAGCTCAGTTCTGTTAGCTTCCACATGCCGGTTGTTGTGTGCTAGAAACAATGGCCACCAGGCCAAAGCAATGGTTTTGACTCGATCAGCGTTAACCCCGCCCCCTGAGTTTGATGGGTGAGGCTGACAGATAAAATTATTTCATGATGAGAGCCAGGCGCCAGGACTGCCAAAATGAAATAAATAAATATATCATTAAATAATTAATTAAATGTGTCAATAATTAATTAAAATGTGAAATACATAAATAATTAATTAAAATGTGAAATACATAAATAATTAATTAAATGTGTCAATAATTAATTAATTACATGTGTCATAACTATTTATTTAATTAATTAATTCCAATTTTAATTAATTATTGCCACATTTAATTAATTATTTAATGGTGTATTTAATTAATTCATTATGGCAGTCCTGGCGTTCCATATGCCGCTAGCTAACTGCTCAGCGCGGCAACCGCACAGCAACAACAACACACAGAGCGCCCTCTGACCCCGGAAGGACACACCGTCGCAGCGAGAGGGCGTCACCCGTCACTATGGCAACATAAACAAAACATAACTGTACAAACAGAACCCCGAACAGCCCTGACCCGCTACATAGCCTCCCACCTAAGGGGTCAGTCGTCCCCGACGACCCCATTGCCCCACACAAAGTCCTGCAAATGTCCAGGTGCCTTCTTTTGGCGCACCGGCCGGTCACGACCGGCGGGGGAAAAGTCACTCGGGTCAGAACATGGGGTGCCACCATCATCCCACTTCTGACACCAATGTAGCGAGCTCAGACAAGGAGGAGACGGAGGTGTCGTTTGGTCTTGCTTCCCGTGAGCTAGCCAGGGAGCACAGCCGTTTATTGACATCTGCAGAAGAACACTGCCGCTGGAGGGCGTTCCAAGATGGCCGAGTAAGTACACGCTTACTGCCGAGCTTAGCAAATGTAACCTTATAATACGGTAGCAACACTGTGTCAACTCAGACCTTAGAAGCTTTTACGGTATTTAAGCCAGAAAAGGACTGATTTTGATCAATTAAGAGATAAAATGTCACAGCGTGACAATAAAAGACCCTCGTCTAGCTCCAAGACGAAGCTACTGCTAAAGGCTAATGCTAGCCAAACAACCGGGTCGGTGAACCCACTGCTTGACAACTGCCATGACTATACGGCTCTTTCACTACCTCTCCCAATAACTGAGGACGTAATGGACGAGTTTCCATCTCTACCCGTCTCACCCAGCCAGTCTCCGGCGCCAAAGAAAGCGATGCATTCAAAGGGAGATAGCGTGGATATTGTTGAAACTCTATCAAAACTAATAAACGAAAGAATGGATAACCTTGCACTACAGATTGACGGGATCAGGAAAACTGTGGTCTTTGCATGCGAAGAGATAAACGATGTCAAATGCAGAGTGGGCACATTGGAGCAGAAAATCTCCAAAGAGGAAGAGCGTATGGATAAAAACCAGCAAAGAATCACAGATCTCGAGCGATATTCCAGACGGTGGAACCTCAGGCTATTTGGTGTCAAAGAAGAACAACAGGAGGATACATGGAAGGTTGCTGTTGAGATTTGTCAGGCTACGTTGCTTGAATGTAAAAACCAACTTTATGACACCATTGACACCGTACATCGGGTCGGCTCCAAACGCCCAAACAACACCAGTCCCAGACCTATTATCATCCAGTTCATCTCCCGCAGAACCAGAGATAGCCTGTGGAAAGCAGCTAAGACATCTCCATTCTTAAAGGAAAACCGGGGCTTGAAGTTTGCTGAGGACCTTTCCAGAGAAGAGAGGGAGCGCCGGAGCAAGTTGTGGCCCATTATCGAGAAGGCTCGCAGAGAAAATAAAAAGGCCTATTACGTCGGATGCCGGGGTTTTGTTAATGGGACAGAAGTTTTCCCGTCTTCAGAATGAGAGGTGAATATGGGGGAAGCTAAGGAATGGAAAAGACCCTACAATGTTGCACAGTTGCTTGGACTTGGTTGGCTGTTTTTCATTGATCCTTCTGGCGTTTTGGATCATTAAGTCTATGCCTCATTTATAGTGTGAGGACACTTTAAGTTTCAGCACCTGAGTTGTATCCTAAAAAATATTTCGTGTATTTCTGCCGAGTTATTTTCATCCTTGCAATGCTCGGTCCCTTAGTGAGGTTTATTTTTTGTTAAGCACACAATATTGGTTCTTTAAATTTCTAGCTGTTTATTTTTTGTTTTCTTAATTGTCATTTTCTATTGTTTCCCTAAATGCCAGGGGGTTGAGACAGATCTGTAAACGTAAAGCCTTATTTTTGTTTGCTAAGAAATATAAAAGTCATTTTTGTTTTTTCCAAGAAAGCCATTCTGTATCTGCTGATGTGAACTTCTGGAAGTCTCAGTGGGGTAACGATGTTTGGTATTCGCATGGCACAGAGAGGTCAGCTGGGGTCACAACTCTCAAAGGTAGCTTCGAAGGTATTGTTCTACATTCAGATTGTGACTCTTTGGGTCATTATATTTGTCTGATAGTAGAATACAATCACTCCATTTTCATAATTGTCAATTTATATGGCTATAATACCAAACCTGAAAATGATAATTTAATTGACTCTTTAGATACAAGGATTAGTTTTTGGCTCTCTAAATATCCCAGTTCAAACTTAATAATTGGAGGAGATTTTAATGTTTCACTAAATGACACTATAGACAGATGGCCACCAGCACAACATTTTAGGAATAATTTGAGATTGGAAACATTTATGGATAAATTTAATGTAACTGATATTTGGAGAGACAAATTTCCTGATGATATATCTTTTACCTGGAGTAACCGTTCTGGTTCAAGGAAATCACGTATTGATTTCTGGTTAATATCAAGTAGTCTATCAAAGGACAGTGTTACGGTCAATATCCTTACAACTCCACTTACGGATCATAGAGCAATATATATTAATCTGCAACTCTTTCCTACTATTGCAATTAATAGATCCTCCTATTGGAAATTAAATAGCTCGCTTCTGAGCCATACAATTGTAAAATCTGAAATTACACGACTGTTAAAGCACTTTATACACAAGGCTAATATTGTGAATTCCTATAGCACAAACTGGGAAATTTTTAAATTTGAGACAAGTAAAATGTTGAGACAGTATGGGGCAAAAATAGCTAAGTCAAGGGCAGCAGAAGAAGAAAATCTAATTGTTCAAATTTCCGCAATATATCAACTCCCACCAGACGAAGTCTCGGAGGAGGATAGATTACATCTTAGGTCCTTTCAATCTAAACTGAATGAGATTTACCACCAGAAAGCTGAAGGAGCTTTCGTTCGTTCAAGAAAAAGATGGATAGAGGAGGGAGAGCAGAATTCTGCTTATTTTTTCCGCTTAGAAAAACAGAGATCTAAAACCAATACTATTCATAAATTGAATATAAATGGTACGGTCAGTGATGATGCAAAAATTATCTCTCAATTTTGTTGTAATTTCTACTCAAAGTTGTATGAATCCAATTATAACGCAAAGGTCGCTACCCAATTTATTGACTCTGTAAACAATGTTGAAATGATTAAAAGTGCTGATAGGCTTTTTTGTGACAGTCCAATTACTGAAAAAGAGATATTGACATCTATTGAATTTCTTAAAAACAACAAATCTCCGGGTACAGATGGGCTGGTGGCTGAATTCTATAAATCATTTTCTTGTCAGCTGGCACCCTTTTTGTTGCAGGTTTATAATGAAAGTATTGAAAGGGGCACTCTTCCTCCCAGCCTTACTCAGGGACTTATTACTTTAATTCCCAAACCTAAGAAGGACCTACTTTTTATAGACAACTGGAGACCAATAAGCCTCCTAAATAATGATTATAAAATATTAGCTCTATTGCTAGCTAGAAGAATTAAATATATTTTGGACGATATTGTAGACGAGACACAGTCTGGTTTTATGACAAACAGACACATCTCCAATAATATTAGACTCGTCTTGGATATTCTGGACTACTCAGCATTAATATCTGATGACTCATTTATCCTTCTCCTGGACTTCTATAAAGCCTTTGACTCAATTGAGCATGAATTTATATTTCTTACACTTCAGAAATTTGGTTTTGGTGATATCTTCTGCAGCTATCAAAACTCTGTATTCCAATGCTAATAGTTCTATTAGAATGAAAAATGGCACTACTTCTCGTTTTAGTCTTAATCGAGGTGTACGCCAAGGTTGCCCGATTAGCCCTTATCTTTTTTTACTTTGCACCCAAATTCTTGCCTCTCATATTTCGAATAGCCCTGTGAAGGGTATAAACATAGCAGACAGAGATTGTCATCAGTCAATTGGCAGATGATACCACAATTTTTCTTAAAAATGCCAGCCAAGTGCCAATTGCTTTACGTGTAATAGAGGATTTCTCAAAAGGGTCTGGATTGGTCCTAAACTTAAATAAATGTCAGTTATTACCTGTCAAAGAGTGTAATGTTCAGAGTATTTGTAATATAACAGTTAAAAATGAAGCAACATATTTAGGTCTGATTATCTGCAAAGATCCAAAAGACAGAATTTTACTAAATTTTCCCCCAATTATTAAAAAATCTCAAACCAAATTAAATCAATGGTTGCAGAGAGATTTAAGTTTAAGAGGAAGGGTATTGCTCTCAAAAGCAGAAGGTCTGTCTCGACTGACTTATGCAGCAATTTCTCTGCATGTGGACGGCAAAACTTGTAAGGATATTGACCGAATGCTCTTCAACTTCCTTTGGAAAAACCGGACACATTACATCAGAAAAAGTGTATTGATGAATGACTATGAACACGGTGGTCTCAATGTTTTGGATTTTACTACTCTAAACAATACATTTAAGATTAATTGGGCTAAACATTTTCTTAAAAATCCGGTATCCATTTGGAATTTTATTCCTCACTACATTTTCTCTAAGTTTGGTGGTCTAAGTTTTATCTTAGGTTGTGATTATAATATAGATAAGCTTCCAGAAAAGCTCTCGATGTTTCACAAACAAGTTCTATTAGCTTGGTCCCTTATATATAAACACAACTTTACACCCCATACGTATTCAATTTGGAATAATAGGAACATAGTGTATAAAAATAAATCATTATTTTTTTCTAGGTGGGTTGAGAAACTGATTGTTTTAGTGAATCAGCTGTTTAATCCTAATGGGCAGCTCATGTCCTACTCAGAATTCTTAAACACCTATAAATTTCCAGCCACACCCAAAGAATATGCCATATTATTTGATGCAATACCTACGGGTATTATAATGCTTTTTAAAGGTATTCAACCTTCCATATCATCTGTTTCTCTCCCCAACCCTTTAGATTCACACATAGGAAGAATCTGTCTAACAAACCACAGTAAAAGTAATAAGAATATCCGTGCTTTGTTCCAGACAGAATCTCTAACTATTCCACATGTGGTCTCTTATTGGAATTTCTTTGTCAGTGACATTAACTGGAAAAGAGTATGGTCAATTCCTAACAAGTATCTGGTAACGAATAAAGTGAAGGAAGTCTCATTTAAAATATTGCATAAATTTTATCCTGCTAATCATTACATGACGAAGTTCAAAAGGGACATAAATGTGAGCTGTGGATTTTGTGGAAGCCATCCTGAGACTGCAACACCTCTTCTGGATCTGTTCATACGCTAGAACATTTTGGAAAGACTTCAGTAGATTCATTGCTGGACATCTCTATAATGACTTTACTGTGAAATGGGAAAATGTTGTATTTTGTTTCTTTCGAAGGCAAAAAAAAAAGGAGATGTTTACTTTATAATAAACTTGTTAGTTATCTTAGCTAAATTTTATTTTCACAAATGCAAATACAGTAACAAAAAACCTAATTTTAAACATTACTATAATGATGTTTTATGTTACATAAAATTGATTAGTGGATCACTTAACAAAAAGGCTATGAAAACTATTACTATTTGTAGTACCGGTAATTACAAATTATTTGAATGTTTGTAATTCTTTGTATTACACCCCCTGGCATATGTTAATTTTGTTCTGATTGTATACATGTTCTGTATACTGTTTCTTAATAAAGTTTAATATTTTGAAAAAAAAAAAAAAAAAAAGAACACTGCCGCTAGCTAACTGCTCAGCGCGGCAACCGCACAGCAACAACAACAACACACAGAGCGCCCTCTGACCCCGGAAGGACACACCGTCGCAGCGAGAGGGCGTCACCCGTCACTATGGCAACATAAACAAAACATAACTGTACAAACAGAACCCCGAACAGCCCTGACCCGCTACAATATGCTGCTGAGAATATAGTCCAGAAGAAGCGTATAGTATAGCTTTTATTTTGGAAAGAGCCATTTCTCTGTAATAAACTCTCTTTTCCAAAGATTTTTTTTTTATTTTTTTTTTATTAGTAATATAAACATACAAACAAAATGCACCATATATTACAGATTCAGAGAATAAACATTTCTTACATATTAGCAACTTTCATATATAGTGAAAATAAAATATAAAGATGGGGTCACATAAATCAACAGATTATTAACTCACTAAATCAAAATCTTCTACAAAGGAAACAAAAAAAGCAGCCTTTTTCTTTTTAACTAAAGTCAAAGATTTAACCAACAGGTTTAGTCTTTTCCAAAGATGAGTGATTCCTCAATCAGATACAGGTGTTACCGCGCCAGATCCGCGGCCCCGAACCGTAGTAAGGAAACCTCTGGCAGTTACTTGAAGGTTCCGTAACTGACTCGTAGCCGGCAACAGCTTACTATACAGGTCAACTTCGCTAGCAAAAAGATCGAAGGAGGAGTAGGAAATTGCTTCACCGAACTTTATTTCTTCTCTAAGGCACGAACACCGCGTACAGTGGGCTGAAACAGTTTACTCACAGCGAGCATCGCCGACACAACTCTGGCTGTCGAGGGAGTTATTATACTCCTTTTATTTATTTTCTTTTCGTCTCTTCTGTAGCTAACCGTTACTTTTTTCCCTTCTCCGCTCTCTCTCTTCACACACACACTAGGCAGTCCCGCTACACACATCCCGAATACATTTCCCATCAGGCTTCATCCTTAAAGGGCCATGCCTGTAACACAGGGCTCGCAAAATCGCTAGCCCGCTAGCTAACTGCTCAGCGCGGCAACCGCACAGCAACAACAACAACAAGAACAGCACACAGAGCGCCCTCTGACCCCAGAAGGACACACCGTCGCAGCGAGAGGGCGTCACCCGTCACTATGGCAACATAAACAAAACATAACTGTACAAACAGAACCCCGAACAGTCCTGACCCGCTACAATATGCTGCTGAGAATATAGCCCAGAAGAAGCGTATAGTATAGCTTTTATTTTGGAAAGAGCCATTTCTCTGTAATAAACTCTCTTTTCCAAAGATGAGTGATTGTCACTACCTGATCGGTACCCCGCATGCGCAAATCTTCCTCTCTTTGCCAATATTGCGACATTCAATATATTTGAATGATGCGGTTAGGGCCCAGTTAGCTCCTAGCATTTCTCAACAGCTCTGCCTTCTTTTCGACTGCCCGGGACATTTAAACAATGGATAATCCGTATACAAAGATATTCATGCTTTTCTCCTCAACAGAGAGCGTCCCCCGATTGAGCAACAGCGCCGTAATATAAGAAGAATGGCGCCTAATTACAGAGTTAATAATGCAGACTTTGTAATATCTCACGTGTAGATTCATCAGCCAGATGAAGTGTTTACTGACAATTGACAGTGATAGCGTACATCATCATCACTATTCCAACAATCCTCTCCTCACAGACAAGCATAAACACACTCGACTATCGCTAAATCAAATTTAACACACGTTTGTAATGACGCTAATTCAGTTTATAATAGGGTTTATTCGCTCCGTCAGCAGGTGGCGGTATCCTCGTACACTGGGGAGTAAACTGCCATTAAACGAACAGAAGAAGAAGAAAACATCTGCACATGCGCGGTACGGATCGGGTAGACCCGATTTGTACGGTCAGACTTTACACATGCGCAGTAAGGATCGGAGAGTCCTGATCCGTAACTTTCTTTTTATTTTTCGTTTTTGGCTTCATTGTACTGAAATGCTTCATTATTGCAAACATTTTAAGATATACTTGTTATTCTTAACATCTTAACAGATACTCTGACCCATAACTATCGTAAAACGCTACGACCGGAAGTAGAAACCTTTCGCGCATGCGGGGTACGGATCGGGTTTCCGGTACGGATCGGGTAGTGACAGTAGTGACAGTGATTCCTCAATCAGATACAGGGCTTGCAATATCGCTAGCCCGACGTCCCGGGGCTAGCGATTTTTCCAGTCGGGCTACCAAAATCTATCTCTGCCCTGCCCGTCGGGCAACATATGAGAGGTTGATCGCGCAGAGAATCGCTGACCGTTATGTGTGTGTGTGTGTGTGTGTGTGTGTGTGTGTGTGTGTGTGTGTGTGTGTGTGTGTGTGTGTGTGTGTAAAGGCAGCAGGATATATATTTTAGTTCTGCTGAGCCAAATAAGACAGGTCAGGGTGAAGAAGTGACAGCCAAAGAAAAGCTTACCACAAAACGGAAAAGTTATGACAAATCAGACTATAAGGCAAAAAGAAAGTGCAGCTTTATGGTTTCATGGACAAAAGAATTTCTGTGGCTGCAATATGACGAGCTATGTAACCGGGGCTGCACATAAGTGGTCCGCAGGTGCGCATTCGCTGTCAAAAAAAAAAAAAAACACGCACAAGATAAGAAGTTGCAACGCGTGTTTGCGTACATAAGATTTTCTGGAGGAGGACAGACATTTGTTTAAAACTCTTAAAGATGTCGAAGAAGCTCCTTTAAGCAATTACTTTGGTGTTCCTCCACTCCAAAGAAATGTCAGAAGGAGTCCGAACCACAAAAGAAGCATGTATTCTCGGAAAAGTGGTTGCAGGAGGTGAGCTGGCTTCAAACAAATGATGAACGCACAGAGATGTGGTGCGGAATGTGCCGTGAAAATCCCACTCTAGCGGACAAAAACAGTGCTTTTTATATGGACGCAAACGCGCGTTGCAACTTCTTATCTAGTGCGTCTTTTATGTTGACAGCGAATGCGCACATGCGGACCACTTATGTGCACCCGTGTAAATAACATAATGTTCCACCGGGTGTGTTGTTGGTTTTCTCTCGATTTCTGAGTCGACAAGCGCCTTTGTTACTGGGACCAGTCATTTTAAGAAAGGCCCCCATTAGAACCCATGAGAAATGCAAGAAATGCATTATTTCCCAGAACAAACACCAATTGCAAATAACATACTAAAAATAAACCTGAAAAATCTGTTTAGAACAGCGTACTATGTTGCAAAGAGTGAACTACCACTGGCACAATTTAGCAGTCTTTGCAAACTTCAAAAAGCAAATGGCCTCGATCTTGGTTCCACTTGTCTCTTACCTGTGACTTCAGTGGAAATTTCAAAGTCAGGATCTGACACAGACTGATTCATGTCCTACACAGTTCTTACAAGTTCATAGAAATTTCTGTTCAATTAGAACCAAGTATTTGAGTTGATGATTGTAATTTTTATACAATGTTGTAATTTGTTTTTCAACAATTTTTTTGATTAATGTTTTGTTTCCTTTACAATTTTATACTTTAATGTATAATATTGTAAAGGAAACAAAACAGGAAACAAAACATCAATCAAAAAATTGCTCTCTTTTTTATTCGGGCTACTTACATTTATTTTGGGCTACCAAAAACTGAAGAGTCCCTGCCCGAAGGGCTACCAGGGATTTTGAAATTTTGAGAGCCCTGAGATATATTTATTTTTTTAATTACTTTTGTTTCAGCAACATTAAATTTAAAAACTGTACTTTTGAGCTAAAATATATATTTATAATTTTAATAAATGACAAATTAAAAAGGCATGAACATTTTTTTTGTATTGAAAAAATATCGAATCGTGACACCAAAGTATCGAACCGAACCGTGAATTTTGTGTATCGTTGCACCCCTACTGGTTTTATTTAGTTGTATTTATCTGCGACACCTTAAAGGCCGGTCCGTGAAAATATTGTCGGGCATAAACCGGTCCGTGGCACAAAAAAGGTTGGGGACTGCTGGTTTAAAGGTTGCAATCTACATCTATTGTCATTTTTAAAAATATTCTGATGCAGTGAAGTAAAAATACAGCTGAATAATATGCAACATTTGTTCAATTAAACTGGGATTAAGCTCCTGTTTAAACTTTTTATTTTCAGTTTTTATAGGGTTGTCAGTTGACCATTTTGTTTTATAAATTGATCACTTATAAGGTCATGGCTGTGATAAGCCGATGTGCTGTTAACCTTTTCTGTGATTTCAGTTATACAAACAGTAAATAATGTGGATATTTTAAGTCTGATGTTTTTGTTTTCCACTTTCTTTTCAGGGTTTTTTCAAACCTATGAGTTATGTAATAAAAACACATGGTAGAGTTTGTGGGTAAGTAAAAAAAAAAAAATCAGCATCTACTGAAATTACTATTGTGGAAAAATAGCAAACTGAACATTTGCAAAGAGATCAGTACATCTGGATTATTATTTTATAACAGCATTGACACAGAAACTAATAATAGCTGGTGCTACTGCATTTGCTTTCTATGTAATTCTAGGAGTTTTCCTCCCACAGAAACAGAGACACCTGCTGATAAAGGATGCACAAAAATGGACTCATTACCTTGGATTTAGATTAATAGCTGTTTATCTTTTATTTCTGTGCACACACCATTTGCACAGGAAAGTTTATATTACATCGCAATAGTACACCAAGGTTGAAAAAGTAGATACAATGATTATCTGAACATTTTCATTTTTCTGCATTCTGAAATGACACGAATACTTTACTTAGCATCAAAGGTTTTTGTTTGTTTTGGCTGGTATCTCACTCATATTCTATACATCGGCATATTTCAGGTATTATTTGGGGCGCAGACCAGTCGTGATAATAGCAGATCCTGATATGCTCAGACAGTTGATGGTCAAGGACTTCAGTAGCTTCCCTAATAGAATGGTGAGGACATTAGACGGAGCGTTTAGATGCACGATGTGTGATCAGCAATTATTTCCACACGAACTTACTTCATGGGCTGTAATGGATTTTTGCGTTTGTGCTCTTGTCTCATTTTTGCAGGCTTTTCGCTTTGCCACCAAGCCCATGACTGACTGTCTACTCATGCTGAGGAATGAACAATGGAAGCGAGTACGGAGCATCTTGACCCCATCCTTCAGCTCTGCCAAACTGAAAGAAGTGAGACATTAACATTTCTATTACTTGTTAGAAAATGCATTGCAAAGTATTTGAATTTTCTATTTTGTGATGTAATGACTCACTAAAGGGTTTTGGCAGGACTGGTTTGAGTCTCTCATGATTAATCTTTTTGAGTATAGATGGTTCCTTTCATCAACATAGCCATCGATGCCCTGATGAAGAATTTAAACGGCCACGCTGAGTCAGCACAGGCCTTTGACATCCACAAGTAAGTACAAAAACAATAAAAAAACAAATACTGAAAGAATCATTTTTATTTTAAATTTTCAATCTTCTCTTTAATTAATTTTTGGTATATGTTTTCCTGCAGGTGCTTTGGCTACTTTACCATGGATGTTATTGCCAGTGTGGCATTTGCAACTCAGGTGGACTCGCAGAACAACCCAGACGACCCGTTTGTCCACCACGCTCAGATGTTCTTCAATTTTTCCTTCTTCAGGCCCATTTTGTTATTTTTCAGTTAGTCATCAATATTACTTCATTATTATTTGAATTTAAGATATTTATTTAGGACATTAAAAGAGGAAGATAAATATATTTAGGAATGTGAAAAATTGTACATCGTTTTAGACCAATCCTAAAAAGAAGTTTTTGGAATTGTAATTAATTTTAATCATTTCTAAGTAATTAGAAGATTTATAGAGGAAGACAAGATATATTAATTAATGCATTGTTTAGAAATGTTGTTTAGATTTCAACGTTACCACAGTGTTATCGGGAATTCTTAATGCAAAGTTTTTTTATGGCATTTCATAATTCATAATTACATCTGCGAATTTGTGTCTTAATGTCTTCAGTGGCTTTTCCTTTCCTTGCCGCTCCCATGGCAAAACTTCTCCCCAATGAAAGACGAGATAAGATGAATAATTTCTTCATTAACAGCATTCAGAAGATCATCAAACAGCGAGAGGAGCAGCCTCCTGAGGAGGTGAATCTCAGACAGTTAACACAGTCACTCTGTGTCTAAAACGAGCCGTCTCCCTTCATCATTTGTTTGAAATAAATATTTACCGTTTTCTTTTGTTTCTTTTTACATGTAGAGGCGTAGAGACTTCCTTCAGCTGATGTTAGATGCTCGAACCACCAAAGAGATTGTGTCGTTGGACCACTTTGACACATCAAATGACCCCGAGGAGATCGAACACAGGAACCAGGAGACCCAGCCTTCGGGCTCGGTTCAGGAAAATGACCCTCCTCATTCACAGGAGCCGTCTGTCAGGCGTCCACAGAAAAAGATGATGACTGAGGATGAGATTGTTGGTCAGGCTTTCGTCTTCCTCCTGGCAGGCTATGAAACCAGTAGCAACACTCTGGCGTTCACCTGCTACCTCTTGGCCCTCCACCCTGAATGTCAACTCAGAGTACAGAAAGAGGTGGATGACTTCTACACTAGACATGTGAGTGTTTTACGTTGTGGTGCTTTGCTTTGTTTTGGTTTTCTTTGCATGTTGCATGTTATTATGGACAGTTATCGATTATATTCATGCTACTGTTGTTGAAGGAATCACCTGATTACACAAATGTCCAGGAGCTGAAGTATTTGGACATGGTTGTATGTGAAGCATTACGCCTCTACCCTCCTGGATTCAGGTAAAGAAGGATGTTAAGTGGAAACAGGGTGGTATTTTTTTTATAGCACTTTGGAGGATAGGCCATATTTAATCATACATGTATACCATACAACGAGGAGATAAAATGTACATGTCACTGCTTCTCTTGGACTGCTTTGCAAGAGTAGGTTGGGCCCATTGGGGAAGGGAGAATGGTGCCATGGCCCACCAAACGCTGACCGCCAGATTTAAGGTGGTGATGCAGATGTTAAAAAAAGAAACGATGCAGATATTATTTGGAATCTTGCAGCTTCAGCTGTTACAGGGATTAAATGTTTGTTAACTGTTGTTACATGTAGCCTAAAAGTAATGTAACAATGTTGCAATCCACTTAAAACTTTAGCTGTCTTTCTTTTACACTGTTGCACATGTACACACTGAAATGTGAAGTAATTTTGGCAATCTAAATAAATGAACCACTGCTGATCTACTGGGATCTTTGTGCACCATTCCTGGGGTTTAATGATACTATAAAGAAACGATATCCAGTTAGCAGCAGTTCTCTGGGTAAAAATGTTGATGCCAGAAGTCTGAGGAGAATATCCAGGCTGCTTTGAGCTGATAGAAGGAAAGAGTAATTCAAATAACCGCTCACTACAGTTGAGGTATGCATCTCTGACTGCACAGAACATTGAATCTCGAAGCAGGCAGTTTCACAGGAGGAGATATTTGAGTTGCCTCTCCTGTAACCTAAGAACAGGGAAGTGAGGCTGAAGGTCACATGGGCTCACCAAAATGACAGAAGATCAGAAAAATATTGCCTGCTCTCACCAGTTGGACATTTGGATGGTGTTGTATTTCTTGCACAGCATTAAAGCATGCAGTCATCCTGCCTTGTATCAACAGTTCAGGCTGTTGGTGATGTAATGGTGTGGGGGATATTTTCCAGGCACACTTTGGGCCCCTTATTACTAGCTGAGCATTATTTAAACGTCACTATCTGTCTGAATATTGTTGCTTCTCATCTCCATTACTTTATGTAAAAGAAAGTTTTCAGGCTCTTTGCTGTCCTGTGATAAAGGAAATCGACCCCATGATTCAGTAGCTCGTAGAACCAGATGTATAAGGAATAACTTGAAGTAATGGTTTTCAGTATAACTTTATCAGTCTCACAGCAGTGTGGAGAAATTTGCCCACTCGTCTCTCAATGTTGCTTCAGTCTTTCTCATTGCTTGGGTAAGATTAACGACTGTCTTGAATTATTCCAGTTGTGAATAATCTCGCTCACTATAGAACAACAGACCTGAAGTTGATTTCTGACCATGCCTGTATTGATGAACAGGAACAATTGCTTCTCTAAACTGATACTTTTCCTTCTTGGCACTGAGTTAACACGAACCGTTTTATATCTTTTATAGAGGTCAAATTATTGATCAATCAATAAAATGCATTTGATTAACTGCACCTAGCTGCTAATTACCCTCTTAACTCATGAAGTATGTAGTTTTTCACTGGACTGCAGAGTCCTGTGAAAGATTTTTTTGACTTTAAAAATAAAAGCTATTATAACGATTTTCTTTTTAGTATAGTTTAATTGTATTACGTTAATTCCGTATTTTGTCCCATTAAGGTTTGCACGAGAAGTTGACCATGACTGTGTAGTGAATGGCCAGTTCCTTCCTAAAGGGATAACAGTGGAGATCCCTGCAGGCTTCCTCCATTATGACCCGGAACATTGGCCAGAGCCTGAGGAGTTCATCCCAGAGAGGTGCTTCAGTCTACTTCTAATAAATGACAAACGGAGCATATTCAAGTTTAAAAATATCAACACTTGTAACTAACTTTGAAGTCAATCAAATGTTGATGTAATAACATTAATACAAGACAAATATTAACCTAAGGTGTTGTTCATCCATCTGTCTGGTGAAAGTACACCATGTGCAGCGCTCAAATGACATGGCTGTGTGCCACGTCTCTGATCAAAGTACAGTGTACCAATTATACATTTTAATGCAGTAAAATAATCACTATCTGCCATTGCAATGGTCTGCTGCCTCCCAGCAGACCACAGCACACTGTGCTCACCACAACTGAGAATCTCCATAATTTTTCTGTGGACATTGAAAGACATTCCCTTTTTGTATACAACCTCTGTGTTGGCCTCTGGATATATTAGAAAGATCCTTTTTAGTCACCATGGGCAACCGTTCATTATCCGTGTGGTGAACCACAAGATTTAATTTCATGTCCCAGTTTATTTTCTGATGATTAAAACCCTCAGTAAAACCTGGGACCATTTCGTGGCCTTTGCATTTTTCAATTCCACGCCATTTCCACTGTGTTTAATGGAGTATAGCCAAATTTTCAAAAATGTATTTTTTTTTCATTTTATTTTAAAATTTCAGTCTGAGTTTCTTAAATGAGCTTAAATGGCTGAGCTACAGACATACATCCACTATCGAACCTCGTGGCCGATTTGTGCCCCATTGAAACCCATTATAAACGCTATTTTTCACGCCAGAAAAATTACGGTCAAAGGGATCGTCAGGTTTCCAGCTTAGGTTTCGTTTTGGACTACAGGCCTTAGAGTTGTAATTTTTTTATTTGTCCACCGGGTGGCGCCCTTGCTTCACATTTGACCTCTGCTGGAAAACAGCGGGCTGCTTGGACAGACCTGCCGGAAATGAAGCCTCATTTCCGGCGTGCAGCAGCGGCTACGCCCGCTGATCGGGCGGACCATTTTTTGGTCCCTAGGACCATGAGAGGGTGCATTTTTTTTTTAGTCAACAGGAAATGACGTATTTGTTGTCACGTGGTATCGGACGTGTGGGCTGGAAAAAGCAGTCCCCGGTGATCGTGCCCCGGTGATCGTCGCGACTTACCCCGGCAACATGCACTTATTTCGGCCTAGAGGAGGAGCATTTGCCGCCTGGAGACCATTTTCTGGTCCTGAAAAAAAAAAAAAAAGGCGATCGAAATGACTCTTGGTGCCAATCTTTAGTCCATCTAAAGGCCTAATTATAATAACAATCAAATATTACTTCAAATGTTTTTTTGGGAAAATATTTAGTTTTTTAGTTTTTTTTTTTAGTTTTTTTGTAATTTAAAGGGTTAAAACAACGAAAATATAATTAAAACTTTATATGAATATTTCAGGGAGAAGTAGTTTTAAAAGACTGACCAATTTAAAGTGAAAAAAAAATTAATATTTAATATTTTTATTGCACTTTTTGGGCGTGGTCGATGGTGTGCATTTTATGAAATGCGCTCCTGGAAAAAAAATAAAAGGCGATCGAAATGACTGTTGGTGCCAATCTTTAGTCCATCTAAAGGCCTAATTATAATAACAAACAAATATTACTTCAAATGTTTTTTTTGGAAAATATTTAGTTTTTTTGTTTTTTGGGGCTAAAAAAACAGGGCGCTCATGTAATAAAACTGGGATTTAAAGGGTTAAAACAATGAAAATATAATTAAAACTTGACATGGATATTTTAAGCAGAAGTAGTTTTAAAAGATTGACTAATTTAAAGTAGAAAAAAATATTGATATATAACATTTTTAGAGCACTTTTGGGGCGGGACCATTTTTTGGTCCCGAGGTTCACGAAAGGATGGGATTTTGAGGTTCTACCAAAGGTTAAGTAGCATTAAAGAAAACACACAATGTCTCTTCATGCTATACGATAACACACAGATATAACTTTCTATAAGACTGATGCCTCTAAAAGGCCAGCTGCTGTTTTAAACAGTTTCAAAAAAACCTTAAGCCTGTTGCCAGAAACTTACTTGTTCAGTTTGACTCTGTCCTTTGAGTTTTGAGCTTCACGTTGAAAAAGTTGCCTGGTCTTGCTTTTTCCCCAAATTAAAATCCTCTCTAAAATGAAACATAACTGACAGGATGATTTTGCATTGGCACTGCCTTTAATTCTCCCCCAAAGCACCTAACCTGTGGATTATCCCCAGGTTTACACCAGAGGCCAAGGCCAGTCGACACCCATTCGTATACCTGCCGTTTGGGGCCGGCCCTCGTAACTGTGTGGGAATGAGGCTCGCCCAGCTTGAAATCAAAATGGCTTTAGTGCGCCTGTTCCAAAGCTTCAGCATTGTGGCCTGCTCTGAGACCAAGGTATTCATTTATTATTTTCTACTAAAATGTGCAGGCAATGTAAATACTTGGACAGTCAGTAATAATGATCATAGAGGAGATGATTGGACATTAGAAAGTGCCGTAACTTTCAAACAATTCACTCATAATTTGTTAGCTGCCTTCATATTTGCTGTTTACATAAATATGTAAAGATGCACTTCTTCTGTCTTCAGGTTCCTCTTGAGTTGAAGTCGTCAAGCACTCTTGGACCTAAAAATGGCATTTATGTGAAAATCACAAGAAGGGACCAAAGAGATGGTCCATTCATTTCTCCATCAGATGATTAGACACCAACCTGAGGCTCAGGGTCTTCGTGTATCATGCCTTTCCTTTGATTTACAGCAAAATATTTCCATAGTTACTGACATTCTGCATACCTCAATGATTCAGCCCACACAGTGATCTGAAAAGTCGATGATAATGATAATATTGCCGCTGTAATGATAAACACAGTGGCACAAAAGTGCTGTTGATCCAAGTGCTCTTTACCAGCCTCTCTCTTTTGGATACAGTTTAGGTCTTTTTGAACTCCCTGCTGATGGGTGCACCATGCGGGTTATTCATTTGTGAGTGTGCTACAACACAACTCTGAATGGCACTTCTCACAGTCACACGTTGCCACTTTAAGTGAGTCGAATTTACAAAATAATGACATATTTTTGGCAAAAAAGTCGTGTTTTTTGTTACTGATACACTGAAATCTTTGATGGAGCATGAAGTGGTCGTAACTCTGTGCCTCCAAAGCTGCTATTTGAGGGTGAAGTAAGTGGTTTTATAATAGGAAAGAAAATCTTTGTTGTTTTGTTCCTGATGACCCTTGTCCCTGTTACATGTCTCAGGATATGAAACACTCACTGCACTTTTACTCTGTGGGAAAAAACATTAGAATCCTTTCATTACCTGTGTTGATGAACTCATTCATTATTATTGCACCTTATTGGAACATCAGTTTCCTATACTCACATCCAATCTGTCAATTTAGATTTTTGGCCATTACTTGAGAAACTGCAGTGCTGAAATGTTATTAGGCCTCAATATAAATGATCTAAAAGTGTTTTATTGATGATTCATTCAAATCTTTCTAGGAAACAAAACAATCTGTTTAATTGATTTACATATGAAATGGGTGAAATGCAGCTTGTTGTTGATGCAAATATATAAACAAAGTGGTAACGTTACTCCTTTTTTCAGTTTTGCAATGTGTTTATTTTGCAACAAAACAAACAATCCAATTTTGTTCTGTATCTTGACACCAGATCATCTGTTGTCCTTGCTAAGGCTTGCACTGATGTACTTTGCTAAGCGTTTCTGCCTAAGGATATACTTCAAGCATGAAAGCAGAGATTTTGTGAGGGAAAAGGAAATGCGTACAGTTTCAAGTGCAAAATAAGGATTTTCTGATACATTTCAAGAAAAACCATTACAGTGATTTCAAGTTCAACTCGAAGTCCCTTCTCAAGATAATATTATAATACTGAAAATACTGCATACTATAATCAAATAGTTTGGTAGTTCTATAGTAACCTTTCTCACTCTCAACTTCTGACACATTATGATTAAAAGATTTGGAGAAATCACCACAATTTCACAAGGCCGATGATTGCGACTTATTGGACTGCAATAAGAAAGTATCATGCAGGCAGCCTGGGCTTTTTTTTTTTTTATAATTGCTGTAAAATTACTAAATTGTCATCTTTTAGGAACAATTTGAATTTTCTTAAGCCCAAAATAGTTGAGGAGTTGCGGTAATGTGAAGCGCACATGTTAAATATAGCAGAGCTGATTTTTCTCTCTGTGGTCAGACGACAGTACTTTGTGAGTGCTTTGTGCTTCTGAGGCACACCAAGTATTTATAAACCTGGTCTTCTCTTCTTTCAGAAACTGGCTGAATTTTGTCTCTTTTGGTTACAGAATTGAAAAAAAAACTTACATGACACTGTATTTAAAACAGACATGAGAAGTCACTGAGCATGTCACAGGAATAAGAAGCTACATTTAAAATTAAAGGCTGTTTATACATATGAGCTCTGAATAATCAAAATGTAAAATGATAGCCTGTGGAGTGTTCATTAATTGCATTTTTTAAAATTTTGTCATTATCTTTGTTAACTATTAAATTATTTTAATCATTTTTCTACATTTGCAAAATTCTAAACTTTCAAATACACCACGAAACTAAAGAACATCCATCCACAGAGTTTCACTAGTCTGAAAAAGGAAAGGCAAACTGCGACTTATGAGTAGTTGATAATGTATTCTGGGTAAATCTGCTGCTTTTCAAAGACAACGTAAATGCTGGGTTTGTTCTCAGAGTCAACGCAACTATCGTAGAACGTTCTTCCGTTTGATTTTAGCGGCGGGCGAACGTACGTGCTTCTCCCCTTGGTGTAGTCCCCTACCAGGACCAGGGCAACAAACATAATCTTGTTTGGAGTTGCTCTGACACTGGCGTATCTGTCAGAGTAAGATGCATCTTTGGCAAAGTAGCTCCCTAAAATAAAAAAAAAGTGTTATTGTTAATATAGTTCAAAGAAAAAAATGCTAGTGATTTAGTACTCAAGAGTTTTCTGGTGTTCGTTTTGAGGAAGATGCATTCCTTTTATGGCTTTCCAGTATCAAATTTTAGCTACAATGTGTCCATTATACTACAAAAAGTGATGCAAAGATTTCTTTGCTGTACCTTTGCCATAGGCTGTGCCATGGACCCCACACATCCTCCAGTCAAAGTTTTGCTCACAGATGGCCTCTATCAGAGACTCGTCAGTCCCGTGGAACAAATACATCATTGAGGGGTCTCCTCCGTTCCTCCCCTTCATCTGCTCTTTCTGCCTGAACACAGTGTATGCCATTTAAGTGGAAACATCCTTCTTGCAGAGATTTGTGTGTAAAACCTTTCTGTCTGCATCCAGCTGCTGAATTTAGCATAAAGACTTGATATGAGGGGGAAAGAAAACTAATAACCCCATCAGATAGCTAGTGAAGATTCAGCTATTTCCTGTGCCAGGCCAGAACTTAGTCCAACACCTGCAAAACAGTTTCCTTTTTTTTCTACTTTTTAACAGTAACAAGTTCTGTTGTGTTGCTGCTAAGGTAAACTACACTGTGTAGTAAAGTCTATCCTCTGCCTGTCCGTCAGAGGATAGACTTTAAAGTTCTGATGCTGGCCTATAAAGCTCTGAATGGTTTAGGACCAAAATACATCAATGACCTCCTGACCCAGTATGAACCATCCAGATCCCTCAGGTCATCTGGATCCGGTCTTTTATCAGTTCCCAGAGTCAGAACCAGACACGGAGAAGCTGCATTCAGCTTTTATGCTCCTTATATCTGGAACAAACTCCCAGAAAGCCTCAGATCAGCTGAAACACTCAGTTTATTTAAATCCAGGTTGAAGACTCACCTGTTCTCAGCTGCATTTGAATAAAGCACCAAATCCACACTTTAAGCTTAAATTTCAAAACTTACATTTAACTACTGATTTTATCTACTGTTCTGATTTTATCTGTTTTGATTTTATATACTGTTTTGTTTGTTTGTTTGTTTGTTTGTTAATTAGTTAGTTAGTTTATTTGCTTGTTTTAATCAATTTTAAATCATGCTTTTTATTTGTTCTTGTTTCTAATGTCTCTGTAAAGCACTTTGAATCACCTTGTTGTTGAATTGTGCTATACAAATAAACTTGCCTTGCCTTGCCTTGCCTAGAGTAGATTCACTATTTTATCACCTGGTTCCTCCAAAAGTTCAAATCATTTCTTTAAAAAAGCCAAAAATCTCTGTCAGTAATTTACCACTGGAAGACTCTCCACAGAGACGGGTTCTGGATCCTTTGGATGCTGTTAATTTTTTTCACCGGCATTGTGCTTCTAAATAAAGACTCAATCAGATTGTAATCTGGTGCAGATTGGGAGAGATGTATTAGCTGAAAGACAAGAATAAAGTGCAAATATACAAGTTAACAATAAAAGTAGAAATATGGGTTTAGTGTTTAGTAACACTGAGCACAAGGTTGGGTTTTTGTTTTTTAAATAGAAGAAAGATACCTTGTATCCAAACTCAGGTATGGCATTTTTGTCCCAGTGCGAAGGTACGCTTTCAGCTGTGGAGGAGCTGGAGCTCTTTGATGACGTACTGCAGAGAAGACATGCAGTATTCATTTTGTTGGTAAACTCACTTAAGACAGCAACCAACCAAGACTAGAAATATTTGAATAGCCTGAATCAATGTGCACAAGTGGAAGTCAAAATACCTCTTCAGCTTGTCCTCCACGTCATGAGCAGACACAAAGCGAGGCCTCCTCCTGACATCTCGCTTGGTTTTGAATTTTATATTCTGCTGATACATCGCCTGGTCTCCTGTCGCATCTTTGAAATGGAGAATATATTTCTGTTTGCCAGCACTGAACGGAATCTCTGTATCTCTGTCTTCAAGGTATACATTCTCCAGGGTTTCAGAAGTCACTGATGATTCCTCATCACCCTAAAGAGAACACAAGCAATCCACCAAAGTTTAGATTCCAAACATGCCAGTGATTAAATTACTTGGCATATCTAACTGTAATACATCTGTTCCCTTAGAAAAGTTCTGTCAAGGGTGGCAAGATCTTCATACTCATTGAAAGAATCACAATAAGTCACCTTTCCATATTCCAACCATTTCCCACCATCGTCCTTCCAGTACCAGACCCACTGTGTAGTGAGAATGAAGTGAGGGGGCTTTGAGACAGAGGAGGCAGTGGACAGGCGACGAACTGGAGAATTTCCATATCTCATGGTCCTGAAGTCCACCGACTTCTCAACAGGGGATGAAGAGCTAAGAGGGATGTAAATTCCATCAAAATTAATGGAAATCTATAGACCTGAGCTCATGTGAATAACAGTAATATGCATTTAATCTTTTAATCTTTTACTGCAGATGCACCACAAACAGTACATCTGTGTGTTCTGTTTCTTCATGTACCTTTGAAGAGACAGAAATCTGAAAAGCCCTAAGCCGGACGAAGGTTGATCCATGCAGCTCGTCTCTTTTGCTGGGTCACAGTATGCCTTTTCAATTTCCTCCATAGTGGGCAAGTCCTTCCAGGTTACACCATCAGTGTCTAAAACCTGCCATCTGTAGGGCAGGTGCCAATGGACACGTGCACACTTGTCTATGAAAAACACACACCAGCATTCATTTATTAGGCAGTGCACATATGGACATAGAGCTATACGTGTTGAGATGTTACTGTATTGTAGATATGAAAGGCAGCTTCCACCATCATGATCATTACCTTTGAACCCGCAATGTCTGCGAATGAAATAAAGGCAGATTTCATTCATGTCAGCATTGCTCGGTGGCTTAGATGGACAAACAGAACTGGTTGGGGATCCAGGATTGCTGTGGGAAGACTGCTGGGAAGACTGCTGAGGCTGCTTAGTTGAGGTTCTTACCTCTGTTAGCACTACAGAAGAGACACATTTATGTTGTGTAGATTACTGGTCTTGCTGATTGACAAAAATCTGTGCAAGACATGTTTTTATAAAATCTGCTTTACCAGTGACACCAGTACCCTGCCTCTCCTGTTGACCCATGATGATACATTTATTTCTGTAGATCTTGTGAAGGTTTTCAATATTCTCACGACTGAATCCTCGGAAGAGCTTCATCGCATGTCCATCGAGGCCATGCTGTCTTTTGCACGAAGAGCCAAATTTGCAGTCACCCTGGAAAAAATGCTGGCAGACATGGAGCTTTGTGCACGAGGTGGTGAATTTACATGAGCCGTGCTGACCGTTGCCCTTGTTGTAATGTGAGCATATCTAAAAAGGAATCATAAAGGAGGATGAAGTTCACATATTTTCAACAGAAGAACAAGACAATCTCCACAATTGCCTCCAAGTGCAAACCGCTAAAACATACCTCAGGAAGCAGATAAGGATCATTCTGCAGTAACAGCTGGAACAGCTGTTTCTCTGTGAAATCATGAAGATTGTACTTCTTCAAAAGCTCTGCATTGTATGGAAATGCCACACTGTGTGGATTCTTACACTTCCCTCTGTAAATGACAACATGCCATCCAATTAAAATATTCTGTTTTACTTATAATATTTTTCAATATTATTGCTTTTGAGTTTAGTGTCTGAGCCAACGTATCTATAAATTTACATAGTCAAAAACCTCATTTAAAGATGTATGCGGTGGTGCTAGTTCAAGTCATTATGCAAATGGCCTGTTTATAAGGTAGGGGACATCTGCATTCAGCTGAGACTAAAGAAGTCACTTGGATGAGTTTAACGTTTCTGCCACTAAAAACGTCGTATCCAGATGAAGGCATGACCTTCAGCGTGAGCAGTAGGCTCTCCATCATTTATTTACATTATGGGTGTTTTGCATTTGGGAAAAAAAAATGATCAAAGTCCTGTAATTGAACTGTTAAATTGCTGCCATCTTCTGGTCAAAATGTTGCACTACAATCGTGCAAACATTAGGAAAAAATGGAGTGACCCAAATTCGTAAAATTCATAATGAATGCGGGGGAGCGCAGTCTCCATCAGGCCAAGCTAAAGTCACATTTAACCATTTTGATTACGATGATGTCCACAATGTCTCATGAAATTCAGCTCGGATTTTATGTAAAGTCAAAACAACAGTTCTTATAAGGTCATGGTGCTTATTCCATCATCATTCACTATTTACACTGAGTATTAAAAGCACTTTTCCCTGTGGGGTTTTTATTTACACCTGTGTTCAGACTGAAGATTAATTGCTGTGGGAATGAGATCACTATGAAGCACCAATAAGATGACGATACGTTGCAACCATAGGCGATGACTAATAGCAGGAAAACAAACCTGAATCTGCGATTATTTGCTGGGCTTTAAAGTTTAAACCCACGCAAAGCCCTTTTGCGCTCTGCGTAGCTTGTTGAAAAACCTCATCGTGAATGATTGAGCACCTTTTTGCTCATTTATGGCGGTGATAACTATCACAGAGTCTTTGTTATTATAGGAAAGCTTTCTACAAAAATAAATAAATAAATAAGTCGCTTACCCGAACGTGCACTCTCCGCAAACAAAATACTTGCACAGGTGTAAGCCATCGCACTGCGGACACTCTCCAGCTTTTTTCTGACAGAGCCGCAGATTGGTTTTAGCCACTACCAGACTATCCGGGCTGATTATTTTACTTCCCGTCTTTCTTCTTTCTTTAATGGCTATTTTACCATCGTCAAAGAGCACAGCGCGTAGGACCGAATCCGCAACCGTGAATTTCTGTGCGAGCTGATCTTCTAATTTCCCGAATTCCAAACACCCCTGGTTGTCGCACAAGGTCTTGATGATGAATTTAGACAGAGTCGATGTCATTCTGCAATGACATTTGTTCCTTTAGCTAAGAATTCCAAAGCAGCCCAGTTATGGCTCTGACCGAAATCTCCGGCTACGTTCGATTACTGGGAAATGAAACTGAAACTTAAACATAGGAAGGTTTGTGTAATGGTCGCCCTGCCCAGAAGGAAAGTTATCGCTACAAGGTTTTTTAAAAATACAAAAATAAATAGATATTGTCACGAGGGCGAGATTGCGTGGCATATAAAATCTGAAAATAAAGTGAATTTTATCTTAAATTAGTAGTAGTGGACTTTCATGTGGTTGCACTAAATCTAAATCAATCGTAAAAAAGAAATGTAACAAGTGTCACCTGGCAGGAACTTTGACAAGGTAGTGGGTGTGTGAGGTGAGGTGAGCGCCTTTTGTGGGAAGTTCCAGACACAATTAACTCACTCTGGCAGATAGGACAGCAAAAGTCGCAACAAGGAGACCGATGGTAGATATGGTTATTGGTGTGAGTAGGACGGAGCTCAAGAGCAGAATACGACACAAAATGAAGGAAAGGTGGCAAAAGCAATGGGAGGAGGAGAGGAAAGGGCGATGGCTGTACAACATCCAAAGGAAAGCGGGGGAAATGAGAAGTACAGGACGAAACAGGAGAGAGGAGACGATTATATCTCGACTGAGATTTGGACACACTGGCTTAAATAGCACATTATTTTTAATAGGTAAACACTGTACAGGGGAGTGTGACTGCAGTAGGGAACAGGAAACAATAGAACATGTTTTATTGCATTGTCAGAAGTATGATATGGAAAGGAGACAACTGATCAAAAAGCTGGACGAGTGAAGTTGGACTTGTTTGATTTATTTCGCGTGAGCTTTATAAGTGAAAGTTATCAGGCTGTATTTTGGTTTTTTAGGCAGACTCATTTGTTCGGGAGAATTTGAATATTTTATTATATTATATTATATTTTTATTTATTTATTGTCATTTCGGTCCACACTCCACACTAGTTGGTGGCGGTAATGCACCATTTTGCTGTTTGCCAACCGCCAATAAACCTATACAGAAGAAGAAGATTAAAACTTGTGGTCACACGACCAATCTTTTTTTTTTTTTTTTTTAATTAAACTTTATTTACAAACAACAGTTTAACATACAAGGCACCATCATTAATCCGATTATGTTACATCCTCGGTTGAGCATTATAGCAAAACAAACAAACAAACAAACAAAACGAACAAAAAAAAACCCCCAAAAACAACAACAATAAGCACAAAGTTAAAAGAGTTAGCACAAAAATAAAGAACAGTCATTGAAGGATTCGAACCAAAGGCAAAAAACTAACGTGCAAAAAAAGGGCAGTCGTGATTATAAAATAGGGAGTTTTTTGTTTTTTTTAAACATAGGTTAAACTCTTTAAATAAAACAACAAGTTTATGGGCTTTCTTGTTATTCACAAGTTTCAGCGATTTAGCCCAGAGTCTAAAGTCATTCAGCCATCTGTTTATACATGGTTTAGCTTTAAAGTATCTGCATTTGTGAATAAAAAATTTTCCCATTAACAAAATCGTCCTAATCAACAGGTCAAAATCTGCATTCTCAGCAAGTATTCCAAATTTTATTACTGTCACCGTCAAATGTGGTAACTGAATTCTCCTGGACTGTAGCCAGCTCCACATGTCAGTCCAGAAGGAGTGCACTGATTCACCTGATTCACAGTAGAAAAACAAGTGATCCAGACTTTCAATATCATTTTCACAAAATGTGCAGGCGTTCACATCTAAATTAAATTTCAGTCTTAAGAATTCATTGGTTGGATAAACCTCATTAATGATTTTAAAGTGAACCTCTTTTGCTTTAGGGGAAAGAGGAAGTGAAATATACTTTTTTCTTATCGCCTTAACCTCCATGGTCTCAAATTCTTTAAGGATATAATTTCTTTTAACCGGATTAGGGAAAATTTCGTTTATCAAAATATTCCTGATCACTTTGTTTGTAAACCTGCTGTCACCAAATTCAACTCCAGCTATGCAGAGCTGCCTCAGTCCAGGAGAAATTTTAGAGTGCACAATATCTTCTTTTATCATTGATCTCAAAGGGACTGGAATGGCTTTCACTAGGGATTTATATCTCTTAATAGTACATCTTACATCAAATTTCTCACAAAACGTCTCATGCTTTAATAAGACCCCATTATCATCCATAAAATGAGCTACAGCCCAAATCCCTTTAGATCTCCATTCATCCACGTACACAGATTTCCTACACAAACGAATATACCTGTTGTTCCATATGGGGGTATTGTGAGGAGTAAAGTTATGTTTGTAGATTAATTTCCAGTAGAGAAGGACCTGCTGATGGAAAGCTGAGAGTTTAACAGGTAACGAACTGCAATCAAAGTCACAACGTAACAAAAAGTCTATTCCACCCATTTTGCCAAAAATCACACTGGGAATAATGTTCCAAAAGGAATTTTTGTTCCTAATGAAAGATCTTAACCATTTCAATTTTAGTACACCATTCATAACATCAAAGTCAATGGCATTAGCCCCACCCTCTTCATAATTCTTAATCATATCATTTTTCTTTATATAATGACATTTGTTCCTCCATATGAACCTAAAATTAAGATTATTTATAGATTTAATTAGTTTTGGAGATATGGGCAGAGAAAAGGCTGGATAGATTAGTCTGGACAGACTGTCCATTTTGGTTAGCAAAATTCTCCCAAACAGAGTTATGTCCCTTTGCAGCCACCTGTTTAAAATAGACTTACACTTTTCTATATTGGTACAGATATTCTTATTTTCAGTTGATGTCTTATCCTTGCAAATTACAATGCCCAGATACTTAACCTCTTTTTTAATCTGTATATTATCTATTGCTTGCAGGGTACACTCATGCAGAGCTAGAATTTCGCATTTATTAATATTCAGCTGTAGGCCAGAAGCTTTGGAGAAATGGTTGATCGCCTGTAAGGCTAAAGGAATCTGGTCTTCATTTTTTAGAAACAGGGTGGTATCATCTGCGAGCTGACTGATTATTATCTGTTCACCCATCACAGTTAACCCCTCAATGTGACTGTTTTTAATCAAAATAGACAACAGCTCAGCAACCATGATGAACAGAAGTGGTGAGCTGCTACATCCCTGCCTTATCCCTCTATTAACCTCAAACCTTGAACATGTACCATGTTCTAGCAAAACAGAGCTGTTAATGTCATTATATAGCATCTCTATAACATTGACAAATTCCTCTCCAAAACCAAAAGACTGCAGAGTTTTTAATATGAACGTATGTTCAACTGAGTCAAAAGCTTTGTAAAAATCCAAGAACAGGATGTATCCTCTCTCTTGGATTAATTCACTGTATTCAAGGAGATCCAAGACCAGCCTAATATTGTTATGAATTAGTCTTCCTTTCAAAAAACCTGATTGTGTTTCACTGATGATGTTTGAGATGCCTTTCTTTAGCCTCTCAGCTACAGCTCCAGACAGGATCTTATAGTCAGTGTTTAGTAAGGTGATGGGTCTTAAATTGTCTAAAATTCTTTTATCCTTGCCCGATTTAGGAATCAGGGTTATCAACCCTTGTTTCATGCTCGGCATCAGTTCTCTTTTCTCTATCGATTCCTTTAATGCATCAACCAATAAAGTTCTTAGGTCCTTCCAGAAGAATTGATAAAAATTAGTAGTGAGTCCATCTGTCCCTGGGGACTTGTTTAATGCCATTTTCATGACCACCAAATCCAGTTCCTCAATTTTAAACTCTGAATCACACAGATCTTTGAAAGGCTTGTCAATACATGAGATGAGATTATGAATCTTATCAAAGAAACTATCAGAATCAGCTGCTGAATATTCTGAGGAGTACAATTTGGAATAAAAAGTGAAGACTTCCTTTTCAATCTTTCTGAAATCTTTACATTCAGTCCCATTTATCAACAAGCTTGAGATTAGATTTCTCTGCTGTCTACACTTTTCCAGCTTACTAAAATATGAAGAGTTCTTTTCACCTGCCTCAATCCACTTGGCTCTCGATCTTATAAAGGCACCGTGGGCTTTCTCTAGGTAAAGATCGTCCAATTTAGATTGTAACTCCATCAATTTATTCTTCTCTTGCACGTTTAGTTTTTCTTTACTACAGCACTGAGTTATTTCACGAAGTAAATTACTTTCATATTCCCGTTTTTCCCTGTTCAGTTCTTTGCAGAATTTTATAGTGAATTCTCTGATTTTGAATTTAACAAATTCCCATTTCTGTATATTACCCACTACTGAGTCATCATTTTTTATATCTATAATTATATGTCTAATTTTATCACAAAACTTGTCCTTATTTAAAAGGCTGGCATTAAATTTCCAATATCCTCTGCTACTACGTTTCGTTCTTGTTGGTTCTAAGACAAGATCAATGAAACAGTGATCAGAAAGGGGTGCTTTGGAGATTTTAGATTGTGAAGTACACCTCAAAATGTCATCGCTCACTAACCAATAATCAAGTCTTGACCTGCTTTCTCCATTAGGTTTAAACCAAGAATAATTCTTAACTCCAGGATTCAAACTTCTCCAAATGTCTGTAAAATTATTATCACTAGAAAAGTTCTCAATAATGTTATTCTGTTGCCTCCTTCCTAAGCGAGGAGGCCATCTGTCCATCCATTCATCTGGTGTCATGTTCCAGTCTCCTCCTACTAGGATGTAATCTGTGGGGTACATAACTTTAAACTCTGAAATAACATTTGTTAGATTTTCCAATAGACTTTTATTTTGACCCTCATTATTATGTCCATAAAGATTTGTAACAATTAGAAATATACCTTCGCTCTTCAAGACTGCAGTTAACCAATGACCCTCACTATCAGCTTTATATGTTATAATCTCCCCTGGGAACTTATTAAAACAAATCGCCACACCTCCAGATCTGTTAGATCCATGACTGAAAAGAATCTTGTCTCCCCACTGATTAGCCCAAAAGGTAGCATCGGCATTCACAGAGTGAGTTTCTTGTAAAAACAGACAATGACATTTTTGCCCCTTGCAAAATAAAAAAAGTGCCTTTCTCTTAACAATTTCCTTCAAACCCCGAACGTTTAATGAACCAAAAGAAATTTTTGAGTGAACCATAATAAGAATATGCTAAGAAAATAACTTCTTTTTTTTTAAAAAAGAAAAGAAAAATATATAAATATGAGTTTAAATTGTAACACTTGTCACCAACTCAGTGACTAATAACCTTTAACTTTAAGTAGAACTCTTTTGTCCCATTAATAATATTCCACTGTATACAGTCTTACATCAAGTCTTTCATTCAACGTCAACGATCCTCCGTCCTTCGATGTATCCATGAGGACCCCGGAAAAAGGCCCGTTTCCCAGCCCGTCTGGCTTGTTCAATTTGCGGCCACAGCCGCCTCCTCTCTTCCCAGTCCTCCCGCGGCAGTACCTCAGCGAAGTGGAAACCCCCGTTCTTACAGACAGCCGAATCTTTGGTGCGACGCCAAATCTCCTCTTTCACGTGTCTTAGAGCAAACAGAATGATGATATGTCGGACCTTGTTCTCAATCTTCTTCCCAACTCTATGCACCACATCCACAGATTCTTCAAGCTTTGATATCATATCAGGTGCGATCTTGCCAAGAATTCCAATAACCAGCGATCTGACATCTTCATCTCTTTTCTCTTCTAATCCTTTAATCCGGAGGCACCACCTCATTTTGTACCTTTCTTGCTCTCTCACTCTCTCCTTGAGATCGTAGTTATCTTTGGTCAACTGCTCGTTTCGTCTCTCCAACTCTCTAACCTTTTGTTTACATTCTTTCACCTCCTCCGAGTTGAACTGAACCGCTTTGGCTAGGCTGGCTAGCATCGTACTAGCTTGCTTGCATTGCACGCTCAGGTCAGCTAGCTGCTCGTCCACTCTTTTTTCAAGGTTTAGAATCGCTTTCAATATAGTAGCATTGGAGACTTCGTCACTTTCACTTATCTCTGCTGACTTAGCTTTCTTTTCTGCAGGCTTCTTACAAGGTGTAGATGGAACCGAATCGTTGCCCCGTTCCCGTTTGCTCATCACTGCTACGTCCATTGCTACGTAGTCATGATCCGTTCCTTCTCTGCGGTCTTCCTTTCCATCACATGGCGATGTTGTTTCTTGTTTTTTTGAGGTCGAGTTTGAATTTAGCAGGTTTAACTATACTTGGGGCAGTCATTTTACTACTTTCGAGTGGAAACAATAACGAACACAAAGTAAATTCTGGGACAAGTTCAACGAGCTCCTAATTTGTACGACTGCTCAACACGCCATCTTGCGCCACCCCACAAGTTTTAATCAAGTTGTAGATCGACTGCACCTCTGCTGTCCTTTTTTATTCTTTTGGTTGATTTGTAATTTGGTTTTGGCTAGCCCGTCCAGCTGCAAAGGCTGTTATGAATGACTGAGAGTGAGTCTTGTAAAGGCGGACTAACCTCTCTTCTTGTTTTTTCGTTTAATTTGATTGTGCCACTTCCCTTTACAAACCCAGGTTGCAGGTCATGCATAGCGGTGAGACCCGAATTGTTTGCAGTGCATGGCCACAGGTAAATTGCAGTGTCTCTAAAACTGGGTGTAACGGTTTGCAGTGTTATTTGTTAGCACCAGTGACTGCAGGGGTGTCAGACTCCAGGCCTCGAGGGGCGGTGTCCTGCAGGTTTTAGGTATCACCCCGGGTCAGGGTTAGGTTGATTAGTTCATTACCAGGCCTCTGGAGAACTTCAAGACATGTTGAGGAGGTCATTTAGCCATGTAAATCAGCTGTGTCTGATCAAGGACACACCTAAAATCTGCAGGACACTGGCCGTCGAGGCCTGGAGTTCGACACCCCTGCTGTAGAGTCATTGATTCGCACCTTTGGTTTGATGGTCTTATGTGCAGCTGGGATATTAGTAGAACGGGGGTGTCCAACTCCAGTCCTCGAGAGCTATCGTCCTTCAGCTTTTAGACTCATCCTTGTTCCGACACACCTCAATCAAATGAATGGCTTGTTATCAGGCCTTTGCCAGATTTGATGGCCTACTGAAGAGGTAATTCAACCATTTGATTCAACTGTGTTGGAGTGAGGATGCATGTAAAAGCTGCAGGACGGTAGCTCTCGAGGACTGGAGTTGGACACCCCAGTAGTAAAATGTTTTGTAAGTCCTGTCTGGGAATGAATGGGGAAATGTATGTTTAACTCATGGAATAAATAAATTATACATTTCTTTGACATTTTATTCAACACATTAGTGCTCTGTTACACAAACAAAAAATATCCTCAAGAAGGCGAGAGCATTTTTTAAACTCTATGTAGCGAGTAAAAGCCACCGAGTAACCGCTAACGACCTCTATACTACTTGTGCAAACTTTCAGGCCCAAAGCTCTTACAGGAACGAGCCCAGAATAAACGGGACAAGAGGGTCAATATCAGTCAGATATGTTAAAATTTATTTTAAAAGAACACAAAGGGTTTGCAAAAGGCCTAAAACATCAAAATGGGAAAGGTCACTAACGACCACAAGATAGTCTTATTGGTGCAACCTGCCAGCAATGCAACTATCACCTGCGGGCTTGCTCTCCCTCGGGGGTCCCAGATTCTCGTTGCTTTAAAAGAAACAAATCCACCCCAAATAAATACGAGCCCAACAGAACACTTATCGCATGCTGTTGAGTATTGCAGCATCGACAGCGATCAACTCGAAGGAAAATGACGACGGAGGCAAAAATGTCCTAATATTTATTCCTCATCAACACGCGGCAAAACTTTTCTCATGGGTGCCATTTTCGTTGTGGTATACTTTTTTTTCTTAGGGGCGTGATGACGCAGCATCCGTGCTCTTACAATGAAACAGTGCCTCCTTGTGGTGGCAACTAAAATACTGTCTCTGTTAAACCAGAGTAACCATAATGCAGTTAAACACTGTACAACATGAGTACACACAATGAATATCTTAACACATGCACTAAGTGTTTTAGTTCAGGCAATAATCGGTGGCACTAAAATCACTCTTAATAAAACGTATTCACTGCAAATCCACACGGAGCACCTCTAAAAGACCTAATTCCCCTAAGGTAAGAGCCTAGCTCAGGGATTGCACATTGCCCGACTAATATTGCACCAGCCCAGTAGAAATAAAAACAAACCCGGCATAAAAAACAGTTTTAAAAGGTGACCCTACTAAAACCAAAAACGCAACAAAAAGGAGGAGGAGGAAAAAACAGTGACAAATTCACATGTGCAGCCTGTCCTCCAGCAGACAACTGTGTTTGCAGCACACCTGGCTTGTCTTCTAAAATCTCTACTCGAACCTCTGCTGTAGAGGTTTAAAACAACCGTTTGTGTAGAAGACAATTAAAACTTCTCAGGCTCTTCACCTACTCATACAACCATTGTTCACAGCCCTCGTCAGTGCAAATGACAGAAGAAGAGCACCTGCTGCCCGTGTTGCCAACTCCTCAGTAAGGAAAATCGCTATTGGCTGCCCTAAAAGTCGCTAAATGACGTCATCGCCTAATTTGCATAATTGGTCATGCTAATCTAATTGTAACCTATGTTGTTGGAGAGAGAAATAACATCGTGGAAGAGACATAAAGTGAGTAAAAAACGGCCTAAATGCATTTAGAGTTTCTTTAGAACTACAAATTAAATTTCTTTTAGCAATTATTGTTTTTTTTTTAATGTCACAATTCCAACCCTGCTCCTTTACCCGGGCTTGGACCGGCAAAAGTAACCCGAAATAGGCACTCTGGTGGAGTTACTTCGTGTGTGTTTATAAGTAGTTTTAAACCTTGTGATCCACAAAACAGCATAAGAGTAAAAGAAGAACTGACTGCGTTATAGCACCCGCTGCTTGTTGAGAGTAAAAGCGATACGCGCTTTCACGTCTTTTTTTAGCGACTTTTTTTTAGAAAAAAAGTCTGCTCTCTTGGGTCCCCTGGGTCCTAAAGCCTTCACAATTACATCCATTTCTCTCATTGCAAAACTTACTGAGTAAAACGTTTCCAGAAGTGCGTGAATGCAACACTAGGCCATAGAAACCAGAGGTTCAGTGTACCTTAGCAACCATGGAGGACGACCTTTCCTTGATCGAGGAAAATGGCGAGGTCACGCAAGAACAGAAGGAACTCATTTACAAACGGATCGAAGAACTAAAGTAATGACAGTTCATATTTATTAAACTAAAAATAACTCCGTCCTATCGGCTGTAACCCTACAACTGACTTTATTTAACTTATTCCGTATAACCCACCAAAGTTACTTGCTAATGCTCTGCTAATGGTCTGTAATTTCAGTTAAATGTTACTAAAATACAACTTTTCGTCTATTAACCATTAGCTAGAAAGGTTTAGGGTGAGCTGTTCCACCCTCTACATAATGTTTTTTTTCTAATTAATTTTTCTTAAAGTAAGCGGTTACTTCTCCGAGCATTTTTAAGTGATTTTTAAAAAAATGTATTTATTTTGCCTGCTTTTCTTATTCATTCTTCCCCGAGGCATTCCAATGCAGCCCTCCTGGCAGAGAATGACATGTTTGAAAGCTTCATTTGCCGCCTGGATCCACAAGACCTGCTATCCCAGGCTGGGGGAGAAGGTGCCGGGGCAACACGAAGCTTGAAGCTGGGGGCTGGGGTAAGTACCATAAAGGTTTATTAAATAACCTTGAATGCAAATCCTTACTTGCCATTATAGGTCTCTTCCTAAAAGTAAAGACTGCAGATTAATGCTTCACACTCAACATATATCTACACACAGCACACTTTATTTGTCAGAACTTGTGAATTAGATAGACAGTGAAGGACAAAGTCCTTTTTATGGCTGTCCCAGCTGCAGTGTAATGTTTTTATAGTTTTAGGTAATGTCAATTTATTTACTGTTTGAGACAGGCCAAAATAAAGCAGATCTTATTGCATCAACTCTTTCCAGCCAATAAATGTTTGACTGAAAACATTTGCATTCTCTTTCTTGAACAAAACATCATAGGATACTATTTTGAGTTTTTGTGCCTTCAGGGCGTTGGATGGAGGCGAAAGTCCAGGTCCAACATATCGGACCGTTTTCAGCCGCTCACTTTAGAACAAAAACTGTGCGTAGCACAAAGAGAAGTAAGAGAAACGCAACAGGACCGGGAGAAACTCAAACTGAAATCTGAAAAAAACAAGGACAACTACAAGGTTACAACACACACATGCAAAAAATAAAACACAATATATAGAAACACTGACTCAGGTACATTTATTCATGAAACATACTTGTCTTTTCAGGCCTCTATGAAGGAAGCAGAATTACGTCTGGCTGATGTCAGGAAGGCGAAGAACGATTTTGAGCGTAGACTGGTCAAACCTACAAAGGACAACACGCTAGAAATGAAAGAGCCAGAGAAGGTGCTCCAGTACATTGAAGACAAGTTAAAGGTAACAAAACTTGTCTTTTTAACAAAACAGTGACATCAACATGTGCACAGCAGTATTTGAATAGATTGTTCCAGGTTAGAGGTATGCACATTTCCAAAGGCCAGAGACTTTTTACCCTTTTAAAGTCATATTATTAATTTTACCCAAGTATTTTATATAAAGTCAATAAAATTACTAAGATTATTAAGATGGGTTAGCTTCTAAAGATTGAAGCAAGCAGCGTAAAGAACTTTTTTTCACCCTTGTTAGTTATCCGCTTTCTTCAGTCCTGTTTATAACCTCCCTTTCACCTCATTTGTTCTGTTCAAACGTATGTACAGGTCACCCAGCTGGAGACCTTAAATGTAAAGAATCAGGCACTAAAGCTCCACGAGAAGAAGCTCCTGCAACAGCTGCAGCAGAAAAAAGAGATGGGGAAAGCTGAGTATGAGGTAGAGAATGAAAGCAAATGTGTTGCTGTCAAGAGATTGTGTAGGTTGTAGGTTAGACTGTTACACGAGAGGACAGAAAATCAATGTACAGTCTGCTTTCTGCTGCCAAAGTTTGTCAGTGTCTTACATGTTTGTAACCATTTATATACTTGCTCATTTTGCTAGTGTGTAAATGCAAAGTTCTGTGTATTGCATCTAGGAATTTTTTCAGGAGTATGACGAGCCAAGACCCGACAAAAACCTGGATGAACTTCAGATCAACAGTTTGAAGGTTCAGCGTGTTCTCAGCTCACACAAGGTAACTCGCTGGAAATTTGTCAGATGGTGTTCTTGGCGTTATTTCCAGTATAACTTTCAGCTTATCTGTCATATCTGTGTGAGCAGGAAAAGCTGCAGAGTGTGACATTGATGTCGGCAGAGCTGAGCAATGACATCGCCAAAGTGAGGCAGATGCTGGCAAAAATAGAGGAGGAGTTAGAGCATGCTGAGAAGGTTTGTCGAAATTAGTAAAGCTTCAAGAATCTAAAACCCCCAATTTTAATACCTGATCTTTCTCTCCTCAGGAGCATTCAGCGGCTGAAGCCCTTAACCACAAACTCAGACGGCAGCTCAGAGATTATCAGGCTCCTGATATCACTGAGTACATGCATGTCAAAGACAAATACAAGAAGCTTAAGCAGAGCATTCACACTTGGGAGAGAAAGGTTGGGATTGCTGAGGTAAAATGTTATTTTTATTTAGTCTCTCCTCAATAACAATAAAACTGTTGTGCTATAGTATTAAAAACAACACAATCTCTGTTTTAACTAGATGGCCTTCAAGACCCACACTAAAGTGTGGAACAAACAGGTTGGAACTAGCTCCGGGGAACACCAAATCCCAATAAAACTCCCACACATAGCAGCACATAACATGTAGAAAAAAGAAGTTTCCCAAATGACTGATTTGATGACAACAAGAAAACTTTCCATCAATCGTTCTGCGTCTGCTTTGTTTATTATTGTTTGCAATCTTTTAATGCTTTTTGTTAAATGTAAAAACAATGGCTTTCATCCTCATCATATCTGTGTCCCTGAGAGTTACTTATTCAAAATTATGATTGACATTAAAAATTTCCTTTCTTTATTTATGCAAATGTGACTCATTCATTTAAGATTGACAGCCGTTATTGACACAAAAGGGAAACTCGTTCTGTAATGCAGTGTGGTGCCGAGGACCATCTGCAGCTGTGTTAAAAGGCACAGTGACAGGAGAATGAACTGATCATGTCACGGCAGGAAGAAACAGGAACTTCTGGAATAAACAAAGGCAACTCCACACATCAGGGCCCTGCTCTGACTGGTGTTCACAACAAGGACTCGGGACTTTGCTGTGAGGAAATGTGCTAACTACTTAGTTTGTGTGGCCTTTCTGCCTTTTGTTGTGCTCTCACAAGTTTCTGTACTCTCATCTTATTCGGACCATCTATTGCTCAGAAGGTAGTGCAGGTCGTTTACTAGCTGCAAGATTAGAGGTTTGATCCCTGGCTCTTGTACTCTGCACATTGAAGTAACCTTTTGCAAGATGCTGTTGTCCCAATGCATCTAACAGAGTGTGAATGTTAGACAGTGTGCGTAGGTTTAGAAAAAAGCACTTTTATGAATGTATGCGAGATTGGGTGAATGAGGCTTATAGTAAAAATGCATTTTGAGTGTGCAATTAAAGTAGAAAAGTGCTTTGTAAGCATCGATCTATTTACCAATCATCTACTCTTTTTGACTGTTGCAAATCTGAATGACTACAATCTTGAAACTGTACTTTTCTGCTATCCAAACAGAACAAAGAATAGACACACTGGCTGAGAAAGAGGCTCTGTGGGAAACATGACACTAAGCTGGTCCTTGTCCCCATACAGTGAAGGCAATGAGTCCGTTTTCTAATTTAATGAAAGCTTTCACAATTTTTTATTATTCTTGACAAAACCAGTGTATGTTATTCTTTGCAAAACTGGTAATTTTACTGTTCTGGCTCAAACGTCTTTTAGGGGCACTAAAACTTCATCTACACAAGTGTAGTCAATCTATTTAATAAATTGCAGTCAAAGTTCCTCAATAAAACAAACAAAAACACACACAAGGTCAACAAACTATTTCCTTTATTAGAAAGAAATCCTTGAATGAACTCTAAACGTTATGATATTACATGCCATATATACAGTTATATACATAAAAGTGCAATGTCACATTGAGTAAGCTGTTTATTTATGATCAATTCTGCCATATAACTGTTTGGAAAATGGCATAATTTCTTATACACTTCATCATCCTGCACTGCATTTTCTCAAAAACACGGCATCTAATATGCGACCGGGCAGAGTGTCTGAAGTTCCTCTAAAACATTTCCAAAGGCACTTTCACAGAATACAGATGTACATAACACCACAGAGTAGCTTAAAGCCTACAGACGGCATAACTTGAGTCCTACTGTTGCTGATGTTACATAGTGACAAAAACACATTTTTTTATATACACAACTGGCTTCACACTATAGGTGGGACACCTGTATCTCTGGATATTTATTCTACATCATATCTTCTAAGTGATTTCTACCCAGAAACACAACAAATATAACAAAAAGAAGATTACAAAAATAATGAAAGTTAGTAATTCAGAAATTAATTAACCTTTAATTATTTATACATATAATATTTGTCAAGTCAAAGATAGTGTAAACCTGCTGTTAGAGAGCATTGCTTATGCACTGCAACCTAACTACCAAACTCTTTTCTATATGTAACTATGCTAGCCAAACACTCCAATGACATGCACCCGGCTCTGTTATTTCTACAGCACAGAGGTTAAAAAAACAAAAACAAATGGAGACATACAGGGGTGCAGCCACAAAACTGGAAGTCTGGCACATACAATTTTATGAGGCTATTGCATTTTGAAATCATTATATAGGAGCTGACTGACCCACGTAGCCCATTTCTTTCCATGCACTTCTAAGTATCATCCACACAAATCGGTAAATGCGCGAAAAGAGCTTCAATGTCAGTCTGAGAGCAGTATGCAAACATTATTGACATTCTTTCCCAAATATAAAACAGACTAGAGGACTCAAAGCAAGCTGCTGTTTTCAAACACCTTCGCAAAGAGAAGCACAGGAAGCAGGGGGAACGTATTAGGAGGCTTTTACAACTAACAGTCATCAGGTCCATGGCTACTGGCAGCACAACCACAGGGCGCCACCTTGAGTCTAAACATGAAGGATCAGTATCCGTGCTTTGACTTATAAACTCATGTCTTTGGGTAAATAAAGCCAAACAAGGCATAAAAGGAAGCTATGGCATGTAGTCCACGCAGTGTAACAACATATTTTTCATCATCATTTTCTCCCTAAAGGTTACACAGATGCAAAAGCAAGCACATATCAGGCGCATTTCTTCCCACAACCTAAGGTAACGTTGCAGGAATTTATGAACGCATCAAAATGTTCAGACGTAAAAGTCATAAAGCAATAGTGGTTTTATCCAATCATCATCTGTCATTCCAGGCAATATGCTTAAATAAATCTGAGTGAAGCCAGCACAGAGGTGATCTTTGTACTTAACGAAACACAACAGACGGCATGCTTTGCTGAAGAAAGCTGCAGTTTACATGCGAGTGGAAAAAGCATACTGGTGTCAGTACTACTCATTTATTAACAGAGTACCGTTAATAAATAATCTGTAAAGGGCTCTTTTGGCTCCTTAAAACTCTTTCTGCCCAGCAAGTCACAGCACCTTTTCTATTAATGAACATCTGATGTATGATCTATGTACTGGTTCGCAACACCTCCGAAGGCCATTCTAGATAAAAGGGAAAGAAAAATCTAATCTGTGGTCACGACAGCTCTCACCACAGGTTCAAGAACTGCATGCACCACATGTTGTTCAGAGTTACAGTTCATTATCATCTGTAAACTAAACTAATGTGTACATTTTCTAAAACTTTCCGGAAGCCTTTGTGATTTGTTGTTTTTAAAATCTTTTTTTTTAAAGATATCTGTTATTTAATATTAATATTACCTAAACATATTAACACAAATCTGAGACAACAGACAAATCTGTCTTCACTACAACTCCTACATCAATAACTCAGATCTAATCCTTTTTAAATTCTTGTTTTCAGATTCAAACCATCAAAAAGAAATGTCTCCAATCCAGGGCCAAGTATTTTACACACTCTTAGATATTACTTGTACTCTCTCTGAGAACTGTAAACACTGGTTTCACAGTCTCTTGGGAACTAGATTGAGAGTTTTTGATTTACATTCTCCGATTCCTGCCCTGGAGGTTACATGGTGCAGGACTTATCCAGAGGGTCCTGAGAAGAATTAGCAGGAGGCTGAGGGGCCTGATTTGATTTTGGTAAGACCATGGGCTTGGGCCTCAAAGCGGGGGGTTTGAGCTGCACCCCCATGCGTGGTGCTACCACGGGCTTGAACGTGCTCACAGAATCATTGGAGGAGCTGGTGCTGCGGCGGGTGGGCGGCTCAGTGTTGGCAGTTGACCGCAGCATGACGGCGTGGATGGGGCTGAGGGACTCGCTGGAGCTGGCCGGCGTCGGACCTCCGCCGCTGCTGCCGGAGGTCTGCCGCTGCTCCAGGGTGTCCAACACCACGTCGGGGGCGTGCTTGGCTGAGCTCTGCCGCTCCAGCTCTCGCAGCTCATTCAGAGCAGTGTTCATAGTTTCCTCTATGTCCTGCAGGAGAGGAGAAAATGTGCGTGAGAGAGGATGATAATGACATAGGCAAGACACGAGCAGGAGGGTTAAGATGAAAAAAAGAGAGAAAAAACAAGAAGGCAAGATTGGATGGAGAAATTAAGAGTGAAAAAGACCAGAAACATGCAAAAACATGGAGAACACAGACACAATATAAAAGAAGACCACAAGGAGAGATTTTTTAAGAAAACACCAAGCATGCAGTATACATGCAAAGTTAGTAGACAATATTACTTAATACTGGCTCTTCTCCCTCACCATGTTAATGGCTCTGGATTGCAAATGAGATGCAGAGATGACATGTTCATCTTAGCATGCTCCCAGTAGGCAGACCGACAGCCCAGCACAGTTTAAGGTGCTCTCTGTAACCCTCTGCTTTCTAAACGACAGCCTATAAAAGACTATGGCTCCACTATTATATAATCTTATATGACAGAAGCCATATTAGAATGATGACAAAATTCAAGACTTTGGAATATTTGGCATTTTCCAAAAAATTCAGAATTTATAGGAATATTGTGTGTAGGAGTATACTGTGATCCCTGCCGTCTGCCTGTGAAGCTAGTCTTTTGCGTTTCTTTAGCACAGGGACTAGGTTGCAGCCAGAGGAAGCAGAAGACTGGGACTGACTATGTTTTTACAGGGCAGGGCAGGGCTTTGATGGTGGAGGGAGCTGCGGTCGGGTCGCCGCTCGTCCCGCGCTGACCTGTGCGATGGTCTCCGGATCCAAGGGCTTGCCGCCGTGGTGGTGGTGGTGGTGGTGATGGGCATCGGTAAAGCCTGTGTACTGGCCCGAGGACGTGGAACGTCGAATCGGTGGGCTCTCCATCTTCTTCAGGGACTCGTGACGACTGATATTCGTCAGACTGCTGTGGCCAGCGCGGCGCCGTCGCTCAGGGCTGTCTATGGCAACGTGATTGCGACTTCGCAGCATGTCCCGTGGGCTGAAGTGGCCTAGAACTGGTGAACCCATCTCTGGAGTCCCGCCATGTCCACTATGACTCTGCTGGGAGGTATGCACCATGCAGTGGACATCACTGGGACGGGCAGGTGGCCGTCGAGACGGTGGATCTGATCTTTTCCTGTGTCTGCTGCAATATAAGTGCAGGAAAGAGGAAACAATAGGCAAGCATTAAAAAAAAAGCAGTTTTCCTCACCACTACTTCATCACATTAGCTGTGATTTATTAGTAGTTTAAAGCTTCTAAAAACAGAATTAGATGGGGCATATTAGCTTTTTGAGGGAATCCTTGATGTCAAGCATCGGTTAAGGTTATTCTGGAGAGCAGGTAGAATGGATCTGTTGTTCATCAGAGGATCAAAACAGACTCCTCCAGGGGACGCTGAAGCTGCCTTATCACAGTTAAAACACGGAGACGGAGCTGAATATGAATGCACTTCTATCACACATAAATCCCTTTACATTAACAGACTGCTCCACGCCAACATCAGTTTCACTGAAGCATTTGTGTTACTCCATAAAAGACCAGTAAAGGAGCGCATCCTCCTTTGTATTGCTCCAACAGGTTCAGCTCTGTTGTGGTTGTCATACTTACGCAGAGTCGAGGGCTGTAACGATTAATCAAAGCAGCTCATCACTTACAGTCAAGCAGCGCAGTGTCTAATTTTATTATCACTTGCTTTTTGAGTTGGTGTTACATTTATGGAAATAGTGACAACTTAAAAGATTCAATTAGTAATACAGCATCTGGATTCTAATGCAGGTCAGGTCAGTTATTAGAGTTAATCATCTTCAGTAATAACTCTTCCTCGGTTGTTTCTCCGAAACAAACGGCTTCAAGTAGAGAGTTTACATCAGCCCTATGAACGAGCTCTCAGACATTATCATTAACATTTCCAGGCAGTTTTATTACTGTGATAAAGAAAAAGCAGTAATGAGGATGGACGAGAAGGTGGTGAATATTTTGGTGAATATAATGTGAGCTCTACCTGCAATGCCAGAGTATCAGGTAAATCCAAACAGACCTTTGATTATGTAACACTCTGAAACCCACACACATCTGAATGTAAATTTATAAATTCATGCGCATAATAAAAACATATGACTGCACCAATGGCTGCTGTTGAAAGCTCACACACTAAATAATAGAGATCCAGTGGTGGAGTGGTGCAGACACGGTGTCTGGTGAGGAAACAACATTTTTTTTTTCCTTGACTGCACTGACATTTCTTGAATAGCAAAACAACTGCAGCACCTGCTTATAAACTGCAGGTGGAGCAGTCAGCATGTATGTCCTTAATCTTCCTCTGGGACAGCATGTACTACAACAGGCACCGCAACTTACTCTGCAAGCTGTCACCGCATTGACAGCTCACCCTTTGCTTATTATGGCTTCGACTAATAATGTAACAGAAATCACAAGACGCTGTACGTGCCCCTCTTCATTAACACAGAAAAACAGGCCGAGTGAAGGAATTGTTCTGGTCACATCAACATGCTTCTTCTCCACTAAAAGAGGCTCTAACACAGCTGTCTTGTTTACTAATGCTTACTGTGATTACCATAGAAGTCTGTCTGGTGAGCGTGTTATTGACTGAGACCACCAAGAGGGGAAAATATCCAAAGAAAAAAATATCCAGTGGTATAAATGATTCAAAACTTGCTGTTTGAATGGAAAAGTAGATAGTGAGCAGGGGGAGGGTGGAGGTAGAAGAAAGAGGAGAGAGGTGGGGATCACCTGGGAGCCAATGACAGGAAGAGTGTGACAGATTCTAGTTTAAGGACTTTGAGGACGCTTATTAAGGCTGATGTTAAAAGGATGATTCATTCAGATATGTTCAGCTGCATACCAATACCTGCAGTGGTGTAAATATTGCCTCTAGCATGAATCATCAACATTTCAACAGTGAAGTAGAGGGAGTGAGTATGGCTCTGAATAAAATAGCATGTGTTTGGCCAAAACCCAGTAAGAGATATTTCAAGGTCGCTTATCCTCCACCAATGAAAAGAGAAGCAGGAGACAAAATACTGGCACTAACCAGCAGAGAGACTGCCAAAAAGACTGAGGTGTGATTGGATTTGTGTGTCTACACAGTGTGTGTGTGTGCGTGCGCCAATCCTCCATGTGCATGACTGAAATAGTTGTTTAATACTCATACTTTCTGACGGGAACTGTCTGGTAACTTGGGACAAAACAATGTGGCTGATGCTTGCAATTAGACAAAGAGCTGAGTTTAGGAAACACAATGTCAGAGGAAGGCAGCACACTCAGGAGTTACTGTTACTGCTGCCGTAAAACTAATGGTCTCCAACTGCCCTGTTTTACGTAAAATGGAAACATTATGAATAATTTGCAGTGATTTAACAGGGTAAAAGTCAAATTTGCAGTAAACTAATTACAGTGAAACAAGGGTGTCAAACATAAGGCCTGGGCCCAGAATTGGCCCAGCAAAGACTCCAATCTGGCCCGCTGGATTACTTTGGAAAATGTGAAGGAGAACAAGAATTTTGGACTTTTTAATTTAATTTTCATAAGTTTTACAGCTTTTCCTACTGATAAAAACCTGCCCCATGGCTATTAATGCCACAACAAAGACTTTAAGCCCATAGAGTCTAGGGCTGCCACAAACGATTATTTTGATAGTCGACTAGTCACCGATTATTTTTGCCATTAGTCATCAGATCATCATCCATTGGACCTAAAACTACAGCTTATTGCACCAGCAGTATCTGCTCTTATATAATTATCATTAGCTTACAGCTTTAAGCGTTTAAAGTATGTGCTAACTAAAAATAAAGACAAGATGATAGTTTATTAAAAATTTTAATGAAATTTGCAGATTGTTTCGGTGAAGTTTAATAAACTCCTTGCTATCTAAAATATAACAGGACACCGGAGTATATTCTCCAGCATCTCATACTTCTGATAATCAGCTGTCTGCTTGACGTTTATTCAGCTGTGTAAAAACTATAACTTTAATCTCAGCCAAACCGATTTACTTAGGAACAAATAAAATACTACAAAAAGCCAAACAATAACATTGTTAAGTTATCTAAGTGACTTATATATCACGTTTAACCTGAGTAGCGAAAGACGGCGGTGGGTTTCAAAACGATTTGCTGGGAGTCCGGTGTTCTCACGGCTCTAACGAGCCTTGCCCCCGGCTAGCTATCGAGCTAGTGGGTAACAGACGTCTCCGAAAACGTCGGAGCGCTTTTGAAAATATGTGGTGTCTTGATAAACTGAGCAGATATTTGAGGTTTACACAGCTACATTCTCGCCTGAAAATATGTTAAACGTTTATTTTGTGACCCAGAAAGAATAATAAGAGTAATATTAAAACTAACTAGCTGCCGCCATTGTTGACAACTGAGCTGGGCCGCGCTATGAATTCTGGGACACAGCTTCTTCTTCTTCTTCGGGGTTTAACGGCAGCTGGTTCCTTGTACATGCAGTGCTGCCATCTTCTGTTTCAGTTCGTTATTACACTCTTAAATCCTGCTACTTATTCCTGCGTCTTTTGTGATCTTACAAAGCTTCAAACGACGCGTCGACTATTAAATCAGTCGTCGACGATTCTGATAGTCGACTAATCGTGGCAGCCCTAAAAGAGTTGTGCTGACAGATTCCTTTCTCTTGAAATAACTGTTAATTTTGCGTCCCACATAAGACCAAAGTGGGCTGGATTTGGATGTAAAACAAATTTTGACATCACTCTTTAAAAACGTGGGAAGAGCGTCTATGATCCAAATTAAAAATTTTAAAGGTTTTTTTTTGATATTCAGAACTGCAAAATCTCTGTGGTCCCTAATTAAGGTATTTGACAGAAATTGTGTAAAAAAACCAAACAAACAAAAAAGCATCAACAGCTAGCACTGTTTTACAGCAGTATACCCACCTGGTGATGAAGGCTTCAGAGATCCTGGTGTCATTGGGTGAACCGATGTCTTTTCCTGAGCATTTATCCTCCCCAGCATGGCCACTGCTGGCCTCGCTGTCAGCCTTCTGACTCAGAGTGTCTGAGAAGTTGTCATCTCTGGGACACAGAGACAGTGTGACATTGAGACATGAAAAGAGCAAGAAGTGATAGACAAACCCACAGTAGAAAAAAAAAAGGGACAAATCAGCAAATCAGTCAATCTTTTATATTTGTTCAGTTCTTCAGTATCAGTATTTTCCATCCGTTTCCTGAGAGTCAGCATGTGTCACCCCCACCCCCACCCCACAAGGTCTACGGAGTCAGATGAGTCATAGTCCCGAACCTCTCAGCATTCTGGTGATGCGCTGTGTCGGCGACACGCACAAACACTCACACACAAACCAGCTGCATGAGTTTCAGTGAGCTGTGTCACTGGATACTCGGTACAGTTGGTGCCTGTCAGGTGGCAGTAATCAGACCTACTGAGCTGCACTGTTGCCTCTGATGGCATCATCAAACACAGTCACTTATTTAGCAAATCCACATGAACGCACAGGGTCACAGCACAGACGAGCACTTCTCCAAAGCAGAGGCAGCTACCAACAAAAATTACAAACGAATTTTCACAGTCAAACGTTGACAGGTGACATCTTGTGCCAAAGTACTTTAGGAAACATCTCCCTGTATATGTTATTTTTTTACAGGACGAGTGAAGATTGCAATCTTGTGCGCTCTTACTTTCCTCTGCCTGCTCACTTTAAGTAGAGACCAGGACGTTACTTCCTTGGGAACAACGTGTACAGCTGTAAATTTCTGTGCTCTTTCATTAACTAAGATGACACCCCATCAGCAGTGCTCCCTCCTAGTGAATTATTGATAGGGGTCCTTTGACGGGACAACAGCAGCAGGGGAAGGAGGAAAACAGAAAGAGCGTGAAGGCATTCCAAATGACTGTTTTGCCAGCCAGCTACTAAGTGATTGGAGTGATTCTGTTCCAGTCCTAACGAGACAGTGACTTCAGTCCATTAGGCACCAACAGTCGCTATGGCAGAGTGCATGCTTGTTAGTGCTGAGAGCACGAGACGGTGACAGAAGGCTTGGTTAAGGACCCTGGAGATGCAGAAAGCTCCACAGCTGAGCAGGGATGACAGTGGAGGACAAGACAAATGAGCCTGAAGGTCCCCTGTGCGCGACCCTATAGTAACCTGACGGCCTAGCAGCCTTTTTGTGGAGCAAAGTCAACAAGGACAAGTGTGTTGTTTAACCCACAGGGATATTTTGCTAAGGACTTTAGCTCTCAGACTCTAAGTGGATCCGGCACTAGTTAAGCAGCCTTTGGTATAATAATTAAGCGAGGAGAGGTCAGAAACTACTCGTTCATCTTCCAACTAAAGAATTCCATTTTAATTGTATAATTAAAAATATATAAAAATGTAATTTTTATATACATTCAATCTATAAATGAATGTATTACTTTCAGTGGTTCTTTATAAACACCTTCTGTTAGAGCATTTTTCAGGGTTTGAGGACTCTGTCAGCTGTGGAACGAGTAAATGTTTTCCCTCATCTTAGGTTTAGTTCAAAAGATGCTGGCATCATATTTACTGAACAGATAGGAAACAGTATAAATCTTCCTGTCCAGCCTCAGCTCAGATAAGCTCTAGCCCAACCCCCACACCCCTGAACTGGATAAGCAGTTAAGAAAATGGATGTATGAATGTTCCCATCCATCTCTTGGGAAGAAAGTACATAACATATATTATGAACATCTGATTATTCCTTTACAACTGCCTACAGTTTGAGGTTAGCTAGAGGTAAACTGACTAGTCAGTATTCACTGTGCATGATGCACATCTTTTGTTTGTGCTCAATACAGAAGATATTTATTGCTCTATATTTGTAGGACACTCACATGTCTTGGACTACAATGTACTGGTGTGGCACCAGGCCATCAATCCCATTGTGCCTCCCCTCCCACCAGTCTTCAGATGCCCGTTGATACAGCAGCAGGGAGGCGCCCTTCTTGAAAGACAACTCTCGAGAAGAGCGCCCGACGTAGTCAAACTTGGCAATGGCTTCAATAGGCTCACCCTCTGTCAAGAGAAAGGATTAGTCAGGTTAAGTACATGTCAGATATGGCAAAGTCATCAAGTACAGATGGTTGTTATTTCATGTGCAGACATTTCTAACAACTGATTAAAGTGCTGTAGACTTGGGAAATAAAAATCTAATTTTGGAAACAAATGCACTTACAAATACAGGCTGGCTACAATTCAAGGGAGTCTAACACCGACATGTTTGTACACGTGAATATGCAGTTGATGCAAGTGCACATGGAGTGCAAGTAAGCTAAGCCAGCTGATTCCCCCGCCCTCAGTTCCAGTCAATAGTAACCCAGCTTTACAACAGCAGGCCAGAGCCACTATGGGCCCTGAGGAGCTTTAGCAGGACATGTATAGAAGCTTTTGAGAGGAGATCTATGCGACTCAGGGGCATGTGAGTCACGGCATGGATCATCAGACTGGGGTGATTACTGCTCAATAATTGTACAAATAGAGCTCTGGATCACTGACAACAGAATGTGAAACATACCGTGAAAAGTTACTGCGTAAAACACCAGCCAGTGGTCGACTGAACAATTATTATTACAGTTTATTTTAATTTACTTGTACACATTTAACTACTTGTGTTCCCCGAATACAATCTGAAGAGAACAACATCTAGAGTTGACTTTACTTTTCAAAAAAGGCACAGTCTCCAAGCCAATATGTATGCACTACAGCAACACGAGGCTAAAAATAGCTTCTTTATTCCTCCCTCGCTCCTACCTCTGCTTTCCTGCCAGCTCACTTTCTCGCTTCAAGTCAGACAGGGGGTCCCTGGACAGACGTAACACAGGCTCTATATATACGCTGGTAGGAAGGCAACAGAGTAAATGTCTGAAACCTGTCTCAGCTGTGACAACTCATCGTGATATACTGCATCTTTCTCAGGAGTGGGAGATTAATTTCAAGATGAGAATCCCGTGTGCTAAAGAAAATATAGGCTTGATTGTGGAAAGACTTGTGGGCTCTGCATTTCTTCCAGTGTCCTATTTTATCTCATGTATTCTCGTTCAGTTTCATCCCACCTTTAACTTGCTACTGTCTTTGCTTCACTGGGTTGTCAGTTTTTGCCGTGGCTCCGATGAAATGTGACAAGCAGGAATTTACAGTTTGAATTAATCGGACTGCACTACAGTGGACGAGGCTGTTAATAAAGCAGACGGCACAGTCGTCGGTGCAGGGGAATTCTCTTCCTTCCTCTACTTTCTTCATCCCTTTCAGTCACGTCAATAAGCTGATCCTGCGATCTGTCAATGTGTACCCAAGGCACACGCGTGTGAGTGCTGCAGGGACGTGACTGAAGCTGGAAGCAGCAGGCAGGATTCCCTTTGTCATGTCGTGCAATTATAACTGAAAATCTTTCAGAACCAACTGAACTCGGTTGCACACGTACATGTACGCACCCTCCCACACTGAGACTGGAGCTAAAGAAATGCTGAACCATGAGAGTTGGAGGCATGTGGTCCAAGAGATAGAAACTGTCAGATGTCTTGCACACACCAGTGGAGCGCGGTTGGTGTGGATGTTGCTTACACCAGTGTTCCCACAGAGAAATGGGGCAGCAGAAGCCTGGTTTGATATGTTTTTAGGATCAATGGCACTAAAGGAGGCTTCTTTTCCCCCACTGCACATCATCATGATGTTAATAATCGCACACTCTTGCTGTTACAAAACAAACAGCAGACACTGCGGCAAACATGGGAAAAAAAGAAAAGAAACATGGCTCCTAATAGGAAAACTGACTACGCTCTGCAAAGTATAACAATACATTCCCCTTTAACATCTACAATACAGCGAGCAGGTTCACGTGACATCGAGGGCATCCTGGTATATTCCTGTAACTGCCATAATCAATGAGTCATTTAGTTCATTTCTGACCTTGTGGGAAATTTACCAGCAGACACAACATTAATGTTGCCACTCTAAAACCAGTTAAGCTCCTCGCGTGACAACCATCATCTCAAATGTCACGCGTGTCGGACAGTGTCAAATGTCACAACGCCCAGTTTGTGCCTCCCATATGTTAACATTATTGCTGCTTCAAATAACTGTGTCCTATAGGGGAAAAACTTTAATTTAAGATTGATTTCAAAGCTGTCTTTGCTTAGCAGGTTAATAAAAAGCACAAACTGTTGCAGAGATCAAAGGAAATGGGATTATTTTTACACATACAGCACAAAAGGCTTCAACTCTTGTTTCTTTATATTTTGCTTCCAGAGAGCAACACATTATTGTCACTTTTTAAAGTGGTCTTGAGTGTTTCTCCAGGGATGAACCAGTGTTGTGTCTACACATAACAGATAACTTGGCAAAGAACCAATTTTACTAGTTACTAGTAAAACACAATTCGCTCCCTGGCCCAGAATACTATTTTTGCATCAACAAGGCGAGTTCCAAGAAGCCGTTAGCTGAAACTTGGCATTATCTCAGCATGGTGGAAACTGGTGGATTAAAACCAGAAGTGGCAGGCCTACAAATAAACCAGCTACAGTAGATGAACAGTATCTGAAAGTCACATCCTAAAGAAACTGAACTGGACCTTCAGTTAATCCTCCTACTGTTCTCTGAAAATTCATCAGAAAAGATGTTAGTGGAAGGATGGCTGTAAAGAAGCCGATCTTAAGGAGGGAAAACTGAGAGAAAAGGGTGAGGTAGGCCAAATTAGACAAGAACTAGCCTTGATGTTTGGTTCCAATGATTGTATTAGGGCTGTGCGATATGACCAAAATTAAGACATCTATCGTCCGATAACGATATAAATCACAAAAATGTAACATTTTCTGTAAATTCTGTGAATCTCGGGCAGCTCGACTTGCGTGAAGTGTTTCCAGCTGGAGTCGAGTGTTTTAACCGATGCATGAAACGATACATTTTTAGACATAAGTTGTAACATCCGCCGTTTTCTTTGTGAGTATTTATTACACGGCGTGCTGCGGGGAAAAGCCTGTTCTAACGTTTGAGTCTAAGGTTTATTTTCTAACACTTGACGGCTCTTTTTTAATTCTCATCCGTAAATAATCTGCTCTTTCACGTGATTCAGTTTATTTTGAAAAGTCTCAACAGGATCTTGAGCTTTATTGTGAAAGGTTTATGTGGAAAATAAACAAGCAGACACGCGATGGTTTTACAGTCGTTGTTGCTAACGACAACGCATAAAAACAAGCCCTTGTCTGTCTGTAGTGTGGTTATATTAAATATAAGCGAAAGAGAGAACTTTAAGAAATGAATATAGCCACTACAGTGACCATCAAAACCATGAAAAATATTGCCGTAAAGAGTTTATTTTGCGACACCACGAAACAAACGATAGCGTAAAATGAAACGATAGATGTTTTTATATCGTCATCCGATATATATGGTTATATCGAACAGCCCTAGCGAGTATGTCCAGAGGAGGTCAGGAATGAGGTACAACAGTGAGCCAGCCATCACAAAAATGGCTCTGTCATGGTTTGAGGCTGGAATCATGGTATTATGAACGCAGAAAAGAACCATTCGATTTTGCTCCACTGTGTAATACTGTGTGGAAAGCTTTCAATTGGCAGAAACTTCATTTCTCAGCATGGCAATGATACCAAACACACTGCCAATGTAGTAAAAGCATACCTGGATAGAAAAACACAGTGAAACATCGGGCATTGAAGGCCTCAGCTGAGGCCAGGTCTCAACTATAATGAAGCAATGTGGGATCAGAGGCAGTATTCCTGAAGACTACTAAATAAAAAAGAAAGCTTGCCTAAAATAGTTTAGGGTCTGTTGAAGAATAAAAGTCCTCATACCAAACACTGAGCTTCAAGCTCGTTATAACTCATTTTATACAATATTTCCATTCATGTTTGTAGACGTTTCGATAAACTGTTGCATTTATTTGTCATTTTTCCAGGAAAACGTGAATGAAATGAAGAGTGTCTCATGACTTTTGCACAGTACTGCCTGCTTTTTAATCATGAACAAAATGTATCGGGAGCATAAAAACTCACAATGCTGCTAAAATAAAAGTGACTACCCAGTGTCTTATTAAAAGGAATAAGAATGTGTGCATCAAATTTAACAGGATAAGTAAAAATCTGGACCTTTTGTTGACATGAAAGAAATGGGATGACTAATATAGGATTCAACCTCTGTGCAAAACCTCAAAGCAAAAGAGATACTTCAGTGAGGGCCAAAGTGGTGAACAGGTGGACAACCGCACCCTCTTTTGGACCAAACCAAGAAGCTGCTATCGTATATTTCAAAATAAAGGTAAGCATAGGAGTTCTGGTACATCTTGGGGAGCTTTTCATGAAATACCCATCTGGGGAATCCTGGTGAAGACTGACATTATGTCTTTCAGAAGACTGTTTGCCTCTGAAAAATACACAAAATACATAAACTGTGGCTATATTTTCTGAATGGTCACAACTACAATATGACAAAAGATCTTGATCGTCAGTTATCCACACACTTCATTTTTTTCACAAATGTTATCAGGACAGCATATTGCATTAAGACTCTGTATGTAATCAGCTTGAAACGCATCTGCTCCAACGAGTCAAGGATATTTCTCCACCGGTGTTTGCACACGAGGTGACATTCACTTCCTTTAAAGGCCAACACAAGTTAACACGTTTGAAGCCTTGATAAGAAAGGAGAGAAAAATGATAACTATGTAAGTCTGGAGAAAACAAGCGAGAGTAACTAAACAGGAAACAAGCCCTGTTTTTGTGTCTGAAATCCAACTGAGGTCACAGGGATTTAAAAATAACTGATGACAATAACTTGACCACAGTTCAAGACTCTACAGGGAGGAACTCAGTCAGTGAGGACATCCTCCCAGTCTGCTTAGAGAAGCTTTTGGAACAAAACCATGGCAGCAAGGGCTTTCTGGAAAACACAATCTTCTCGTAATTACTCAAAGTTGATAGCTGCCATCTGTGTTTTACAGTAGGAATAAGTTTCCTCGTCTAATCAGATATTTCCTTTGGTTATACTTAACAGTAAGATGAGGGTCTTTATTTGGAAACCGTGATTAAAAGCTAATGTCAGGAGAAGAGATCAACTGTGGTTTTCAAAGTCTCTCTGTGGAGGCTGATGTCAACATGTAGCTTGGTGATAACGTGGAAGGATTTGGGTGACCGCTTTCAACAGAAAAGGTTTAGGAAAGTGTGTTACTAAGGTAAGACAATAAAATTAGGTTCAACAGTAGTTCAAGTATTTCTTGCACCGTTCTGTCTACATCTGGTCAGTTTTCTGTCAAAGTTATCTCTCACTTTTTAATGAGCTGAAAGTTTTATTGTCCTTTTCTGCTTTTTACTGTAAGTTAAACAGCAAAGTCATACCACGTCTAATCTTTTGGTCTCAACTAACTCACTAAATATTTGATTTGGACATGATGAACTGGTATCCATTTCATGGAAACAAAGGACCACATGTCTGATCACACAACAGCGTCTGGCTGAAGTACTTAATATCCTCCAGTGTCAACAACAGCCCGGTGTTTTTTCTTCGTTTCTTCATTTCTATATATATTTCTCTGGGACATATGGAAATGTAGTTAAATGTAGACTTTATTATTTTTGAACCACAGATAAAATGTGACACTTTTGAAACATGCTTCATAAATCTGCCATAAATTACTTGTGCGCTGATTTTTCACAAAGGGAGTTAAAAATGTAATCCAAGGTTGGGACCTTTAAGAAACAAGTTTCCATTCCCAGGAGGCCCAAAAGGTGCAGACCACCAAGGAATTTGTAAAATGAGGGGGTGCCGTCCAAAGCCCCAAGGAAAGCAGAACCATTAGAATATGAATGGCTGTCTGTCATTCTGAGCCCGGTTCCCTGGCTCTTCAAGGTTAATGCATTTATCGGGCTGAAAGGCAGGATTAGCCACCCGGAGCTGCAGAGACACAAGTTTAACCCCCCACACACCAAAGACTGGGGGGGGTTAAATTTAACCGTGCATATGCTAAATGAACAATGGTTACAATAATTAGTTTTAGTTCTATATTTAGTGATTGCAACTCCTAAAAACACAATTTGATTGGACTCTAGAAGGACACAAAGGTATGTAAGAGCAAGTTTAAACATTTGTATGACTATTTACTGCTGTGCAGTCACTCACCATCCTCGCTGGTGTGCGTCTCTGTTCCTCCCTCATTGTCTACCTCCTCCAGGGCTCCATGCTCGCTATAGGGGCTCTCACTGTTGGGGACAACATCCAAATTACCAGGGTCACAGCCACAACAGGGTTCAAGGACTAAGGTACATTTCAACAACACACACAAAAAATTTTAATGATAAAAAGCCATTCAAGACAAGATGAAAAGCAGGAAGGTTTTTTACAATTAATAAGACATGGAGGATGTTCAACCAGCAGCCATTATCAAGAGTTTCCCATTGTGTGGTTAGGAAGTCTTTCTAAATGATCATCTGGAAATGAAGAGTGAGAGCTGACAGGAACGCCACACATGACCGCAGATTACCCCGGCCAGGAAATGAACGTCTGCGTCCAAGCTAACATGTCAGTAGCAACCTCCTCTTTAGGGAGAGGAGGAGGCAACGAATGGAAAAGAAAATCCCAGGGGTTATGTCTCACTCGGGGAGACACAGGCACGCTGAGACAGGTGATTTACTCTGGCCAGAGATAAATCGCTGTCAGGCTGCGGTGATGTGGGGGCAGCACAGACGAGGAGAAACAGAGGTAGATAAAGTCGGGAAGAAACAAGCGATAACCTTATATACAGATGTGAGGCTGGTTTTTGTCTTGCTTGACTGCAGTTTGCTCTGCATTTCAACTAATCAGCCCCTTCCTGCCAGGTGACCTCTTTTTTCTTCTGTCATGATCGTAGAAATTAAAACGATCGTTTCAGCCTGTCTCATCTAAATACAGTCCTGAAACATGAGCTACCTCGTCATGTTCTTCAGCTGCACGTGTTGAACTGGTATGTGTCATAGCTCACATCCACTCCCCAGTGTGAACATCTCTGGATGTTTGGGTCCAGTAAATGCGGCACTTCACCCGATTTAGGTATAGCACTGTCGGCATACGTTCTTATTTCTTACCAGTAGTCCCCGCCCGCCATGCACTTCTCATAGATGGGCCCATCCAGTTCTTTGACATCAGGAAAGATGGTCTCGTGGTGGATGATGATCGTCTTGATGATCTCGTTGACGTGGGCCTGGCACGAGACCTGGTCCTGGCTGTCTGGTGTGGGCATGAGTGTTGGGCCAAAACATATGGCCAGGTTGTATGGGTCCATCATGTTCTCATCACTGTACTGGGACAGACTGAAGGGAGGGACGGAGGGTGAAGAAACAAAATATAAAGGAGTAAAAGGTTGGAATATTTTAGTATAAAGTATTTCAGACAAATCATTGAGCAAGGGCAATCATGATGTTTAGGATGTTATTTTTGTTAAACTCACTGGTCGAGGAAGGCAAAGAGGTAGCGCATCACAATGAGGACCGATCTGGGAATGGTCAGGAGGATCTTACGGATGTACAGCGCTCTCTCATACAGGTTTTCTATTCCTTTTTTAAAAAAAAAAATAGGGGGGGGGGGGTCAAAAAGAGTATGTTGTTAGCAATAAAAAATTTATAAACCAAAAAAATAAAAGCATATATAACAAGTTTTTCTCTGGTTCAGTCCATGGAGTAGACGTCTGGGGCTTACACTTGTGTAATCTATCGACGTTATCCACATACTCTCAAGTCTAAAGACATAAATTCGGCCAAATACTTAGTAGAAACATTAAATATTTAAACGGGCACAGACGTTTAATTGTATAAGGTCCTCGTGGACACAGGCGATATGTTGACTCTGGTAATTACCCTCACCACAACTTTGGTTTATCACCCGATTCTCTCATAAAGGAAGAAGAAGTGAAAATAGGTGCTCTGTCACGCGCACATTTTGTTTACCTTTTCAGAAATATCACGAAAAAAAGAGCAGCTTTATTATCATTTTCACAGAGAAAAAATATTGTGCTTTAGTAAGATGCAGCCGGAGAATGTCGACCTTTCTGTCCTTCGTTACTATTATGTTTGTCTCAGTGTGGCACCTGAAACAGGCTGTTTTAAGCAGCTAAGCTGGGGCTGTGCTGGCTGGGCTGCTAAAAATAGCCATGTCACCCTCCAGCCACTGTGTGCCATCTGGGATTTGGGCTTCTGGGATACTTGTGATGCATTTCATTTTTCATGAATACCTAACTTGGATTCTGTGAGGCTCTCAAGCACTTCAGAAGCTGCTATTTAAAGATCTATTCGAACGCAGACTTCTACATCACGTGTGTGCAGCACATCCTCGCGAAGCATTCTTACCGCAAATTCCAAAATGAAAGATATCACAAGCCGCAGTGCATGGCTGCGGTGAAAATGAAACAGTCAACTGAGAGCGGTTAAACGATCTCGTAGCTGGTCTGAGCTGCTCCATATGGGAATAAGGTTTATATATGGAGCCTGCTGGGCGCTCAGCCCACACTGCAATCACTGGCATGCAGAGCTGGGAAATGTAAACAGGGAATCCCCATCACTCATCCAGCACAAATGTGTAAACGACGGTAGACCCAAGAAACTCAAGAGGACACACTTCACACACTTGCGAGTACACAAAGAACACACACAAATACACGGGGCACACAATCACTCCCGCAGAGTCGCACGAGGCATCGGGACGCACACTATGTCCATGTGACTTTGTGCATATTCAATTGTTCTTTAACAGAGCTGATGTGATGTAATGCAGTGTCATTCAAAGAGCTGACTGAACTGTGGAACGATTCAGACAAATTCACAATGTGACCATTCTTGTGAGGACTCCACTGCAGATTCAGCCCAGGGCTGCGAACATTCAACACTCCACCAAAACTCTATGGTCAGCTTTGTGCCGCTCACAACAGATCGGCTCCTGCTCAGAGCTCAACACAGCAGAGCAGGACCCACAAAACGCAAGTCCGAGTTCAGACTTCAGAATGACAAAGAGTTCAAGCAAGACTACAAGGAATATCCCAAAATGTTCAAACTTTCATTATCGGATACAGTGGGGCAAAAAAGTATTTAGTCAGCCACCGATTGTGCAAGTTCCCCCACCTAAAATGATGACAGAGGTCAGTAATTTGCACCAGAGGTACACTTCAACTGTGAGAGACAGAATGTGAAAAAAAAAAATCCATGAATCCACATGGTAGGATTTGTAAAGAATTTATTGGTAAATCAGGGTGGAAAATAAGTATTTGGTCAATAACAAAAATACAACTCAATACTTTGTAACATAACCTTTGTTGGCAATAACAGAGGTCAAACGTTTACTATAGGTCTTTACCAGGTTTGCACACAGTAGCTGGTATTTTGGCCCATTCCTCCATGCAGATCTTCTCGAGAGCAGTGATGTTTTGGGGCTGTCGCCGAGCAACACAGACTTTCAACTCCCGCCACAGATTTTCTATGGGGTTGAGGTCTGGAGACTGGCTAGGCCACTCCAGGACTTTCAAATGCTTCTTACGGAGCCACTCCTTTGTTGCCCGGGCGGTGTGTTTTGGATCATTGTCATGTTGGAAGACCCAGCCTCGTTTCATCTTCAAAGTTCTCACTGATGGAAGGAGGTTTTGGCTCAAAATCTCACGATACATGGCCCCATTCATTCTGTCCTTAACACGGATCAGTCGTCCTGTCCCCTTGGCAGAAAAACAGCCCCATAGCATGATGTTTCCACCCCCATGCTTCACAGTAGGTATGGTGTTCTTGGGATGCAACTCAGTATTCTTCGTCCTCCAAACATGACGAGTTGAGTTTATACCAAAAAGTTCTACTTTGGTTTCATCTGACCACATGACATTCTCCCAATCCTCTGCTGTATCATCCATGTGCTCTCTGGCAAACTTCAGACGGGCCTGGACATGCACTGGCTTCAGCAGCGGAACACGTCTGGCACTGCGGGATTTGATTCCCTGCCGTTGTAGTGTGTTACTGATGGTGACCTTTGTTACTTTGGTCCCAGCTCTCTGCAGGTCATTCACCAGGTCCCCCCGTGTGGTTCTGGGATCTTTGCTCACCGTTCTCATGATCATTTTGACCCCACGGGATGAGATCTTGCGTGGAGCCCCAGATCGAGGGAGATTATCAGTGGTCTTGTATGTCTTCCATTTTCTGATGATTGCTCCCACAGTTGATTTTTTCACACCAAGCTGCTTGCCTATTGTAGATTCACTCTTCCCAGTCTGGTGCAGGTCTACAATACTTTTCCTGGTGTCCTTCGAAAGCTCTTTGGTCTTGGCCATGGCGGAGTTTGGAGTCCGACTGTTTGAGGCTGTGGACAGGTGTCTTTTATACAGATGATGAGTTCAAACAGGTGCCATTCATACAGGTAACGAGTGGGGGACAGAAAAGCGTCTTACAGAAGACGTTACAGGTCTGTGAGAGCCAGAGATTTTCCATGTTTGAGGTGACCAAATACTTATTGTCCACCCTGATTTACGAATAAATTCTTTACAAATCCTACCATGTGGATTCATGGATTTTTTTTTCACATTCTGTCTCTCACAGTTGAAGTGTACCTCTGGTGCAAAGTACTGACCTCTGTCATCATTTTAAGTGGGGGAACTTGCACAATCAGTGGCTGACTAAATACTTTTTTGCCCCACTGTATGTATAACCCCCCCCCACAAGGCTACAGTGTATAATATAAGATGATATGAGAGCTAATTATTTTAGGTCTTTAAGACAATAAAATCACCAGGATCTAAATCCATCTAAATTAGACAAATATGCTCTTCACTGTAACGCAAAGTATTTAAAATAAGTATGTAAATAAATAAAACTTGTTACAGAAAACAAACAATCAATCACTCATAAAAAGCGACTGACTGATAATACACAAAAATATGTTCTTACTGATGCAGGACAGCAGCTCATTGAACCTCTCTTTGGGGAAAAGAGGGTTCTCCAGACCTCGGAAGTACAGTTTGAGAACGCCAGCCACCGAATTGATGTCATGATTATTCTCATCGTCTGCCAGAGGGTCATTTCCTAAAACAAAGAGAAGCGAGCAGGTCAAGTTGGATTTATTTTATTGCATCATTTTAGACATATACCTAATTAAAAATAAAATTGGAAACAAATATAGTAGAGATCAAGCTGTTGACAAGCATCTTTTATAGTGAAAACAGAACCCCGGTACCTCTCTCAAATGAGTTCTTGATGTCGTTGACTTCCAGCTGGGATCCAGGTACACGAAATATTCCTTGGTGCTGGAGGCCTGTACAGGGAAAAAACAAAACAAAGAAAGAGGATGAGGAAGCAAAGAAAAGCAGAAGACCAACTCATGAGCTTTAATCCACCTGTGGTCATACAGATGAGAAAACAAATTGCCCAAAATGACACATCCTAAGGAAGATCAAAATTACTCATTATTCATATCATTACTAGTAATCAAAAAACATGCCCTTTACTAAGCAAGATTAAGTTACTGTAACTAGCCTGCAATATTTTTTTAGATTTATCTCTGAGTGTCATCAGTTGGTTGCCAGACAAGATGCAGAGGATGTTCTCTACAGTCACACCTTTCAATGCTTAGAATTATAAATCTGCTTTAGTCAGTGATATTTAAACTCAACAGTCATACAAGTGAGAGGTTTCTCACTGTATGGGAGAATGTATGTATGGGAATTTCAGTAGAAGAGACCACATAAAGATAAACAGGGAATTTGCACATTTCCATGGAATAAACTGAAACTCCAACATCTGCATCTGTGAAAGTGTTACTTTGTCCCACACTAGATAAAGTTGGTTGGGTTATAAGAAGACCTCAAAGAAGGTATAAATACAGCAACTACTGTAACACTGTAAGGGCTGACAGTATGCTACTCACCATACAAATTTATGTAGCGAATACAACTCTCAACCACACGAGGAATAGCTTGTCCAGAGTCCTTTGAAGAAAAGTCAGATGAGTAATTCGTCATTTTGTTACATGTTTAAGAGCCTAACCGATACTACATTTCTTTCAGTGATTTGTTACCAAAAAAAAAATAAATCACTGGTGTATAATGTCCTTGTTTTTCTTCATTAACACATAAAATCAAAATTGTGCAAAAAATATGTAATAATCAGGATTATATCACATTTTGAGGAGGTAATTTTTCCAAAATCTGATCAATTAAAACACGTGTCTCACTTTTGTGTTTTCTTAATGCATATCTGGTGCATGCAGACTGCTGACTGGTTCAATGTATTGATTGCGGCCCAATAGGAGCCGTTAAAAGAATATAATCATGCACACCCAGTGAAAGTGAAGCTGGTAAGTTTAAATACAAAGTGTGATCTTATTAAGACAGACTGACTTGACCTCACAGCTATTCCTTTGCTCAGTTTCATGGATGTCGTGGATTATCACTAAGTATACAAAAATCACTAACCAACTGGAATAGCAACACCGGAGGCCTATTGAAATGTGCTTAAACATGCCTTATGTCTTTTTTTATGCAAACAATCCAGAGCTGTGCTTAAATTAACAAGAGCTTATCCAAAAGGGCACAGACTCCATATGAAGTTCGGGCCTAAAATGGCCAGATAAGAGCACTTGGATGTGCACTCAACTCTCCTTCTGCCTGTGTGCTGGCTCCTCTTGTAAATCACTGCTGGAAGGGGACTCGGTACATGCTTTTAATGATACAGTGGATCTGTTTACAGCCCTCAGGGGTATACAATGAGCCCAAACGCAACAGCCATACTAAAATCGACTAGCTATGGCTGGAGTGCAGCAGTGAGGGTTGAGGCAGAAGCCGGGGTGCTGCTAGATTATGTAATGCGATCTCTTTGGATATGAGAGACTGATTTTGATCTATAAGGAATAGAAATTTGCACAGACAACTGAAACTACAGCTGTAACCTTCAACTCAGTCTGTCTAAGTGGCAGGTAAATAACTTGTTAGTACAGAATAGATACAGGAAATGAGAAAAGGTTCGCAGCACGAGCCCCCCAACATGCCTCAGAGTTTCTACCTGATGTCGAGTGTGTGAGTTCCGTCGTCCACGGCTAAAGAGAAATGTTGCAAGAGTCGGAGATGATCAGAGATGGAAAAAGGGGAAAAAAGCAAGATCCAGATTAGCACCTCAGCAGCTTCCCACCAAAGCTTTTACTAAGAGAGCGTCACATTCCACTCTGTGCTGGCATCAAACCCATAACAAAACAGCAGGAAGTGGACAGGATCAGGCAGGACTCGACACGGCCACCGGCGAGAGGCAGTGAAGAGACCGGAGGAGGGGGGCAGCACACCTTATCAGTTTGGCATCCGCTCCCCGACTGCCATCTATCCTGCTGTTTTCACTGGCCTCTGCTCTTACTCTGGAAGCGGAGGAGAGAATATCTCCCGCCAGAGCAGCTCAGTGATGCCAGGTCAGCAGTGAGTCAGGGGAGCTGATGGAGACAAACATTTATCCTTCCAACTGCTGTTCCCTTCCTCCTGCTGCCCTCCAAATCTATCAATGCCACCACCCCACACATCTGAGAAACAGACCGCCAGAGCTCGCTGACTCATGAGGAAGGTTTCCAGAATCCATCTTAGCACAAATGTTCATGTTTTGTTGTTGATAAATGATGATCAAAGCTAAGACGCTTACGGGGGAACCCACCAAAATGACCAGAAAGCCAGAGGGAAATAGAAAACGGATAGGAGAAGGTGAACAGTCAAGCGGGAGACTGGCAATCAGTACCTTAATAAATGACTCCAAATTGCCATTAAATAACCTAACATTAAAAACAGAGCGGGGTCTAGCCCGCCGGGTGCCAGTGAGGGTTCTGTACGGCCCATTGGGATGTCTAGAACACAAAGAATGAATCAGAAAAGGCAAACAATGCATTTTGTGGTTTCCCTCTTTGCACATTTATGTCCTTTCAAAACCTGAACTGAAGAGGAGGATGACTAATCTTCAAAACCTTTCAACTCCAGGTGATGGCTGGATGGATGAATAAGGGTATTTTTTCAAACACAGCTGAAACCCATGAAATAACATTTTCTTTATAGCCTTTTTTTTAATCCTCCACCAGATACAACAGGCCAGAGAAATGCCAGACCCACTGGGAGCTTTGTATGTGTCAGCATCCACCTCGTGACAGAGCCTGCAGGTGACAGTCCCTTTTAGTTAGTGTGTATGTTATAATTCTGTTCTTGAGATCTGGAGGACTTAAGAGTAAATTTTCCTCCTCGAAGAGGCAAGTTCAAATTAAACTTCTATTCCTTGTTGAGTTACTAGCCACCAAATAGGGTTCCTTTCATCAAATTAAGCATATTATCTGCTGATAACAGCCAGCCAACGTCAGTCGATAGCGACTCTCTTTAAATTGCTTTAACCGGCCTATGTCTACTACTGCAGAACCCTTTGCAACCTGTCTCTATCTCAGCCTTTCATTTTGTTGTGTGTCCGACTTCATCAACGCCATCAGCTGTCACTGATTTCTGCTGGTCTCCCTGTATATGGTGTCCACCCATGTGCATCAAAGGAAGAGAGGTCCTAGAACTTACTGACAGAAATATCATAATATATAAAACTAGTATAACTAGCTAAGTTATGTAACTACAGAAGTAGTGAAAAGAAAAACTGTCCTGAAGTTTCAGTCGCTGTTGAAAGGGAAGTGAATATGCACAGGTGCTGATGTGTCTACTTTACCTTGTGGTCATGTATTCAGCTCGGTGGCCTGAGATATGAGAAAAGAGACAAGGTGTGACAAGAAGTTAGTTGGGTGGACATGCCAAGACTCATCACTGCAGTCCCTGCAGGGAATTGTGCATATGGCTAACAAAGCATTTGCCATCTGCTCACAACCACTGGCCTTTTGAGCAATCCAAAAGAAACCCATACACACTGTTTTTCCACATAATATTATAACCTGTGCCGAGACGGTTACATCAAAATGTAGTTCAAACATCTAAGAGGACACAGATGCACTTTTAAAAGTTATGGGCGCATGCACACGCACACAATACACAGAGCTAAGTTTAAAACAAGCAAAAGAAGATGAAGCAAAAATAACTACCAAATGGTTTCGCATAACAGGAAGACGCTCAAATTTTTTGGGTGACTCAAACCGTACTTCATGCAGACACCAAAATGACTAAGTAGCATGTGGGAGAAACAGGAGGGTTTTTTCTTCCTCTTAACTTAAGGCTTCATTAATCATTCAGCGTCGAATTTGAAGGAGACCACCGGGACTGCCTGTTAGAACAATGAACTGACAAATACAAGCTGAGCCCTTTAGGAGATCCTACCAGTGTAGAACAAGGGGGGCCTGTTCTTATACATGGCAGGCCATTAGGTTTCAAGCAAATCAATCACTAAGATGGATAATACAAGTTCATTATTGCCCCTCGGCTCTGACTTGCCTGGTTTTAAACCAGATTACAATCTAAGAGCTTTGACTGGTGACAAAAGCAAACAAACAACAGGAAGTTTGCCACAGAATAGACTGAATTTGCTCAAGATGGACTGCCAAATATAATAGAATTCAGTAAAGTACACAATTATTTGTTACACTAGATGTTTGGGTATTGATTGGGGTTAATAAGTCATTTTGGCTGGTAGAACATTTCCCATTTTAAGGTATGAATTAAGCACAAGTACAATACAGTGAAGAGTCTAAGGGTAAATACAGGGTCGTGAATGTACCTTCACCAAGTGCCCTCTTCAGCAAGTCGTGCTTGGCCTGCAGTTTGGAGATGAGATTGCTGCCTTCCAAAAACTCACGGAATTTCTGTGGAGAATTTAGAGTAATTACCCAGCAGCCCTGAGCACCGGCAGGAGCACCCACTCTTAAGACGGCAGTCTGTGATGAAGCAGCCAAGGGCAAAAGGACGTGCTAAGCGCCCCTTTTAGAAGCCCTTATCAGAGCATGTCCATCCCTGGATTGAAACAAGATTGCAGCTGGCAGCTGGAGATATTCTGGGGCAGTTACTCCTCTGCCAGCTGATCAAAGATTTCATAGGAATGATGTGCATAAGTTAAACATCACCTACAACCCAAATATCAAGTATATTCATATATAGATAAAAGCTTTGACTACATGTTCTAAGATTTATTATATAGATTCTGTGGTTTATGATCACACAGGAATGAATCTGTTGTAAAGCTGCATTACAGACAGCATGGATTTGATATTTATTTCTGTTTTCTACATTAAAAATAAATTTTAAAGTCATTACTTTCGCTAACTTGCAGCAGACATCATCTCTGCACTCACCATGAAGTAGAACTGCTCCGTCTCTTGCTGGTTGGCTCTCCTCTTGGCGATGCTGGGCTTGCTGAGGTACGTCTCCGACACTGTGGACTTGACTGATTCGGTGGACCGGCTGTGGTGGAAGCACTCAGACACATCGTAGTCTTCAATGGTCACCATGTCCTGGATGGTGGTCAGGGTTGCCTCTGATGTCTTTTTGATCTGTGAAAAGAAGAGAAGGTGAGAAAAAGCTGATGTCATCTCTTCTATATCACTATGTTACCATCTCACTATACACAGAAACTCACTTCACTCCCTGAAAACCACTCTCTATCCCAAGACACTTTAAAATTCAGGTGGTTTCTGACGAGGTGAATGTTCCCTAAAATAAAAGAATTTCCCGACGGTTCAAAGTGACTTATTTATCATTGTGTTCACACTCACGGGGTGCAGAGGTGAACAGTGTCAGATGGAAATGCCAGATTGAGCTGTAGGCTTTTAAGATCCATTTTCATAACCACGTCTTCCTGTCAACAGTTCTTCTCTCAGAGCTTATAAACACCAGGACTTGGCCAAGCATGCCCCACCACTTAGTGTGAAAGATGTTCGACCACTGCTGCAAGAGCTGCAGGGCATAACTGTGTCCATAATATTATGACATAAGATGGCACAACATGTGACATTCAAATGAGAGAGTAGATAAAAGTTAAAGACGCACACACACACATCCAGGGGGAAAAACTGATGTGTGTGTGCACACTTTGGCACGTTTAAGCCTTCAGAGTCATCCCAAATGTAAATATGTATATAAGGGATCAAGGCACTTGCAGAGTATGGACCAATGGCAATACAAACAGAGCAAATATAAACAGAGAAAGTAAAGGAGGCAGACAGGGAGGCATAAGAGACTAAACTGAAGTGTGTTAAGTGTGAACATGAATCACTGATGTGGAAAAGCCACAAAAAACCCCAAACAACAACAACAACGACAACACAAAAACCCACCAACAAGCACTTCCCTGGAAAAATTAAGCAAAACTGCAGCATTTCATGGAGACACTCACCATGTCAGTTCACTTACTGAGATTTTAAAAAGGTGGGGAACGCACAGGTCAATGGGACCCTGAATGTAATGCAGCTGGAATTCTTCTTGATTATCCTTAATGATCAGAATGACCTCACCTCAAAAGGTAGTGACCCCATTTGTCAGTTATTTAGTGAGTGCAAGCTCAGAGGTAATGAAAGAACAAGGCGAATTCCTCGTGTTACAATTATACACACTGAGACAACTGTGGATTGTGGCTTGTTTCTTTTAAACTGCCTGACCCGTGACTCATTTCACCTTCAAAGAAGAAGAAAAAAAAGAGTCGCCCTGAAAACCAAAGAAGACTTTTCAGCTTTCATGTGTTGCTGTGATGAATTACACTGCTGACACACATGCTCGTGCACACATGCTCGTGCACACATGCTCGTGCACACAGAATGGATGTAGTTATCCCACCTTTCATGAAGGAAAGGAAACACGCATACACGGAACATGAAATGCTAGATTCAGTAAAGTGAAACTTTCAAATGACTAAAAAGGCAAATTTACACAATGACAGGTAACTTCTAACATGTAGCTGTTGGTTAGACTGAGTGCGTTTGAGTTCCTCTCCCTGTGTTCCTGGCAGCCTCATTCAGAGTGGCACCATGGAGGCGAGAGGCCCAGCTGTCATCATGAAGACGAGAGCCATGCATGTGTGATAGAAATGCTCCTAGTGAAAAAGTTGTTGAGTTTATCCATTATTCAGCAGACGGATAGTTACCAGTGTTCGGTGCAGGGCTCAGTTACAGCAGAGCTCTTAGAGAGACTCGGTGGATATGCGTGTTAATCCGTAAATTATAAACCATAAATCCGGTGTCTCTATACTTTGATATAGACGTTCCAAGAGTAAGCAAGTAGCCATCATTATCTAAACTGAACTTCAGCACTGTTAAAAGCAAAAAATAATTCCAGTCGCAAAAAAGTGGAATAAAGGTTTATTCTGCAGGGAAGCACACCACTCCTAGTTAATCCTACATCCGTCATCAGAAGTCAGACTGCAGTCCACAGCTTTCAACAGACCCGGCAGTACAGTAAGTGGGTAATTCGCTGATCTTCCGCTATGAGCACACACACAGGCTTTGATGTGCTTCCTTGATATTTATCTGGAGGAAAAACAAACACTCCCTGCAAAGATGATGCTATTAGATTGCCAGGGTTTAGTGTGAAACATCTTGAGAATAACCATTAAGTGTGCTTGTGTATTTGCAGGAGAAGACGGCAGAAATCAGAGGAGGAAAATTAGTCTGTGTGAGCACTGGGTCATGCAGAGGCAAATGAGATCTAAATGGGCAGATTATTAAGTCTGCAAAAAGACAAATCACACTGACTGACTGATGAGGAGAAATGAAATTATGTCCTTAGAGAAATGAGTTTTTTGATGAAAGAAATCCAGCAGGATTATGCTAAGCCCTACGCCTAAATAAAAGTGAAATCCAGCGTCCTTCTCCCTGTGTTGCACTCTATCCAGCGCCAATGCAGAGTAAATTATTCAGCAATGTTTTCTTTCACCAAAGAGGTTTGAGGAAGCAGCTGCACTTCTCTATGAAGCACTGCCCTGTAGTTTTTCCTGTCCAGATAAAGACAGACGCTCCTTCTCCCTCGTACGTTTGACAGTCCAGCTTTTAGGTCGCCACAGTGCTTAGAAAGTTCATTTTCCAAGGATGTATCTGGCAC